>NW_027361717.1:19030000-19607500 GCF_039654945.1 Dendrobates tinctorius
GGAGCACCTGGCTGAGGTGTTTGAGGCCTTGTCCAACTTCGGCCTGAAGGTGAAGCCTTCCAAATGCCACCTCCTGAAGCCCAAGGTACAGTACCTCGGTCATGTAGTGAGTGCAGTAGGTGTGGCACCAGATCCTGACAAAGTCACAGACTGGCTGAAGCCCAGCAACCTCCATGAAGTACGCCAATTCCTGAGGTTGGAAGACTACTACCGAAGGTTCATCAAAGGTTTCACTGAAATAGCCACTCCTATGCAAAATCTTCTGGTGGGGCAGTCCAAGAAAGCCACACAGAAGTATTCCACATTTGATTGGACTGAGGAGTTGGAGAGGTCCTTCACCCGGCTGAAGATGGCTCTCATGGGAGATGAAGTTCTGGCCTACCCAGATTATGACAAACCCTTTGTGTTGTATACTGATGCCAGCAATGTCCCACTGAAAGCAACCATGACAACTACAGTTCCTTCAAGCTGGAGTTCCTCGCCATAGTCTGGGCTGTGACTGAAAGATTCAAGCATTACCTAGCTTCAGCCAAGTTTACCATTTTCACGGACAACAACTGGTTGACTCACTTGGACACTGCAAAACTAGGTGCACTGGAGCAGCGATGGATGGCTCGGCTGTCTAACTATGAGTTTACCATCAAGTACCAAGCAGGGCACAAGAATGCCAATGCTGATGCGCTGTCCAGGACACCTAATCTGCCAGATGCAGGAGAAGACCCTGAGGCTCTTGAAGCAATAGAGTTACCTCCCTTCCACCGGCCAATTGCAGCCCAACGTGCTCATGGAGTGAGAAGCAGACGGTCTGGCTTGAAGGAGGTCACCCTAAATCCATTGCCCCACCACGATTGGGCAGAAACGCAGGATAGTGACCCCGCAGTCCGCCTGGTGAAGGAGCTACTGTCACAAGCTGACTCACGCCCAGAGGCGGATGCTCCTGAAGAAACCCAGCAGTTGTGGAAGGAAAGAGGTCGGCTGTTCATTTATGAAGGAAAGCTGTCGGAGGAGTATCAATGCCCGCACTCATGAGCTGGTCTGGCAGGTGATAGTCCCAAAGAGAGAGGCATCAATGGTCTTGGAAGCATACCACAATGGAGATAGCAACTTCGGATGGAAGAAGTTGGAAGCACTGCTCCGAGAGAGATTCAACTAGGCTGGTATGAGGAAAGCCATTGAAAAGTTGTGCCGGGAGTGTGGACAATGTAACCTGCACAGAAAGGATCAAGACAGCCAGAGAGCTCCTCTGCAGCCAATAGTGACCAAGCAGCCACTCGAGTTGGTTGCCCAGGACCATGTGAAGCTGGTCCCAAGCCGGTCGGGCTACATCTATGCTCTTACCATCATGGACCACTACTCAAGATTCCTGTTAGTTGTGCCTGTCAAAGATCAAACAGCCAGGGCAGCAGCCAGAGCCTTTCAACAGCACTTCTGTAGACCACAGGGTATCCTGAGCGAGTGCTTACAGATCAAGGTCCTGCTTTTGAGGCAGAAGTGTTCCAGGAATTCTGTAACTTGTATGGTTGTAAGAAGATCCGGACAACACCGTATCACCCATAGACCAATGGCATGTGTGAGAAGATGAACCAGGTAGTAATTGACCTACTGAAGACCTTGCCTTTGGAGGAGAGGAGTCTGTGGCCAGAAAAGTTGCCAGATCTGGTGGACCTCTACAACCACATTCCTGTGAATTGCAGCAACTGTACTCCAGCCTACCTAATGAGAGCAAGGCCTGGGAGACTGCCTATTGATTTGGACATGGGAGTCCTGACTCCTGAAGTAACATCACCAGATGCTGACTGGAATACAGAGAGGCAGCAACAGTACAGAAGAATACAAGAATGTGTGGAAAAGAGTTTAGCTCAGGCAAGACAAAAGCAAGAAAGGAACTACAATCAGCATGCACCTGCAATTCCCATGTCACCAGGAGAACAAGTCCTCAAGAGGAAAAGAAGACTGCATAAGCTGGATGATCAATGGGAGGCTGAACCCTACACCATTCTACCCTCAAACTTTGACAATACCAAGGTGTGCCTTATTAGTAAAGATGGAGGAGAAACCTGAACAGCAATATCAAGAGATCATTTGAAATTATGCCCTGATTGGTTAAAAGAAAGAATGGAAGAACAAGATAACATCCAACCCATAGAAGAAGAAAAGGTCAGCACCATACTTGGAGAATTCCCTGCAAATTGGACTAAAGTAAATGATGCAATAGCGGTGCCAGTGTTGACCTTTCCCCAGCTTGTAGCACAGGAAGAAGTGACTCAAGAAAATCCTGAAGATCAGGAAAATCAGGCAGCAGATGCCACACCAGCCGTGGAGCCAGAGAGTCCTCGCCCTGCCAGTGGTGAATCTGTTATACCCATGGTGAGTGTAAGAGTTCACAGGCAATCTAGTATCCCTGTGCCATGCAGAACCACCAGTAGTGTATTCAGTACATTACACACTACACCAGTAGTTAGCCCCAGACAACCAGTGTTACGCAGGTCTACCTGTACTACACAAGGTATACCACCCATCAGATATCGTATATAGCTAAGTTTATGTGAATGTTGAAATTGTGTATACAGTGGGGCAAAAAAGTATTTAGTCAGTCAGTAATAGTGCAAGTTCCACCACTTAAAAAGATGAGAGGCGTCTGTAATTTACATCATAGGTAGACCTCAACTATGGGAGACAAACTGAGAAAAAAAAATCCAGAAAATCACATTGTCTGTTTTTTTTTCATTTTATTTGCATATTATGGTGGAAAATAAGTATTTTTTTTTCTCAGCTTGTCTCCCAACATGTTTACATGTTTTTCATATGTTTTTCATCAGCCCAGTAGTGCTGACTTGCACTAGGGGGAATGTGGTGCCCCCAGAGTATGGCCTCCACAGTGGCTTTGCCTTCCTCCAGAGAGGGTAATGCCAGGCTTGGAAGCAGTGAAGGGTCAGTGAAGGGTCTCACTCGCAGTTAACCTATACATGCAACACAGTTCCACTCCAGGCCAGCAGGGAGGACTCTGAAGCAGAAATGAAGGGAGGAGTGCTCTCTGAGGAACAAGAGGAAGGAGTGGTCAGTTAGTGTGAGGAGGGCCACATGTGTAGATGTGTGGAAAGAAGCTGGAGGTTGACCTGAGGAAAGAGTGCTCCCTCACAGCGAGAGCGCATGAACTGGAGCCTGGTCTCCACGGTTGTATGGATACTAATGGTCCTGCAACAGACACCAGAGGAGTAGGAGGCTGTAAATGCCCTACCCCCATCTAAGACTCGGAAGCACAACAGCACGGAGTGAGCCAAGAGAGAAATAGTGGCTACAGCTGACTTTCATACAAAGAGTGCTAGAAGAAGAGAACTAGGAGGAACTTCAGTGTAACTCAGTACTAGGAGTACTTCACTCAAATAAGCGCTAAGAGGGAGACTGCACAGCCTATCTGCTGAGAGAGAATCCCTGAGCTGCTTCCAGAGAATATGGGAAGCAAGATGTGCCACAGTCCACGCTGCTGAATCCACAAAATCACCTGGGATGCAAGATGTAGTAACAAAGTACTTCTTTATTCCTTCCTACCCGTTTCGGCACCCTTCCTGGCACCTTCCTCAGGTGATTTTGTGGATTCAGCAGCGCGGACTGTGGCACATCTTGCTTCCCATATTCTCTGGCAGTTTTTCCACTTTGGAGTGGTCGGTGGAGGTCCTGCAGCAGCTGATACTGTGTTATGTCTTCAAGCCAGTTGTGGGTCACACAACTGGAATAGGTGAGTGGAACTGCATTACACCACTCACATCGTATTGTCACTAGTGATAAGGCACTATTGCGCCTCTTATTCCCCCACCCTTTTTGTATTGAGCTGCTTCCAGGCTAGCCTGCTCCAGTACCATCTGTAATCAGGACCATGGACTGCATTTATCAAGTAAAGGTACAGAAATTGCACCCCGCTGTGTCTTTGTCTGCTTCCTACCCTTCCGGCACTGCTACATCTCCATGCCAACTACATCTACATTGCCCTGGGACGACAGCTTCACCTGTGGGGAGCTTTTACATCTTTGCTGCATCATCCCATCAGTCCCAGTGGATCTGCATGCATTGTCGGCTTAACGTCTCACTTGCTGAACACAACAGGCGGCGTCACAAACTATTCCATTAACTACATTCCACCATTCAATCTCCCCTAATACTTGGGCACCCAGTGCCACGGATCGGGTCACCGCTGCTGTGACACATCCCGCTGACACCGGCCCAGTACCGAGTACCCCACAGCCCTCGGAGGGCGACCCATATAGAAATTCCCCAGATTCTCATGCTCTGTAACTTTTTTGAGTTGGTAATTTCTCTTCATCTGAATTCTGTAATAATTATAGGTGTTGGAACCACTTATTCCTGCCATTGTCAAATGACTTGCATGCCACAAACTGAAAACTCCACCTATCTATAATGTCTGTATGAAGTTTTACAGACTTCAGAGCAGGTGCAGAAAGATAAAAAAACAGCTCCACTTTATGTAATCAGTCTTAGTGTCTCGGCTGCTAGAGATGGATTACACTTGACAGCAGGCAGTGGACAATAGACAAATTACTTTAGAGTAATTTTTCCTAGAACTTTTTTAATAAAGTAATTTGAGCAAAGATGAGAGGACCCGTGGAAGTTTAGGTTCTGGCACCTGACCCAAACTGTATTCCAAAGTTAGATTCAGGTATGAAATCTGTACCTGAACTTGAAGCAGAACCAGAACCCCATTGAAAACAATGTGGACCCAAACTTTTAACATAGTAACATAGTAACTTAGTTTTGAAGGCTGAAGGAAGACCTTATTTCCATCTAGTTCAGCCTATTTTTAGTGCAGCTGTTCTGCATTGTTGATCCTGGGGATGGCAAAAAACCCACAGAGTAGAAACCAATTTTCTCCATAGGGAAAAAAATTCCTTCCCCTAAGCTGGGTCAGCCATCTACCTATAATATTCTGTTATTCGTAACCTTCTATACTGTTACTCACAAGAAAAGCATCCATTCCTTTCTTAAATTAATTCAGTGAGTTGACCATCACCACTTCCTCAGGAAGAGAATTCCAGAGCCTCACTGCTCTTACCGTGAAGAACCCTCTTATATGCTGGTGCAGAAATTGTCTTTCCTCCAAACGAAGAGAATGCCCCCTTGTTCTTGTCACAGTCCTTGGTGCAAACAGTTCATTGGAGAGATCTCTGTATTGCCCTCTGATATACTTGAACATATATATTAAGTCTCCCCTAAGTCTTCTCTTTTCTATAGTAAATAGACCTAATTTTGATAACCTTTCTGGGTATTGTAGTGAACCAACTACATTTATAATTTTAGTAGCCCGCCTTTGAACCCTTTCAAGTTCAGTAATGTCTTTCTTGAGCACCGCCGTCCAAAATTGCACACAATACTCCAAGTGTGGTCTGACGAGTGATTTGTACAGAGGGAGAATTATGTTTTCATCTCGTGTCCCCAGACCTCTTCTAATGCATCCCATGACCCTATTTGCTTTGGTGGAAGCTGCCTGACACTGGGCACTCCAATTTAGCTTCTTATTGACTAAGATGCCTAAGTCTTTTTCCATGTCTGATTTCCCCAGCAGTTTCCCATTTAGTAAGTAATTGTAGCATCTGTTTCTCCTTCCCATGTGCATAACCTTACATGTATCTGTGTTAAACATCATTTGCCATTTTTCAGCCAAATTCTCCAATTTACTAAAATCTGTCTGTAGTTGCAAACTGTCCTCCTTTGTGTTAACTACCTTACATAGTTTTGTATCATCTGCAAATACTGATATTTTACTGTGTAAGCCATCCACTAGATCATTAATAAATATATTAAATAGTAGGGGGCCCAATACAGAACCCTGTGGTACCCCACTAGTAACCCTGGCCCAATCTGAGTATGCACCATTAATAACCACTCTTTGTTAGCAGCGGACACTAACTATCTGGTTCGAATCCTGAATTTTAAGTTCTGGTTCGCTCATCTCTGCAAATAAGTTAAATCATGTCTGTAGTATGGAGACCATGTAAAGTCTTATACTTACCATTGGGTACCATACGTGCTATTCCAAAGGCATAGCCACTTTGTGTGATGTAGTGTGGTGCTTTCACATAGTACTGCAGAAGAGAATACCATCAAAATTCAACATTTATCACTATGAATCCATAAAAAATAAAACAAAACAATTTTTCTATGGATGCTGCATGACAGATTTCTTCAATTTGGATCTATAATATGGCTGTCCATATGAGGCTTTACATTAGCCTGTTGAGTCACAATAGTCCTGTTAAGTTTTTTAGTGTTTTTGATGGGAAGAAGAGAACAGTCTGCTGTGCTATTCAAGACACCAAAAAATACTGGATCTCCAATGAATCTATGGGATCCATCAGAAAATGGTTCAGTCACATTCGCTAAATCTCCATTTGAAATCCAGGCCATGATACGAGTGTATGTAAAAGAAACGTAATATGTATGACTAGTCTTTCTTTTGCAATATACAGAACTATTCAGAAGTTTTAATCATGGGTGGAAAATGGTGCAAAGTAAGAATGCTTTAACAAATAGAAATGTTAATTGTTCATTGTTGTTAAACTGCAAAGTGAATGAACAAAAGAGAAATCTAACTGAGATCAATATTTTTTGTGTCCATTTTGCCTTCAAAAGAGCTTCAAAGCCTCAATTTTTCTAGGTACACTCATACATGCACACAGTTTTTGAAAAAACTCAGCACAGAGATTGTTCCAAACATCATGAAGAACTAATAGGTCTTCTATGGATGTAGGCTTGCCCAAAACAGTCTTTTCATGTACTCCCATAGACTCCATGATGTTGATATCAGGACTCATTTGGCACCATATCATCACTTCCTTGAATTCTTGCTCTTCTTTACACTGAAGATAACTCTGACTGACATTGGCTGTAAGTTTGGGGTTGTTTTCCAGCTGCAGAATAAATTTGGAGCCAAACAGATGCCTCCCGGATGGTATTGTATGATGGATAATTTTTCCTCCATTTCTCACTAATGAGGTCATAATAATAATAATAAATTTTATTTCTATAGCGTCGACATATTCCGCAGCACTTTACATTTCAGAGGGGACTTGTACAGACAATATACATTACAGCATAACAATAATCACATAGATCATAACAGATACCAAGAGGAATGAGGGCCCTGCTCGCAAGCTTACAATCTATGAGGAAAAAGAAAAAAAAAGGGAGACACGAAAGGTGGGTGGTAACAGTTGCCCTGATCATATGGACCAGCCATAATGTTAAGTGTGTAACAGTACAGATGCAAAGGGCTAATGGATGCATAAAGCATGTGGGAACATGATGCGGGGAACCTAGTTATGGTAAAAACTTTTGGCTGTGCCACATAGGGATAGATTAGGTTAATGTGTTGAGGCGGTAGGCCAGTCTGAATAAATGAGTTTTCAGGGCACCCTTAAAATTGTGGGGATTGGGGACTAATCGTATTGACCTGTGAAGTGCATTCCAAAGAATTGGCGCAGAACGTGTATAATCTTGGAGACGGGAGTGGGAGGTTCTGATTATTGAGGATGCTAACCTCAGGTCATCAGCAGAACGGAGGGCGTGGGTAGGATGGTATACTGAAACAAGGGAGGAGATTTAGGGTGATGCTGAGCCATGAACAGCTTTGTGGGTGAGGGTAATAAGTCTATACTGGATTCTGGAGTGGATGGGTAGCCAGACTGGCACAAGGTAGAGGCATCGGTGTAACAATTGGTGAAGAATATGATCCTGGCAGCAGCATTCAAGACAGATTGGAGGGGGGAGAGTTTGGTAAGAGGGAGACCGATTAGAAGAGAGTTACAATAGTTGAAACGAGAATGAATAAGAGAAACAGTAAGAGTTTTTGCGGAGTCAAAAGTAAGAAAAGTTTGAATTCTAGAAATGTTTTTGAGGTGGAGAAGAGTGAGCCAGTGATCATATGTGGGGGACAAAGGAAAGCTCGGAGTCAAGTATGACCCCAAGACAGCGGGCATGTTGCTGCGGAATAATAGTGGAACCACACACGGAAATGGCAATGTCGGGTATAGGTACATTGGTAGCGGGAGGAAACACAAGGGGTTCAGTCTTTGACAGGTTCAGTTTCAGATATAGTGAGGACATGATGTTAGACACAGCATTTAGACAAATCTGGTGTTCTCTAGAAAGGCTGGCGTGATGTCAGGAAAAGAAGCGTATAATTGGGTGTCATCAGCATAGAGATGATACTGGAAACCAAATCTACTGATTGCTTGACCAATAGGGGCAGAATACAAAGAGAAGAGGAGGGGGCCTAGGACTGATCCTTGAGGAACCCTAACAGTAAGGGGAAGATGAAAGGAGGAGGAGGAGCCAGCAAAAGATACAGTAAAGGAGCGGTCAGAGAGATAGGAGGAGAACCAGGAAAGAACGGTGTCCTTGAGGCCAATGGAACGTAGCATGGTGAGGAGAAGCTGATGATCCACAGTGTTGAATGCTGCAGAGAGATCCAAGAGAATTAGCATGGAGTAATGACCATTTGATTTAGCTGTTAGTAGATCTTTAGAGACTTTAGTGAGGGCAGTTTCAGTAGAGTGTAAAGAGCGGAAACCAGATTGGAGAGGGTCGAGAAGAGAGTTATCAAAGAGATAGCGGATAAGACGGGAGTGGGCCAGGCGTTCCAGGAGTTTAGAGATGAAGGGAAGGTTAGAGATAGGTCTATAGTTAACGGCACAGTTTTGGTCGAGGGATGGTTTTTTAAGTAGTGGATGTATGACGGCATGCTAAAATGAGGAGGGAAAGATACCAGAAGAGAGAGATAGAGGTTAAATATTTTAGTTAGGTGAGGGATGACAGTAGGGGAAAGGGGCTGGACTAGATGTGACGGAAATGGATCACTGGTGCAAGTGGTTGGGCGAGAAGATGCAAGGAGCCTGCTTACTTCTTCTTCTGTGACTGGTTCAAAATCAGAGAGTGAGCTAGATGCAGTGGGGGAGGGAGGACAGTGCATGGTATGAGGTGATTGGAAGATAATTTCCTGTCGGATCTGGTCAATTTTTTCTTTGAAGTAATTGGCCAGATTGTCTGCTCGAAGCTCCGTGGTTGGGGCCTGTACTCTTGGGTCATTATTAATCCTAACCTAATCCCCAACTCCATTTGCTAAAATTTTCAGAGAACTTCCACCATTCTTCACTGTTGCCTCCATACTCTCATTATCATCAAACTTGTCTGAGATTACATGAAGACACAGAAGAATTTGGGCAAGCCTGCATCCACTGAAGATCTGTAGTTAGTTCTCCAAGATGTTTGGAACAATTTCCTTACTTAGTGCCTTCAAAAACCGTGTGCAACTGTATCTAGAGAAATTGATGGTTTGATGCTGTTAGGAAGGTAAGGGGCTGTCACACCAAATATAGATGCCATTTAGAGTTTGCTTTTGTTCATTCACTTTGCATTTTGTTAATTGATAACAATAAACTATTTCTATTACTAATTTTTAAAGCATTCTTACTTTGCAGCATTTTCTCCACACCTGCCTAAAACTTTTGCACCATAATGTACACTCACTGGCCACTTTATTAGGTACACCATGCTAGTAAGGGGTTGGACCCCCTTTTGCCTTCAGAACTGCCTCAATTCTTCGTGGCAGAGATTCAACAAGGTGCTGGAAGCATTCCTCAGAGATTTTGGACCATATTGACATGATGGCATCACACAGTTGGCGCAGATTTGTCGGCTGCACATCCCTGATGCGAATCTCCCGTTCCACCACATCCCAAAGATGCTCTATTGGATTGAGATCTGGTGACTGAGGAGGCCATTTGAGTACAGTAAACTCATTGTCATGTTCAAGAAACCAATCTGAGATGATTCGAGCTTTATGACATGGCGCATTATCCTGCTGAAAGTAGCCATCAGATGTTGGGTACATTGTGGTCATAAAGGGATGGACATGGTCAGCAACAATACTCAGGTAGGCTGTGGCGTTGCAACGATGCTCAATTGGTACCAAGGGGCCCAAAGAGTGCCCAGAAAAAATTCCCCACACCATGACACCACCACCACCAGCCTGAACCGTTGATACAAGGCAGGATGGATCCATGCTTTCATGTTGTTTACGCCAAATTCTGACCCTACCATCCGAATGTCGCAGCAGAAATCGAGACTCATCAGACCAGGCAACGTTTTTCCAATCTTCTACTGTCCAATTTCGATGAGCTTGTGCAAATTGTAGCCTCAGTTTCCTGTTCTTAGCTGAGAGGAGTGGTACCCAGTGTGGTCTTCTGCTGCTGTAGCCCATCTGCCTCAAAGTTCGACGCACTGTGCGTTCAGAGATGCTCTTCTGCCTACCTTGGTTGTAACGGGTGGCAATTTGAGTCACTGTTGCCTTTCTATCAGCTCGAACCAGTCTGCCCATTCTCCTCTGACCTCTGGCATCAACATGGCATTTCCAGCCACAGAACTGCCGCTCACTGGATTTTTTTTCTTTTTCGGACCATTCTCTGTAAACCCTAGAGATGGTTGTGCTTGAAAATCCCAGTAGATCAGCAGTTTCTGAAATTCTCAGACCAGCCCTTCTGGCACCAACAATCATGCCACGTTCAAAGGCACTCAAATCACCTTTCTTCCCCATACTGATGCTCGGTTTGAACTGCAGGAGATTGTCTTGACCATGTCTACATGCCTAAATGCACTGAGTTGCCGCCATGTGATTGGCTGATTAGAAATTAAGTCTTAACACACAGTTGGACAGGTGTACCTAATAAAGTGGCCAGTGAGTGTATATGCCCAAGTTTAATATCTAAGATTTAGTAACAATGGTAGCGCAATATACAAGTCTTAATTTCCAAGTATTAGAGGCTAATATGATCGGGATGCTTTATCACGAGAAATCTCTGAAATATTTCATGTTCTCTAAGGCATCCCTCAACGAGAACATATGAAAGCTGGGAAATGGAAAGCAAATTAATGAAGCTCATTTTCAGCGCAGATTCATTGGGCTCACTCTGGCTGTCCACGTTTGGCGGAAATGAATTATCTACACCCTATCATTAAAATGGAATCACACGTCAGCTTCATAAATAATGTCTGAACCCCCAGGATACTAAGAAGAGAGAAGACAAAAATGTAGAAGCAATTACCCCGGCCCCCTTCTTACTTCTAGCTAGAAAAATAGTTGTTTTATTTCTTTAACGCTGTTTGTAATTTGTTATTTTGCAGCTAATGTAGACACTTAACCTCTACCTTCACGATATGAGTACAATGCATCTGAGGTGGCGTATAGAAATACCCATGCCTAATTATAACCCTGAAAATATAATGATAGTCCTTTATAGGAATAATTATGTAGGTCTTCTGCTTTATCCATTATGCAGCCATAGACTACAATGTCATCATTTAGTAGTATACATTTTTAATACTGTTTGTTTCATCTTACATTGCTGTTTTTTTTACTACATTGTTTATCTGTTTTTTATGCTCTCCATTACGAGAGCTATGAATGTTATATGGAAAGACTGTGTATGTATAAACTTGCATATTTCACGGTTTTACCGTAATTATATATCACTAGTCATCCACTGAAAATAAGATTTTATATTAATGGAAACATCTAGTCTCTTTCAGCTTATTCTTCCATCTATGGCAAGTGAGAGCAAAGCGATCATTTACTTTTTTAATTTAAAGTTGTACACCAACATTTGCCAAGAATTTCTCATTGTTCACATTTATGTCAGAAACAAATCTATTGATAATGGTTCTTCTTAAGGCCACCAAGCTGGTTTAGGGAGGCATATAGAAAAAGTATGAAGATTAGCTTTCCTCCAAGAAGTAGGCTGGCTCTCTAGCACCGCTTATTGAAAGTAGCCATCTTATCAAAAACTCCTGATTTCAGTTGGTTAGGTCAACCAGCAAATGGATGTGGGCAGATGATGTTGGGGGAGTTAAAGATACTTTTGGTCTCCAGGGTAGATAGGTCAACGCCAAAGATGTACTATACTCTCCCCATAGAGAACATGGCTGAGCCAAAACTTCATGTGGTTGTGGAATTTATGAAAAAATGTTGTTGTGTGTGGGCACTAGAGATGAGCAACTTTACCTTTTTTCGGGTCGAGTCGGGTTTCATGAAACCCGACTTTTGCAAAAGTCGGGTCGAACGAAATCGGCTGACTATAGGGAAAAGTCGGAGGCTGACTGAAGCACGAAACCCAATGCAAGTCAATGGGGAAGCAAAGTCGGCAGGGAGTGGAAGACAGTAAGCACACCTAGAGTGCCCATTTCAATGCCAAAAACATCAATTCTTATAACTGAAGCTTGTCAACCTTAATTTAATTCCTAATAATAGTTACGCATTGAAAACAGGGGGTTATTTGGCTAAAGTTGTGGGGGGGGTTGGGCTAGCTCCAGGTTTTCGTGTGCCCTGGGCAAAAGAGTGTCAGTGCGTCCCTTTAACACATACCACAACTCATGATGCTCCGATACGCCACAGAAATATAGGTATAGTACAATGACACATAATTCACTGCTTCCATGACATGACTGATCTATTTTAAATTGTACAATAGCTCAAAAACAGGACAGTATATTACTCCATACAGTGTTATGGCCACCACATTGTGCGCCACACAGAATAATGAGCTCCATATATTTCTCCATACCAAATAATTAGTCACATATAATGTTCCATACAGTATATGATGAGCTCCACATAATGCTCCATATATAATGGGCCCCATTTGTAATGTTCCAGTGTATAATGGGCCCCTTCGATGCTGCTCCAGTGTCTGATCTGCCCCATTTGCAATGCTCCAGTACATGATGGGCCTCATGGATGATGCTCCAGTGTATGATGGGCCCTAATAATGCTCCATATATAATGGGCCCCATTTGTAATGCTCCAGTGTATAATGTGCCCCTTAGATGCTGCTCCAGTGTCTGATCTGCCCCATTTAAATTGCTCCAGTACATGATGGGCCTCATGGATGGTGCTCCAATGTATCATGGGCCCTAATAATGCTCCATATATAATGGGCCCCATTTGTAATGCTCCAGTGTATAATGGGCCTCTTAGATGCTGCTCCAGTGTCTGATCTGCCCCATTTACATTGATCCAGTACATGATGGGCCCTATTTTTAATTAACCCAGGCATGGTATGTGAAAAGAGCTCCATAGAGTAATCTGAAGTGTGTGCTTCTACATCCTTCACTTTTGGTGTAGGTGAAGGACAAAAGGAAAGAGGTTGCTCCTGACCAGAAGCCTGCAGTTACGACTCAGTGCTTGCATTTTTTACAACTTCAGAAGAGGAGGCGATAGAACTGTAGGCTGTTTCACCATGACGCAGGCTCAACACCTCCTGCCTTAGCTGCTATTGTGTTTTTGGCACTACCAGCAGATGCACCACCACCACCACCATCAGTACCAGGTGGCCCTCCACACCCACATCCGCGTCCTCTTCCACCGTACTTCCTCTTGTTTTGGAAAATGGACCCAAAATACCAGCAGATATATGGTACTGTGTCAGAAGCGAACAGCTCTATACAGTCTATGGATAACAGTAAATCTCCATATATATTTCATGATGCATACACAGATGTTCACAGGCTCAGTATGCATTACCCAATAAAATAACAAGTTGAAAAAGGGTACAGTATCACCAGATATAAGGTATATAGCATAGTGTAAACATTCTGATTCTCCGTATACATTTCAGAAGGCAGATACAAACACTCTCAGGCCCAGTATGGATTACACAAGAATATGAAAAGCTGTAAATTGGTTATGTAACACAAGCGTACAGCTGTATACAGTGTTGGGGTAATCTTAAAGTTCCAAATATATTGCCGGAGTAACAGACAGACGTTTACAGGCTCATTATGGATTACACCAGAATCTAAATAGCTAAAAAGGTTACTGTATCAGAAGCATTCTGCTGTATACAGTGTTGGCCAAATTGAAAATATTGTTTTATATTTCCGTAGTCACCCTCAGACGCTCACTCAGTTTGGATTTGACCATAATAAAAAATGTTGCAGTGGAGAGTGTAGGAGTGGGACTGAATAACTGCCATTGGTCAGAGAAACTGTTTGGTGATGGTGGGCGGAGTTACCAGAACTGGAAATATAAAAGGCTGAGGGAAAGTTCTGGAAGAGTCAGTCAGCGAAGGGAGCACAGTAAAGAGGAAGTTCTGCTGAGGAAATAGAGACAGTGGAAAGGCTCCATAGAGGACTGACAGTTGAGGCAGTCATGGGGGGTGACACAGAGGACGGTAGCCGCAGATGAAGACAGCCTGGGGCTATCATACGGACGGTGTGCTCAGACAGGTGCAGCGCTGTGGTGGTTGGGCCTAGGCCAGCCACAGTGGAAGAGCCACAGATGACACCACGATTATGGTTACAAAGGAAGTGAAGGTACCGGGGCCTGTGTACTGAGAAATGTGAAATGGCTGTGGTGAATTGCTGTTGTCGACAGAAGAATGGGTGCTAAAAATGGACCTGTTCAATACAAACTCTGTCTCAGTCTCATGTTTGTCTGCGGCAAGAAGAGGGTCCCCCCACAGTTGTATGTCCTACAGATGATACCTTAATACAAATTTTTGAAACAAGGTACTGTATCAGCACATACCAGGTGTGTCCAGTCTAGGGTTAAATTTCCATCTATACTTCCAGAGTCAGACACAGACACTCACAGGCTCACTATGTATTACACCAGAATTAAAAAAGTAGCAAAAGGGAAAGGTATTCATAGTGTACACCAGTAAACAGTGTTGTGGTACTTTTAAATCATCGTATATATTTCAATCTCAGTAAGCCAGACCAGAATCTCCGCTACTGAAAACTACCTGGATACAAGTATAGATGCAAAGTCGAGTGTTAGCAGAAATTTTGGAA
The DNA here is from genome assembly GCF_039654945.1 of Dendrobates tinctorius. Classification (NCBI taxonomy): domain Eukaryota; kingdom Metazoa; phylum Chordata; class Amphibia; order Anura; family Dendrobatidae; genus Dendrobates; species Dendrobates tinctorius. The sequence continues at coordinate 19,044,857 of NW_027361717.1, forward strand.
ATACTCATCGCGGGAAAACCTCCTGGCAGATGTTGCAGAGGCGATGCAGACCCTCAATTACTGTGTCTGTGGAGAAAGCGAAAGAGGTTCTTTGTGAAGAAAGGATTGCTTTATCGCAGTAGTGTGGATCATATCACCGTTACTCGTCTCCATCAAATTGTGATCACAGGGAGAGATGTACCCATGGTCCTCACTGCCTATCATGATTTGTCAGGTCACTTTGGAGTGCAAAACACAGAAGCCACAGGCCGTAGGTGATTGTATTGGATTGGCATGAGAGGAGACATTGAAAAATGGTGGCAGGAATGTCACATGTCTGTGACTATCACTACTGTGAAAGGTGATCATAAACCACCACTGCATCCGCTTGTAAGTTGACGTCCATTTCAAATGGTAGCCATTGATCATCTGAAGGTAGAGGCCAGCAGGACAGGCCATAGCTACATCTTAACCATCATTGATCAATACACCAAATTTCTAGTGATCATCCCTGTGAAGGTTTTAACTGCCCAGACTATACAGCGGTGGAGCAGGGAGAGGTAAGTATTGCAACTTGCAAGTGCTGTGGCCATGACCAAGCAGGGAGGCACAATCGTGGTCGACAGTACTGGCACAGGGTCCCTCATAGTACGCTGTTGTGTCTGACGGCGAGTGGGCCCTCCCACCGTCTGAGACACTGTATTGTACTATGAGGGGCCCTGTGCCATTGCCATCGGCTATCAGTGGGCCCATCCACCTGTTCAGAGCAACGGCACTTGCCCGGGTGCGCCAGGTCTTGACCCCAGCCGCTGGAGGAGGGATGGGCAGACCAGTTAGGGAGGTTCAAAAATTGGCATATGTTGATGTGTTGGCTTGACATTCAGCTGCTGCAAAGGGCAGAATTAGGCAAGTCCGAGGAAGAGGGGCGGAAAAACTGAGGCACTTTTCTGGTAACCTATGTGTCATCAGGGGAAAGTGGGACAAAATCCTTTGAAACCCATGCATGGTTCATTTTATTGAAGGTTAGATCATCAACATTTTGGGCCAACAGACAGGTCCTTTTTTCTGTCAGGATTGATCCAGCAGCACTGAAGACTCTTTCAGATAACACACTAGCAGCAGGACAAGCGAGCTCCTTTAAGGCATATTGTGTCAATTCAGGCCAGGTGTCCAGTTTAGAGGCTCAATAGTCAAAGGGGAATGACCTGTGAGGGAGAACATCGATATGGGAGGAAAAGTAGTTTGTAACCATAGTTGACAACTGCTGCCTCCTTTCACTTTTAATCGATGCAGTATTAGCAGTCGTGTGAGTGGTACTTGAGAAATCATTCCACAACATGGTCATTAAACCCCTGTCTCCAATGCCACTTCTGCTGTGTGCACCACGAACACCTCTTCCATTGTGCCCACTATGGCTCGTGGGAGAACCAGCGCCGCTGCTGTGTGCTGGCAAAGCCTCAAACAAACGCTTTACCAGAGTTGCTTGTTTGTTTGCCAATATTATCTCTAGGTTCTCCTGTGGCATGATGTTGAGTAATTTGCCTTTGTAGCATGGATCGAGGGCGCTGGCCAACCAGTAGTCATCATCCCTCATCATTTTGGCAATGCAGGGGTCCCTTTTTAGGATCCGCAAGGCATAATCGCACATGAGGGCCAATGTTCCAGGTGTCAATGATGCACTTCCCGTGGTGGGTGGAGGAGCAGTTTCTGGCAAATCCAAATCCCTACAAACACTGTACCTGACCTTGGAATGCCAGCATTTTCTCTTGCCCCCTGAGAAACATCCTCCTGCCCAAAAAAATCATCCCCCTCATCCTCATCCTCCTCCTCTTCCTCTTCTTCCTCCACCTCGTCCAGGACAGTTCTCTGACCAGACAATGGCTGACTATCATCAAGGCTTCCCTCCTCCTCCTCCCCTGCTGCAGACGCCTGATCCTTAATGTGCATCAAACTTTGCATGAGCAGACGCATAAGTGGGATGCTCATGCTTATGATGGCGTCGTCTGCGCTTACCAGCCATGTGCGTTCCTCAAAACACTGAAGGACTTTACAGAGGTCTTTCAGCTTTGACCACTGCACATCCCGACAATTCCATGTCTTCCCTCAAACTGCATGCCCGTGTATCCTCCCACAAATGCATTACAGCCTGCCTCTGTTTGCACAGCCTCTCAACCATGTGCAGAGTGGAATTCCACCTTGTTGCAATGTCTTTGATTAGGCGATGCTTGGGGAGGTTGAGCAATCGCTGCAGCTTCTGCATACGAGTGGAGTGGACGTTTGAGGGACGGATGTGTGAGCACAGTCTTCGCACCTTATGGAGCAGGGATGTTAACTCCGGATAATTATTAAGGAAGCACCGCCCCACCTGGTCCAAAGTATGAGCCAGGCAAGGTATGTGGGTGAGTTTTGCATGGGCTATGGCTGCCACAAAATTACGGCCGTTATCACTGACTACCTTGCCTGCCTAAAGATGTAGACTGCCCAGCCATGACTCTGTTTGTTGCTGCAGGTAGTCGGCCAGTACCTCCGCGGTGTGTCTGTTGTCGCCCAAAGACATCATCTTTAACACAGCCTGATGACGCTTACCACTAGCTGTTCGATAGTGGGACACCTCATGTGCAACACTGCCAGCTGCGGATGTAGTGCTCGTGCGACTGCGCTCTGTGGAAGAGCTTTCGCTGATAGATGAGGAGGAGCAAAAGCCTACAGCCAACTGTTTCCTATACCGTGGGCTAGGCAGCACTGTTCCACCGCCGCTGTCCCCAGTGGAGCCTGCATCCACCACATTAACCCAGTGCGCAGTGATGGACACATAACGGCCCTGGCCATGTCTACTGGTCCATGCATCTGTTGTGAGGTGCACCTTTCCACTCACTGACTGTTTTAGTGCATGAACAATGCGGTCTTTCACATGCCGGTGGAGGGCAGGGATGGCTTTTCGAGAAAAGAAGTGCCGACTGGGTAGTTCATAGCATGGGACAGCATAGGCCATGAGGTCGCGGAAAGCTTCGCTTTCAACTAAACGGTAGGGCATCATCTCTAATGAGATAATTTTGGCAATGTAGGCATTCAAACACAGTGTACGCAGATGAGAGGATGAGTACTTTCTTGTCCTGTTCAGAGTGTCTGGTAGGGTGAGCTGGACTGGAGAGCTGCATATAGGGAAGTAGTGGTGGACCGGATGGAGTGAGAGGGGGTTGGTGATGGTATTGGTGGTGATGGCCTAGATTCAGTGTTGTGTTGCAAAACCTTTGTGATTCCCTGAGTGCTTTGGCCTTGCGACGACACCTCCACATTTAGTGCTGGTGGTGAGCTTAATGGTGGCGGTGGTCTTACAGAGGGGGTAGCGATGGAGCATTGTTGGCTACCTTCAGTCAGAGCAGGTGCACATGTGCTACCTGAGGTTTTGTAGTCCGTCCATGCTTGCAAGTTCATGTTAATTAAATGTCTAAGCATGCAACTGGTATTCAATTTTCTGAGTTGTATACCTCGGCTAAAGGTCCTTCCGCACTTCTTACAGGTAACCTTTGCCTTATCAGTAGGATTTTGGACAAAGAAGTGCCACACTGCACTCTTCCTACTATGGTAAACATTTTCTGGCCTTGCACGCTGTGCTAAGTTGACCATCTGGTCAAGCTGTCCTGCAACTCTTTGAGTTTTTGTTCCACGTTTTAGGACAGCTACGGGCCTGCTAGATAACCGCTGCTCGAATGTCAATGCCTGCTGCGGATCCTTCTCCTTATCTGAACTATTGCCAGAGCCACCCTCCTCCCCCAATGGATGCTAATCCAGTCCAGAACTGGGTCATCCATCACCTCCTCTTCAAAGTCATCTGCACCTTCCTCTTTGCCTTCCACTGTGTCACTGTGTAAGGTGGTATAGTATGCGGGAAGGGGCACCTGGGTTTCATCAGGGTCAGATTCTGGCTCAATAGACTGCTAGACTGCGAGGGCAATATAGTGCTGTGGGTCAATGTACCAGCAGAATCATCTAGCAGTGGCTGTGCATCAGTGCACTCCATGTCAGATTCATCTTGGACTGGGGAATTCAGGATTTGACTGGATAACCCAGGCATGGTATGTGAAAAGAGCTCCATAGAGTAATCTGAAGTGTGGGCTGCCGCATCCTTAACCTTTGGTGGGGGTGAAGGACACAAAGAAAGGGTTTTTTTTATGACCAGAACCCTGCACTGATGACTCCGTGCTAGCAGGTTTCGACCATTCAGAAGAGGAGGCAATAGAGCTGGTGGCTGTTTCGGCAATGTACGCCAAAACCTGTTCCTGATGCTCCGGCTTTAAAAGCGGTTTTCCTACTCCAAGAAAAGGCAACCTTACAGGCCTTCTTGGGCCACAGGATGACGCAGGCTCAACACCTCCTGCCTTAGCTGCTATTGTGCTTTTGCCAGAACCAGCCGATGCACCACGACCATCAGTACCAGCTGTGCTCCCCTGCCCATGTCCGCGGCCTCTTCCACCATACTTCCTCATGTTTGGGAAAATGTACCAAAAATACCAGCAGAGAGATGGTACTGTATGAGGAGCGTCCAGCTGTGTAAGGTGTATTAAACAAATTAAATCAACGAATACATTATGTTAGTCACAGATGCTCTCACAGTATGTATTGGACCATAGTTCAACAAGCAGATATACGGAACTGTACCAGAAGTGTACAGCTGTGAACGATTTTTGTGCAACTAACAATCTCTGTATATGTATTTACGGAATGTCACACACACGCTAACTAGGTATAAAAGTGACTGTAATGCGAATGGCAGATAAACAATACTGTTGGAGAATCGGACAGCTCTATACGATGTGTGTATGTAAAATTGTCAAGCTCCGTGTCTCTGTCTAGTTTTGACCGTGATCAAACAGCAGATATACGAAACTGTTTGAAAAACGGACAGGACTCTAAGGTGTAGGTCTGAAAAAATGGAAAAACTCCTCTGCTTTTTTTTCCAGAGTCACACACAGGTAGCGTCTATTTGTCAGTGCTAGAAGGCGGTACACGGTAGCGTGTGAGGAGCGTACACCGCTGTACGGTGTGTGTATGGAAAATTGTCAAGCTCCGTGTATTTGTATACGGACTGACACACACTGTCTCTGTCTAGTTTTGACCGTGATCAAACAGCAGATTTACAAAACTGTTTGAAAAACGGACAGTACTCTAAGGTGTAGGTCTGGAAAAATGGAAAAACTCCTTGGCTTTTCTTGCAGAGTCACACACAGATAGCTTCTATTTGTCCATGCTAGAAGTCAGTACATGGTAGTGTGTGAGGAGCACACAACGCTGTATGGTGTGTGTATGTAAAATTGTCAAGCTCCGTGTATTTGTATACGGACTGACACACGCTGTCTCTGTCTAGTTTTGACCGTGATCAAACAGCAGATATACGAAACTAATAAGATAAAATGTACACAAGCGCTACCTATCTAGAAGCTAGAACTCAGATGCAGCTGGTAAGGAGACAGGACTGTGTCAGTTCCTGTTTTAAAACTGAAAAAATATGTAATTATATAGCTTACTGCGCTATACTGAGCGGATGTGTAGAAAAAGGGGAGAGGTCTTTAGTTGTGGGTGGATAAAAGGATTATTAATTCAGTTGTTAGTACTTACTTCAAATGAAGGAGTTGTAGAATATTCTATGTAGTTTGAGGTGGTTATCTAGCGAATACCTCTCCAATGGTTTTGTGATGATGTTTTCTTGTAGTAATCGGTGATGCTGATAAAGTAATGAAGGTAAAATTAAAATAACAGTGTTAATATACCACACTAAACCTTTTATATTCACTGTACTCACTAGTGATTTCTAAGCGTTTCTATTCCATTTGGAGTGGTACAGTGGTACTTGCTGATGGCCCGATATCACAGTGCTGTCCGGGAAAAGGGTTGGATTTAATTAGTACCAGTGACCATAAGCTGGACACTAAGTCACAGTTACAGGGACACGTCTGCACTTACTTGCGCTTGTTTTATGTTGAAAAAAAGTAAGCAGGAACAATATCCACTAATATGAGCATTGTAGTGAGGCTTTGACTGTAAAAAAGATTATATTCACTATATGGATGATAGAGGCCACCGAGTGGGCAGTGAGTTCTGATAGAATGCTTATGGTGATTCCTGCTGGCTGAACCGGAGCAGGAGCGATATTCACTGTTGTGCTGGTTATGACAAGGCACTAGATAGAAAAATCATCCACTTAGTACAGTATTGTTATAGCGATCAGTCAGTCCTAATAGGACTCGTGTGGACTTACTTGTACCGCTTGTTGTATACCGCAATTTACCCAGGCGGTAGCTGCTAGCAAGGAGGATGCGGCTGTGCAGCTCGTGGCGGGGAAGCGGGTGGACGCCAGCACCTCGTGTACTCCGGCCGGAAGTAAAGACGAGGACGCGGCGAGATCAGGGGGTAGAGCTACTGTGACGTCACAAGAAAGGCAAAGGACGGGTGCGCGAAGGGCACAAACCAACGCGTTTCGAGGGGGACTTCCCTCTTCATCAGGGCTGTGATGGGTGCCTGTCAGCCCGTCCTTATATAGTAGCTCACCCGGCTGCAGCCAATACCTTTAAACAAGCCGCGGTAATAATAGATGGTCATTGATGTCTTGTGATATCCCTCATTTATGATGATTGGTGAATCTGATAGGATTATAGTGCTTATTCTATTGTAATCAATTCATCACCATGGTCTGTCTGCTTTATCTATTGAAAATTAATGTGTGTCTGATCATGCACCTATTTTTAAAACATAACTTTTATTTCTAACAAATTTAAATGAATTTTGACCATTCTAGTATATGACTAAAAATAAATAAATGAATAATAAAAACATGTAGACTCCCTAAATAAAATATATACCTCCTTATGTGATAAAATACATACACTGCCCACTTTAATAATGCAGCGATTTATATAAAAAGGAAAGTCTATGGCTAGAACCAGGGACTAAAAAAGGAGTAATAAAAGAAAATAATAGAGAAGGGCCCTCATTAACCATATGATCCTTGTTGTGATGGGCCTCTGTAAGAAGAAAGGACGAAAGGGAAGGGGGACTAATAAGACAATGTAATATATGTGTGCTTATTTTTGTGTGCCATAGGTGGAAAAGATAGTAACAATGAGTATTAAAGAAGTAAAATGAGGTTGAGATTTAATACTTCCCATCTTAAAATTAAAAAGCATGTAACTCAATCTCATAGTTAAGGCCTTTCGGGGCCAAGCTGTCAAGGGTAAAAATCCACTTAGACTCGACTCTTGACATAGCTTTCAAATAGTTACCCTTCCTGGGATTTTGGGGGACCACCTGGATTCCACAATAGGATACCCCCTTATAGGATTGGTTATGCTTGTCCAAAAAATGACGTGATAAGGGGTGACCTTTAAATCCTTTTTTAATGTTATCCAGGTGTTCCTTTATTCTATCCATTAGGCGTCTCTTGGTTCTGCCTACATAGATTTTATTGCAGGGGCACCTGAGTATATATATCACTCCCTTTGTTTGGCAAGCTATTTCATCTCTAATAGAGAACTCATTATTTGTCATGTCTACAAAGGAAGTAAATAGTTTCATTTGTGTCATTGTCCTTTTGCAACACAAACATCTCCCACATGCCAAAAAAACAGACGGTTGAGTATTCAGGTTAGTGATAAGTGTTTGACGTAGGGATGACCCTGTTACGGGTTTGATAGCTTTTGTAGTAGGTGCCGCCAGAAGCCCAAGATTTTGGGCTCTAATGTACACAAATCTAGGATGTACAGGCAACAAATCCCCTATATGTTTGTCGCTGTACAACCGTCTGTTTTTTGGCATGTGGGAGATGTTCGTTTTGCAAAAGGACAATGACACAAATGAAACTATTTACTTCCTTTGTAGACATGACAAATAATGAGTTCTCTATTAGAGATGAAATAGCTTGCCAAACAAAGGGAGTGATATATATACTCAGGTACCCCTGCAATAAAATCTATGTAGGCAGAACCAAGAGACGCCTAATGGATAGAATAAAGGAACACCTTGATAACATTAAAAAAGGATTTAAAGGTCACCCCTTATCACGTCATTTTTTGGACAAGCATAACCAATCCTATAAGGGGGTATCCTATTGTGGAATCCAGGTGGTCCCCCAAAATCCCAGGAAGGGTAACTATTTGAAAGCTATGTCAAGAGTCGAGTCTAAGTGGATTTTTACCCTTGACAGCTTGGCCTCGAAAGGCCTTAACTATGAGATTGAGTTACATGCTTTTTAATTTTAAGATGGGAAGTATTAAAATCTCAACCTCATTTTACTTCTTTAATACTCATTGTTACTATCTTTTCCACCTATGGCACACAAAATTAAGCACACATATATTACATTCTCTTATTAGTCCCCCTTCCCTTTCGTCCTTTCTTCTTACAGAGGCCCATCACAACAAGGATCATATGGTTAATGAGGGCCCTTCTCTATTATTTTCTTTTATTACTCCTTTTTTAGTCCCTGGTTCTAGCCATAGACTTTCCTTTTTATAAAAATCGCTGCATTAATAAAGTGGGCAGTGTACGTATTTTATCACATAAGGAGGTATATATTTTATTTAGGGAGTCTACATGTTTTTATTATTCATTTATTTATTTTTTAGTTATATATTAGACTGGTCAAAATTCATTTGAATTTGTTAGAAATAAAAGTTATGTTTTAAAAATAGGTGCACGATCAGACACACATTCATTTTCAATAGATAAAGCAGACAGACCATGGTGATGAATTGATTACAATAGAATAAGCACTATTATCCTATCAGATTCACCAATCATCATAAATGAGGGATATCGCAAGACATCAATGACCATCTATTATTACCGTGGCTTGTTTAAAGGTATTGGCTGCAGCCGGGTGAGCTACTATATAAGGACGGGCTGACAGGCACCCATCACAGCCCTGACGAAGAGGGAAGTCCCCCTCGAAACGCGCTGGATTGTGCCCTTCGCGCACCCGTCCTTTGCCTTGCTTGTGATGTCACAGTAGCTCTGCGCCCTGATCTCGCCGCGTCCTCGTCGTTACTTCCGGCTGGAGTACACAAGTGTCACGTCCGCCATGTCCGCCATGTCTGTTTTGCCTCATGAACCCCTGGAGCGGTGTGCACGCGCACCTTGTGTCTGCTATCCTGCTTGTCCCCTAGAGCAGTGTGCACACTCACCTCATGTCTGCTGAGCTGAAAGATGCCTGCATTTCTGCTTTGCCATCTGTGATCTTCACGTCATGTCTAGAATCCCTGATCATGTGACGTTTCCTAGGATCTTGCACTGTCTGGTTCTGCAATCATCTCGTCATGTCTGAAACTCTGATCATGTGACCTTTCCTAGGATCCTGCACTGTCTGGTTCTGCAATCATCTCATCATGTCTGAAACTCTGATCATGTGAACTTTCCTAGGATCCTGCACTGTCTGTTTCGGTGATCATCTCGTCATGTCTGAAACCCTAATCATGTGACTGCGCTCTGTGATCCTGGAGCATCTGAACTAGGAAGTTCTCCCCTTGTCCTGACCCAGAAGAGGAGGTGCTGTGCCCTATATCAGACCACCCCTTCCTTTGCTCAGGGCCTGAGTTTTGTGTTGCTTCCCTGCATGGCTCTTGGTCTGTGGGGTTGCTCCCTCTATTCTGTGCCCCTGCACTTTGCTCTGCAGTGCGTCTCTGCATACGCTCCGTGCTCGTATTCCGTCTCTTGTCTTGTGCCATGTCTTGTGTTGTCTCTCGTGCCATGTTTGTCTTTGCCTTGCTTTGCCTTGTAGTCCTTCCACTGTTCTCTGCTTTAGTCTGTTTTGCTATGTCTCGCCTTAGCTATTCTTTGACTTGTAGTCCTTCCTCTGTTCTCTGCCTTGCCTGTTTCGCCATGTCTGGTCTTTGCTATCCTGAGCCTTGTAGTACTTCTCATGTTCTTGTCTCAGCCTGGTTTTCCACACTCTGTCCTCTGGTGCTCTCTTGCACATTTCCAAGTCTAGTCCCAAGGTTCTCCCTTGGCCCGGCTCTGGGTTTCGGCCTACGCTCCGCTGCTAGACTCTGTCCTCGCTCTGACCTGGCTCTGTTTCTGCCTATGTTCCGCTCCATGTTCCGTACCTTGTTTCTTGCCTAGTCTTGCCTTGTTCCTTGCCTTGTCCTTGCCTTGAACCCCAGCGTGGGTTCCCCTTGGCCGTCTCCTGTGCCGTGGTAAGTGCCTCGTGTTTGTGTACAGCCGTGTGCACTGGCCAGTGTGGCGTGCCTGCTGCGTGGCTCCTAGCACGTTGCCCTTCCTTGAACCTTGGCGTGGCTCTTAGCACGCACCCTGCCCTGAACCTGGCGTGGCTCCTAGCACGAAGGTTCCTTTGCCCGCCTCCTGTGCCAAGGTCGTGCCTCGTGCTGGCGTTACAGCTGTGTGCACTGGCCAGTGAGGTGTGCATCCCGCGTGGCTCCTAGCACGCGTCCTGCTCTGAACCCTGGTGTGGCTCCTAGCACGCACCCTGCCTTGAACCCTGGCGTGGCTCCTAGCACGCACCCTGCCTTGAACCCTGGCATGGCTCCTAGCATGCACCCTGCCTTGAACCCTGACCTTGGCGTGTCTCTACACACGCACTCTGTCTTCTAACTTGTGCTTTGGCGTGTCTCTACAAGCGTACTCTGTCTTGCACCTTGTACCTTGTGCTCTGGCGTGTCTTTACACACACACCCTTTCTCGCTTTGAACCCTGGCGTGTCCCCTACACACGCACCTCGCTTTGAACCCTGGCGTGTCCCCTACACACGCACCTTGCCTTGCACCTTGCCTTGGACCTTGGCGTGTTCCCTAACACGCACTATGCCTGGATATCTGTTGTGCCTCCTTGCCTGAACCTTGGTTTGCCTGCCGGATGCCCGGAACCTGCCGATCGCTGCCAGAGATCGTAAGCTGGATGACTGTGGCCTGATGTCCGGAGCTGATGTTCGCAGCCTGATGCAGTGATCATGTCGATCGTCGCCAGCGGTCCGGAGTCCGATGCCATTGTGCCTTTACCTGTACCTAGGCGTGCCACCTGGCACATACTATGCTATGGACCATGTCGTGCCCACATGCGCACCTTGCACGTTTTGCTTGTTTTCACGTTTGCACTGAATGTAATCCTGAAGATCTTAATGAAGATACCTTGCACTTACGTTTTGTTGTCTTGTCTTGTTTCCTGCTTGTCTCTGGTCGTCAGACACTCCCATAATGTCCCCCTGAGCCGGCTGTCTGGTCCCAGCAGTCGTGGTGGCTCACCCCCTTGGTCTTGCCCCTGACACTCCCTGTATAGGGGGTGGATTCTCACAAGGTCAGCTCGCCCTTGGTGGGTGGGTGCCACGACCCAGAGGGTCCACCCAAAAAATGGGCTCAGCAGGAACTGAGTCCGTCACAACGAGGTGCTGGCGTCCACCCGCTTCCCCGCCACGCACTGCACAGCCGCATCCTCCTTGCTAGCAGCTACCGCCTGGGTAAATTGCGGTATACAACAAGCGGTACAAGTATGTCCACACGAGTCCTATTCGGACTGACTGATCGCTATAACAATACTGTACTAAGTGGATGATTTTTCTATCTAGTGCCTTGCCATAACCAGCACAACAGCGAATATCGCTCCTGCTCCAGTTCAGCCAGCAGGAATCACCATAAGCATTCTATCAGAACTCACTGCCCACTCGGTGACCTCTATCATCCATATAGTGAATATAATCTTTTTTACAGTCAAAGCCTCACTACAATGCTCATATTAGTGGACATTGTTCCTGCTTACTTTTTTTCAACAGAAAACAAGTGCAAGTAAGTGCAGACGTGTCCCTGTAACTGTGACTTAGTGTCCAGCTTACGGTCACTGGTACTAATTAAATCCAACCCTTTTCCCGTACAGCACTGTGATATCGGGCCATCAGCAAGTACCACTGTACCACTCCAAATGGAATAGAAATGCTTAGAAATCACTAGTGAGTACAGTGAATATAAAAGGTTTAGTGTTGTATATTAACACTACTGTTATTTTAATTTTACCTTGATTAATTTATCAGCATCACGGACTACTACAAGAAAACATCATCACAAAACCATTGGCGAGGTATTCGCTAGATAACCACCTCAAACTACATAGAATATTCTACAACTCCTTCATTTGAAGTAAGTACTAACAACTGAATTAATAATCCTTTTATCCACCCACAACTAAAGACCTCTCCCCTTTTTCTACACATCCGCTCAGTATAGCGCGGTAAGCTATATAATTACATATTTTTTCAGATATACGAAACAATTTGAAAAACGGACAAGACTATAAGGTGTAGGTCTGGAAAAACGGACAAACTCCTCGGCTTTTTCTTCCAGAGTCACACCCAGATAGCTTCTATTTGTCCGTGATACCAGCCGGTACATGGTAATGTGTGAGGAGAGTACACCGCTAGACGGTCTGTGAAAAAATGAACACTCAGTAACTCACCAGGACAAAATAATAAAATTTGGAGTGCTTTGAAAAAAGCAGTTTGAACAGCAGTGTGCACACAGCAATGCAGCTAGCAGGTAGCCTTAAACGGCAGCCTAATCACCACCAGCGCTGCTGCACACAACAAAAATCCTCCCCTTTCACTGCACACTAACTGTACAGTGAAAAGCGCTATCAGCAGAAGCAGTTTTCTTTTCTTCTTCCCTGCCTAATGCTCTCCCTGTTCAGAATTAGCAGCAGCACCTCTCCCTATTGTAAGATCAGCAGAAGTAAGATGGCGGTCGGCGTTCACAGCCTTTTATACCCACTGTGACGCCACACAAAGCCAGCCAATCACTTCAATGCCCTTGGTGCTGGCCGCTGCGCATGTCATCGCGTTGCCCACAGTGTGCGTCCTCCATGATTGGGTGAGAAAAGGCGCTGAAAGCATCATTTGAAACGCGGCTTTGGCGCGCTGATCGGCGACCTCATGGCCGACCTCACGCTAGGGTCGGGTTTCGATCGGCGAAACTCGACTTTGGCGAAAGTCGGCGATTTTTGAATCTGACCGACCTGTTTCGCTCAACTCTAGAGGGCATCTTACAGTGGGTACGAAAAGTATTTAGACCCCTTTAAATTTTTCATTCTTTGTTTCATTGCAGCCATTTGGTAAATTCAAAAAAGTTCATTTTTTTTCTCATTTATGTACACTCTGCACCCCATCTTGACTGAAAAAAACAGAAATGTTGAAATTTCTGCTAATTTATTAAAAAAGAAAAGCTGAAATATCACAAGGTCATAAGTATTCAGACCCTTTGCTCAGTATTGAGTAGAAGCATCCTTTTGATCTAGAACAGTCATGAGTCTTCTTGGGAATGATGCAACAAGTTTTTCACACTTGGATTTTGGGATCCTCTGCCATTCTTCCTTGCAGATCCTCTCCAGTTCCATCAGGTTGGATGGTGAACATTGGTGGGCAGCGATTTTCAGGTCTCTCCAGAGATGATCAATTAGGTTTAGGTCAGGGCTCTGTCTAAGCCAGTCAAGAATGATCACAGAATTGTTCTGAAGCCACCCCTTTGTTATTTTAGCTGTGTACTTAGGGTCATTGTCTTATTGGAAGGTAAACCTTGGCCAAGTATGAGGTACAGAGCACTCTGGAAGATGTTTTCATCGAGGGTACCTATGCACTTGGCCACATTCATGTTTCCTTCAATTGCAACCAGTCGTCCTGTCCCTGCAGCTGAAAAACACCCCCATAGCATGATGCTTCCACCACCATGTTTCACTGTTGGAATTGCATTAGGCTGGTGTTGAGCAGTGCCTGGTTTTCTCCACACATACCGCTTAGAATTATCACCACAAAGTTCTATCTTCGTCTCATGAGACCAAAGAATCTTATTTCTCATAGTCTGGGAGTCCTTCATGTGTTTTTTAGCAAATTCTATGCAGGCTTTCATATGTCTGGCACTGAGTAGAGGCTTCCGTCGGACCACTCTGCCATAAAGGCCCGACTGGTGGGGGCTGCAGTGATAGTTGACTTTGTGGAACTTTCTCCCATCTCCCTACTGCATCTGTGGAGCTCAGCCACAGTGATCTTGGGGTTCTTCTTTACCTCTCTCACCAAGGCTCTTCTCCCATGATTGCTTAGTTTGGCTAGACGGACAGGTCTAGGAAGACTTCTGGTGGTCCCAAAGTTCTTCCTTTTAAGGATTATGGAGGCCACTGTGCTCTTTGGAACCTTGAGTACAACAGAAATTCTTTTGTAACCTTGGCCAGATGTGTGCCTTGCCACAATTATGTCTCTGAGCTCCTTGGCCAGTTCTTTTGACCTAATGATTCTCATTTGGTCTGACATGCACTGTGAGCTGTGAGGTCTTATATGGACAGGTGTGTGCCATTACAAATCAAGTCCTATCAGTTTAATTAAACACAGCTGTACTCCCATGATGGAGTAAAACCATCTCAAGGAGGATCACAAGGAAATGGACAGGATGTGACTTAAATATGAGTGTCTGATCAAAGGGTCTTACTTGCGACCATGTGATATTTCAGTTTTTATTTTTTAATAAATTTGAAAATATTTCTACATTTCTGTTTTTTTGTCAAGATGTGATGCAGAGCGTACATTAATGAGACCAAAAAATTAACTTTTTTGAATTTACCAAATGGCTGTATAGGAGTATAGGGAGAGTCGTCGGAAGAGCGAGGGCGCCACTTCTTGTAATCTTAGGGTGCCAACCTCCGCAAATAGGTAGGTCATCAGTTAGGGTTGCAGTAAGGGACAGTACACATAGATCAACACACCGTTGGTTTTTGTGTGGAAGGGTATATAGCACAATTATAGGAATCACTTTTAAGCACCCTATCAATATTTTTGAATAAAAAAAACCCTTTCTTTCCTTGCACATCCAGTTCAGGAGGGGGGAAGAGTGTGTGCGGTGCGTGGGCGGACACTGTGCGTGTCTGTGTGTGTGGGCGGGGTCTGTGCGGGCCTGCCGGGGGTCTGTGCGGGCTGCCGGGGCTCTGTGAGGGCCTGCCGGCGGTCTGTGCAGGCTGCCTGGGATCTGTCCGGGCCTGCCGGGGCTCTGTGCGGGCTGCCGGGGGTCTGTGCAGGCCTGCCGGGGGTTGTATGAGTGTGTGCAAGCATCGTCCGATGGGAATACAAGTCCCATTGAGCTATGCCTGCTACACTGACAGTGATTGACACATTAGCCAATGATGGGACAGTAGTAGTCCCATCATCCGGCTAATGTGTTGAATGTAAAAAAAAAAAAAAACATACATACTACATACATACTACATATATACAACATTCATACAACATACATACAACATACATACAACATACATACTTCATATATACAACTTTCATACAATATACATACATACTACATACTACATACATACTTCATATATACTACATTCATACAACATACATACATACTACATACATACTACATATATACTACATTAATACAACATACATACATACTACATACATACTACATATATACTACATTCATACAACATACATACTACATACATACTACTTATATACTACATTCATACAACATACATACATACATAGTACATACAACATACATACTACATACATACTACATATATACTACATTCATACAACATACATACATACTACATACATAATTCATATATACAACATACATACATACATACTACATATATACTACATTCATACAACATACATACTACATACATACTACTTATATACTACATTCATACAACATACATACATACATAGTACATACAACATACATACTACATACATACAACATACATAAAACATGCTACAGACATACAACATACATACTACATACATACTACATAAAATACATTCATACATTCATACAATACATACATATAGACATACAGTACATATAATATAGAGTACATACTCACCATCACTTGTCACTTTGATCCCCGAAGCCAGTGTCATCTGTAAAAAATATTAAAATAACAAACAACCGATATACTCCCTGATCCGCAGAAATCCGCGAGTGTCCCATGACGATCTCCCGTGGAGAACAGCAGCATCAGCTGATGCGACCGCTCTCTAGGGGCCCCAGGAATACAATGACGGGAGGTAGGTATCCTTCCGCACTGTATTCCTCCGCCACTGTAAAAAGATAGTCCCTAGTCTTACTTTTGGCATTGCTGTGTGAGAAAGTTCCCACGCAGCTTTTGCCATAAAGTGAGACCAGTGAACTATAGTAACCTCTCAGTGATGCACTGCAGGAGATCGTCGTGGGACACTCGTGGATTTCTGCAGATCAGGGAGTATATCGGTTGTTTGTTATTTTAATATTTTTTACAGTGAGAAGACACTGGCTTCGGGGATCAGAGTGACAAGTGATGGTGAGTATGTACTCTATGTTGTATGTACTGTATGTCTATATGTATGTATTGTATGAATGTATTGTATATAGTATGTATGTAGTATGTATGTATTATGTATGTATGTTGTATGAATGTAGTATATATGTGGTAGGATTGTAGTATGTAGTACGTATGTATGTATGTTGTATGAATGTAGTATATATGTAGTATGTATGTATTATGTAGTATGTATGTATGCTGTATGAATGTAGTATATAGAATCATAGAATCATAGAATCATAGAATCGTAGAGTTGGAAGGGACCTCCTGGGCCATCTGGTCCAACCCCCTGCTCAAAGCAGGATTCGCTAAATCATCCCAGTCAGATGTCTGTCCAGCCTCTGTTTGAAGACTTCCATTGAAGGAGAACTCACCACTTCTCTTGGCAGCCTGTTCCACTCATTGATCACTCTAACTGTCAAAAAGTTTTTTCTAATATCTAATCTGTGTCTCCTCCCATTCAGTTTCATCCCATTGCTTCTAGTCTTTCCTTGTGCAAATGAGAATAAAGTTGATCCTTCTACAATGTGACAGCCCTTTAGATATTTGTAGACAGCAATTAAGTCTCCTCTCAGTCTTCTCTTTTGCAAACTAAACATTCCCAAATCCTGCAACCTTTCCTCATAAGACAGGGTTTGCAGACCGGTCACCATTCTGGTCGCTCTTTTCTGAACTTGCTCCAGTTTGTTGATGTCTTTTTTAAAATGTGGTGCCCAAAACTGGACACAATATTCCAGATGAGGTCTGACCAAAGAGGAGTAGAGGGAAATAATGACTTCACGTGATCTAGACTGTATGCTTCTGTTAATACATCCTAGAACTGCATTTGCCTTTTTTGCTGCTGCATCACACTGTTGACTCATATTCAGTCTGTGATCTATTAGTATACCCAAGTCTTTTTCACATGTGCTGTCACTTAGCCCTATTCCTCCCATTCTATATATGCTTTTTTCATTTTTATTGCCCAGATGTAGTACTTTGCATTTCTCCCTGTTAAAAACCATTCTGTTAGTTACTGCCCACTTCTCCAGTTTATTTAAATCTTTTTGAATCCTCTCTCTCTCTTCTCTAGTATTAGCTATCCCTCCTAGCTTTGTGTCATCAGCAAATTTAATCAGTTTACCCTCAATTCCTTCATCTAAATCGTTGATAAAGATGTTGAACAATACAGGGCCCAGGACAGAGCCCTGTGGTACCCCACTTGAGACATTCTTCCAACTGGATGTGCAGCCATTTACGACCACTCTTTGGGTCCGATCACTAAGCCAGCTATGAATCCACCTAACAGTTGCCTTGTCCATTCCATACTTAGTCATTTTTTCAATAAGGATTGTATGAGAGACTTTGTCAAATGTTTTTCTGAAGTCAAGATATACTATACAGCATTTCCTTGATCCACCCAATCAGTGATACCGTCATAGAAGGAAATTAAGTTAGTCTGACATGACTTATTAGTTACAAACCCATGCTGACTCTGTTTGATCACTTCATTCTTATCCAGGTATTGACTTACATGTTGTTTAATAATTTGTACAAAGATCTTTCCTGGTATAGAAGTCAGACTCACCGGCCTATAGTTGCCTGGGTCCACCTTCTTCCCCTTTTTGAAGATAGGAACAACATTTGCTCTTCTCCAGTCTTCTGGCACTTCTCCTGTTCTCCAAGAATTTTCAAAGATTATGGAGAGTGGTTCAGAAATTTCTTCTGCTATCTCCTTCAGTACTCTGGGGTGTAATTCATCTGGACCTGGAGACTTGAATTCATTTAGGTTAGCTAAGTGTTTCCTCACTATCTTTCTGTTTATAGATATCCTGGATTCTTCTATTCCCTTAATAGGACAGTGAATAACAGTTGGTGTTACATTTCCTTTCTGAGAGAAAACAGATGCAAAATAGGAATTTAAAAGTTCAGCCTTCTCAACATCCTGTCTTATATATGTAGTATGTATGTAGTATGTATGTTGTATGAATGTAGTATATATGTAGTATGTATGTATGTATGTAGTATGTATGTATGCTGTATGAATGTAGTATATATGTAGTATGTATGTAGTATGAATGTAGTATATATGTAGTATGTATGTATGTATGTATGTAGTATGTATGTATGCTGTATGAATGTAGTATATATGTAGAATGTATATAGTATGTATGTATGTAGTATATATGAAGTATGTATGTAGTATGTATGTATGTTGTATGAATGTAGTATATATGTAGTATGTATGTATTATGTAGTATGCATGTATGCTGTATGAATGTAGTATATATGTAGTATGTATGTATGTTGTGTGAATGTTGTATATATGAAGTATGTATGTAGTATGTATGTATGTTGTATGAATGCTGTATATATGTATTATGTATGTAGTATGTATTTTTTTTTTTTACATTCAACACATTAGCCGGATGATGGGACTACTACTGTCCCATCATTGGCTAATGTGTCAATCACTGTCATTGTAGCAGGCATTGCCCGATGGGACTTGTAGTCCCATCGGACGATGCCTGCACACACACACAACCCCCGGCAGGCCCGCACAAACCCCCGGCAGCCCGCACAGACCCCCGGCAGGCCCGTACAGACCCCCGGCAGGCCCGTACAGACCCCCAGCAGCCCGCACAAACCCCCAGCAGGCCCGTACAGACCCCCGGCAGCCCGCACAGACCCCCGGCAGGCCCGCACAGACCCTTGGCAGGCCCGCACAGACCGCGCATCATGATGACATCATTTCAGCAGTCAATCACAGCCATGTCATTAGTTAACATGGCTAACACAACTGGCTCATTGCATTATGGGAACTTCCAATTCTGGTATTCGATATTGTAAAAATATCAGTACTCGGTATCAGAATTCCGATACAGCGAATATCGGCCGATACCCGATATTTGCAGTATCGGAATGCTCAACACTAGTTAGCATACCTTTGCTTCAGCTGTATTAATATGACATTTAATAGGAGTCAATGGCATATCTTCATATAGATTTAGGCTTGCACACATCTAACAAAGAATCGATGGACCATTTAAACAGTAAAGCGAGCCTAGTCTAATTCGTACTAATATATTTATGAATGTACCACTATACGTAAACCCTCATTATGACATTAGTGTGTGGAAAGTAAATAAAACCATTCTTCTTCCATTTGGTTCTCGCTCTAAAATCCCCTACTGAAATCTTGCTATTTAATGAGTGATCCGCTGTGCGAGTGGTGTTTATTCGGATGTACACAAGAACCTACTGACAATAATTGCTTAATTGCATTGTCTGATAAATGAATGTTTGCTGGGAAAGCCTTCCCTCACAGGACTACAAAGAAACAAGATATCAAGTCAGAGAATGAACTACAGCGGAGGGGGATTTACTCAACAAAACTGTCAAGTAAAGAGGTCAAGTTCTGATGCAAGGAACGACATGCAGAAGGAAATGATCCAATGGCTACAAATAATGGTCTAATGACAGAAGATGTAATGTATGACCAGTGTGGGAATGGGTTGGCAGAGGCCCACTGGTAATATTGATTCTTGGGGTCCACTGCTCAGCAACATGCAAAATTAACCTGACCTTAATACTCAAATGAACTTTTACTTCTACGTAAAATTAGTTTTGCTAGCTTGTTTAATGACTGATTAGATTATTCTTTTTTCGGCAAATTGTGAATCAAGTGTAAAATTACTGCTCATTAGCATTCTTTCACAGCGGCCTACCGGAGTATTCTGCTGTTTCTCTGTGAACCAGTCCGAGCCTGTGTAAAACCATTTTAGCTACGGCGTCACTCCGCTTACTGCCCAGCAGGAACTCCAACTATATCACTGCCCCAGCCTCCCATTTGTGTCTCCTTTCTCTGTTCCTGCGCCCCAGGACCTGCGCACAACAAGCAGGTCTCCTGACCACGTGCTTCCTGACTCTAATAGAGACAGCATTCACTCTCCTAATGTGTCCCGAGCCAATAGCTGGAAGACACTTACTAGTCCAGGCACCTCCACATGTTGGGAGATGCCTTAGCAGCATTTGTGTTAGTTGCTACTTGCCTGTGTAAGGACTGGGATTGTATATATGTTTTGTCTGCTCTTGCCCTTACTTCTGATGGATTCTACCCTTAACCACGATGGAGTTGCTGGCTTCACGAGGGCTATCTTGTTTCTGTCTGAGACTCCTTGTTTCCTGTTTGCTGTATACATAAGGGAACTCTGCACATTGCTTGTGTATCTTGTTCTTTACTTGCTGCCAAGCTGGAAGGACTAGCAACCTGTGTGCCCCTTCTTCTCTTCGGGATACCCCGCTTGTTCCTGTATCTACGTACCACGGAAGGACTCTGCTGCTAAACCTGCTCTGCATCCACCTCTGCTACGGTCTGCTCTCCATTAGGCCTGGGCTCTGGGTCCTGGATTCCGCATTGCTGGACTGGTATTCGCACCTCGGTCTGTACTATTACTTGTGCATACTACTGAGACTGTCTTATTGTCTGCTTTGCATCTGTCAGCTGAAGTGCATATTTCTGCAATAAGATATATATACATCTTGAACTGTGATATACCGTGTCTGTCTTAATTTCTGACCCACGTCATCGGGCTCCATAGAATCCTAGTATAAACTTATGACAGCCTGACTGATGTTAGTTCCCCTTGTTTACTTTGTCTGATCTTGATCCAGTGTCATCTAAACCTGTATCCTGCTTCCACATCTGACCTGTCTACAGTCCAGAGCCGCACAGTCTGTACCAGTAACAATGTCCGTCCTGTCTGCTATCCATGGCTGCACAGTCTGTAACAGTACGAGTGGCCATCCTGTCCTCTATCCAGAGCCGCACAGTCTGTACCAGTACCAGTGGCCATCTTTCCTGTGTCCAGAATCACACAGTTTGTACCAGCACCAGTAGCTGTCATTTCCTGTGTCCAGAATCGCAGTCTATACCAGCATTAGTGGCTGCCATGTCTGCTATCCAGTGCCTCACAGTCTGAACCAACACCATTGGCTGTCCATCCTGTCTGGGACAATCTATCTGACTCAAAGTCTCTGACCCTGGAGTCAGCTGCTATTGTTTCGAATACTGCCATGGAGTGGTAGCATAAAGCTGCCTGCCACACAAGTCTTACCTCCCCATCAGAGGCTCCAGTGAAAACCAGGTAGATGCTTCGTTATGCCCCTCCAGGGTAAGCTGGACCCATGGCACAGTAGGTCCATGATCCACAAATGTTACAATCATGTAATGAACAACACTCATAGTTATATCCCATAGTATATCATGTCATCATGTCTTCAATGAGCCTCATATCCATATCCAGTGATGGCCAAAAGTGTTGGCACACTTGAAATTATTCCAGAAAATCAAGTATTTCTCCCAGAAAATTATTGCAATTATACATGCTTTGTCGATAATGAGATGGGCTGCAGTCAGAAGCTCTTGATTCATGAGGCGCTTGAGACACGAGCATCGGATGAGTAGCGTGCATATTTGTGTGCGCATTGCAACAAATCCCACTTCAGTCCTGCTTGAACTTGTCGCCTTGCCCAAAGCTCCAAAATGGCATTAGAACACCTTAAGTCACTCAATTCTAGCACTATTGCATTAAGGCATGTCAATGTGAAATACATGAAGTGTGAATAGCATAATGGCTTTTAAAATTTATGAAAAACACATGAGATGATAAGCACAAAATCTGGCCAAAAAATGTGAGCCCGTTCACCAACGTCAAGGTGATCTCATAGAATGAATCCCTGACCTAACTGCCTAGTGTGAACACTTACCTCTGGCTAATATCTTGGTAAAGCCTATATTTATAGGAAGGTCAGAACCAAATGTGATTGGCTGTAATTAAAACCACAGCTTGGTGAAGGGCGGAGTGGTCAGTCAGAAAGCTAGCACACAAATAACAGAAAACTGACGGCACATGAAGAACTAGTGTGAACATGTGCATACCAAAAAACAGCTTACATATCAAAATGAGGAAATGATTGCACTCAACTGCATTAAGGCAAGTCAATGTGAACTACATGAAGTGTGAATTGCTAGAAAAAGCACAATCCCCCCTGAAGTGACTTCATTTTAGAAATTATAGCCCTTTTGGAATTTATGTACATGTGTACTGACAATTTTGACTTCATCGGTATTTTCCAGAAACACTCAGCAGTGAATGTTGCCGAGTGAAAATTGCACACTGCCATTGTTGTGACCAGTACGCTTAGTTACCAGTGTGTTGCAGTCACCAGTACGTTAAGCCTAGCCCAAGCTTCTGGAGACATGCACCCATAAGTTAGATGGGCTCTCCTTGCTTCAGAATTGCCAAACATGTAGACACTTTTGTGGTTTAGGTGCACTGTGGGGATCCAAAGGTAAGGGGGCATTTGGATTTGGGACTGCAAAATTTGCTGAATTTCTTTAGCAGGGTGAGGAGTCATTTCACTTCTACAGAGCCTTTGTACTACCAGTAATGTTGAAGCCCCTTATATTTCCATTAACAGATGACAAACCTGAGTGGGGACTTGCTTTTTTTGTGGATTGAGTTGAAGCTTTTATTGGGAACATTTTACATAATGTTTGGATCACATTTATCCGGCGCTCTACGCTGAGCGCTTACTTTGGGATTTCCATTTAAATCTCTGAGTGACGTGATTCAGATGTATCCCCCGGGGGATCCATTTACTATAATGAGGCAGCAGAGTTACTCTGGATGCCATCTGGCCTCTGTTCACCAGTATTCTTCTTTTCAGAAGTGCACAAAACTGTGGCCGGCGGCATTTTTATGCAATCCTAAATGACGGACACCGCCGGATCACAGGTCAGAAGTCCACAGTGTCTCCATCTGCCTCATTACAGGAAATCTTCCACCAGAGGTTCCATCTGAATCATGTATTTCAGAGATTTACATGGAAACCCCTGTGTAAGCACTCAATGCATAGCACAGGATAAATGTGCGCCGAGCTTTACTGCCATCTTGGGGAAGCAGAATGAAAAATCAGCAGCAGGTAAATTGGTTTTATTTATGTTTTATGATTTAGATTACAGCGATACCAGATTTATATCTGGTTTTTATTTTTGGCTGCTGTCACACACTAAAAGATGCTTTTTATTGTAAAAAATAGCTTTTGCATCATCATATTTTGAGAGCTATAATTTTTTCATATGTTGGCCCACAGAGTCATGTGAGGGTTTGCTTTTTGGGGGACTAGATGACGTTTTTATTGCTACCATTTTCAGAAACATGACGTTTTTTGATCGCTTTCTATCCTGATTTTTGGGTGGCAGAATGAAAAGAAACCAGCAATTCAGGCATTTTTTTGGGGGGTTATGCCATTCCATATGTGATAAAATTGATAAGGCAGTTTTATTATGCAGGTCAGGACAATTACAGCGATACAACATTTATATAGTTTTTTATGTTTTTTTGCTTTTACACAATAAAAACTATATTGTATAGAAAAAATAATTATTTTTGCATTGCTTTATTCTAAGAGCTATAACTTTTTTATTTTTCCACTGATGGATCTTTATGTCAGTTTGTTTTTTGCAGTTCAAGATGATGTTTTCAGCGGTGCCATGTCTATTTATATATGTTTTTTTATTGTGTTTTATTCCTCTTTTTGTTCAGCGGTATGATGATAAAGCATTGGTTTTTGCCTTGCTTTTTATTTTTTATTTTATGGTGTTCACTTAAGGGGTTGACTAGTGGGACAGTTTTATAGGTCAGGTCGTTCCGGATGAGGAGATACCAAATATGTGTACTTTTATTGTACCCTCCACCAGCTTGCAGAATACTGTGATCGAGTTTGATCACAGCATTTAGGGGGTTAAAGTGCCAGGAGTGGTGTGGGACCACACCCAAGGGCAGCTTGAACTTGTTTGGATGTTAGTCGAGGTTCTTTATCCAACATCCGCACAATCTTGTGTTGAAATCTCTTGTCAATTTTTCTTTTCCGTCCACATCTAGGGAGGTTAGCCACAGTGCCATGGGCTTTAAACTTCTTGATGACACTGCACACGGTAGACACAGGAACATTCAGGTCTTGGGAGATGGACTTGTAGCCTTGAGATTGCTCATGCTTCCTCACAATTTGGTTTCTCAAGTCCTCAGACAGTTCTTTGGTCTTCTTTCTTTTCTCCATGCTCAATGTGGTACACACAAGAACACAGGACAGAGGTTGAGTCAACTTTAATCCATGTCAACTGGCTGCAAGTGTAATTTAGCTATTGCCAACACCTGTTAGGTGCCACAGGTAAGTTACAGGTGCTGTTAATTACACAAATTAGAGAAGCATCACATGATTTTTCGAACAGTGCCAATACTTTTGTCCACCCTCTATTTTATATTTGGTGTGGAATTATATCCAATTTGGCTTTAGGACAATTCTTTTTGTATTTTTTCATTTAAGACAAATTAAATGAAGATAATAATAACAAAGAATTTGTGTTTGCAATCATTTTCAGGAAGAAACTGAGTATTATCTGACAGAATTGCAGGGGTGTCAATACTTTTGGCCACAACTGTATAGTGCACAGTGAAGTGCACAGGTCTCTCATGATATGGCTCTATAGTGCACAGTGAAGCGCACAGGTCTCTCATGATATGGCTCTATAGTGCACAGTGAAGTGCACAGGTCTCTTATGATATGGCTCTATAGTGCACAGTGAAGTGCACAGGTCTCTCATGATATGGCTCTATAGTGCACAGTGAAGCGCACAGGTCTCTCATGATATGGCTCTATAGTGCACAGTGAAGCGCACAGGTCTCTCATGATATGGCTCTATAGTGCACAGTGAAGCGCACAGGTCTCTTATGATATGGCTCTATAGTGCACAGTGAAGTGCACAGGTATCTTATGATATGGCTCTATAGTGCACAGTGAAGTGCACAGGTCTCTCATGATATGGCTCTATAGTGCACAGTGAAGCGCACAGGTCTCTCATGATATGGCTCTATAGTGCACAGTGAAGTGCACAGGTCTCTCTCTATATGGCTTTATTCAAGGTGTGTACGAGGTGTACGGAGCAGAACCGTGCGTGTACGAGGAGTGCGGAGGCGCGCGTGTACGAGGTGTACCGAGCGGAGGTGTACGGAGCGGAGATGTGCATGTATTTTGGCATAGGGGGGCCCCATTTGAAAGTTCGCACCGGGACCCATAACTTTGTAGTTCCGCCACTGGAGGGGCCAAACTTAAAATTATTTAGCATAAAACAGTTTTAAGATGCACAGGAAAATCTATGTACGGTAATTTACCTGAACAATGAGTGATTGAAAAACAGTCCTGAATAAATGAATAAATTGTGAATAATATAGGGTTCTTTTATGGATCCTGTATTCTGTATATAGACCTCTCATATGTATAATCATGATGTGCAGAAGGGGCTTCCATTCTTTAGTCTCAGAATCTTCCTCATGTACTCGTAAGATTTTGTCTCAACTCATTTGAAGTTTTATTTATTTCTATAAATAATGAGATGCAAAAAAAAAAAATATCTATATATCATTTAATTAAAATAAAATTGGAATATATGATGTTGGCCTTGTAGGAAGATTCAGTGAAAGTTGTATAAAAAATATTGACTTTTTATATACTCTGTTTTCAGTGCTCATGTCCGAACTGTCTGATTTTCTCATTCTTCAGAATAAACTTTTTTTTGTGTAGATCTTTCTGGATTTACTCCCACTCATAGAACACTGTCACTTCTGAAGACATGGTGGGTCCCCAGAGACAATAAAAAGAACCGTCTGCTCTGCAGCAGAACACTCTCTACTTCTTATAATGGTATGTCAGAACCCATAAGCCCATCGAGGATTCTGCTCATCACTGGTTTTCATTTCAACTCCCGCATAAGTGATACCATGTCCTGGGGAGAGGTGATAATATGCTATCGCAGATCGCTTAGAGGCTCTAAATAATAAAATGCTATTCTTTTTACTTGTGTATTAATACTACTGTCTACAGTTACCCACTAGGCTTATGAAAACGAGAAAGAGTCACAAAGAAGCGATGAAACAAGGAAATACAATATTGTAAAATTGTTAGTTCATTTCGTAAATTGAATTCCGCAGTGCTCACCTTCAGCCTTTGGTCCTTAGATCTGTTCTGATGAGGCTCTGTAGATGGTAAGTGCTGGAGAAAATGTGTTTTGCAGGGATCTTAAACCTTATCTGTTTAACAGAAATGTCATTGACAACATTTTGTCATACGCGAAAGAGGACGGCAGATGTTTCATCACACTACTAATTCATAGAATTAATTATGGGGTTCTCAGCCTTCAAATCACCATCCTAATACCCTATTATTGAATAAGGGCCAAATAGAGGGGGGTCTCCTGCTTGTAAACCCCATCAATGACTCTGAATCGCTTTTCTGTAAGAGAAGCTTTTGCCATGACACATCCATAGACAACCATTTTTTTAATGGAAGTCAACTAATCTACATTTCTACTGTGAGTATCTAAATGTGCTATCATGGCCTCCAGCGTTTCAGTACTTGTCTCCCATTGAGCACATTGGAGACGTCATTGGTCAACAATTGCAAATTGAGCTGCCAGCAGTGGCTCTTGATAAATTCTGTGCCCAACTGCATTCAGCATGGCAGAACATTCATGAGACAGCCATTAGTAACCTCATTGATAGCACCCAAGGCATGTAAATGTAGAAATTTCTGTGCTCATTCATGATACTGAATAAATTGAGATGTTTGAATTAATATATTTCTATTTGTTTTATTATTTACATATCAGTAACATCTCTATCCATCCTGCGCTTGCCACATTTCCATGCTATACACTAAAAAAAGAGCATGGACCGCACCTCCAAAATTTTATACATTGATCTAATGCCACTAGGCAAAATATATATCACTGAACATAAGGTCCTTAGTTTAACATTCTGATCAGACTGTCTGAAGACCACTGCCACGTCACGGCAAACCTTTCATTGCGTCACTAACGCCTTAACTGAACGGAGCCATGCACTGACCACTGCCGCAGGGACAATGAGCCAGTAGGGCGGATGGCCTGGTGCCTCACAGCGCCCATGCTGCAAAACGGAGTCCCATAACTCTAGATCGCCCCACCAGCACAAAACCACAGCAATAATGGCCGCCACACAGCACCAACGCCAAATGAAATAGGCATTGAAACTTACCTTCCTCATGCTCTCAAGTGAGGACAAAAATAGGCAGGACCCCTTTCTTTGCAGTCTCCAGCTAATTTAACATCACCTGTGCCAAATGGGAGGAGTGCTGGTCCAAGAAAGAGGAAAGAACATGCTATACATAGCACCTCCAAAAATCCATACAATGATCTAAAGCTGCTATATGTTACTAATCAATTTCCACATTTCCTTGACTGTTCCTTGGTGTTGATATTTCAAAGTCAAGCAATGTATGATACCGATAAGGAAGTGGTGGCTACAAAAATTGTTGGACATAGGGTTTCATTTATAGTGAGTGGTGCTTCACCTGATGCAGGCAGATCTCTTATATCTCTTACAGCTTACATAGCTTCCATTTACTTACTAATGTAGTACAAAAATCATATAACACAATAACAGAAGCAACAATTCTGTTTTTCATATCTCTTTTTACAGCCCTCAGTGTGTTTAACAAATAATGAGACATTTTTATAGTACAGGTCACTTGAAACGTGTTGATACCAAACATGTAAGGTTTTTGCAGGGATATTTTTTTTACCAATGAAACAATGTTTGATTATTAAAAATGTGATTAGGTTTTTACGATATGGACACATTTCTTTTTACTTTAAGTTTTTTAATTTTTTTTTTTATAATACTTATTACCAGTCCCACAAGAGGACATGGATGTGGTATACTTTAAACACAATGATTATATACTATACTACTTATTTACTATAGTAAAGCCAAAGAAATGAGTCGGTGCATAAGTTATTATACATGCAATGTGTTCATATTGTGGCCATTTAACAGATAAAACCCATATCAAAAACAAAATGAGCATATACCCTGTATTAGTTTAATAAATAAATAGTAATAGTCCATGTCACTTACATACACATACAGGGTACTAAGCACAATTTTCATCAAAAAAAGCGTAAAAGCTGTCCAACCGCGACAAGGTGTACCCCAACGAGGATAGTTCTATCTAACATTAAAACCCCACCTTGTGTCAGCCGACCTCAACCTAGATGGGGATAGAATAAGACCAAGGTCTGACTGTACAGATATATAGATGAAATGCCTAGATCAGAAAGGAGGAGCTATGCCTCTGTTTATGCAAAGTAAAAATACTACAGCAAAACCAAAGATATGAGCCGGAGCATAAGTTGATATGCATGCAATGTGTTCACACTGTGGACATTTAACAGACAAACCCCAACTTAAAAACAAAATGAGCAAATGCCCTGCAGTAAGTAAATAGAAATGGACATATGAGTATATATAACATAGGATATTTAGTTAACACTATTTTGATCCAAAAAGCATAGAAGCCATCACACCACAACAAGGTGCACCCAATTGGGATGGTCCTATCTAACATTAAAACCTCACTTTGTTTCAGCTGGCTTCAATACAGATGGGAGCAGAAAAGGGCACAAGGTGAGATTTTAATAATAGATAGGGC
Organism: Dendrobates tinctorius; assembly: GCF_039654945.1. Lineage (NCBI taxonomy): Eukaryota > Metazoa > Chordata > Amphibia > Anura > Dendrobatidae > Dendrobates > Dendrobates tinctorius. The sequence continues at coordinate 19,073,753 of NW_027361717.1, forward strand.
CACAAATTAATATAAAACCCGCCTGATTGTTGTGATGTGAATTTCACCCTGTCAAGAGTTTTGCTAGTGTGACATTCTATGGAGTTTGTATGAGCCAGAAAACAGTGAACCAGTAAAATAGATTGCTTCAGATTCAGTCACCATTATAATTCTTAGTAATGTGGTTACTCTGACCCTAAAATAAAAGTTTGTAAGCCTGGCATAACACTAGAAGAACATCTTGACAAGATTTTCTCCAAGATTCATGGCAGAAAATTTCGAGCATTATCATCAATAATGATGTCATTTAGGTAGTGTCATAGCGTCATGCACATTTCTGATTATACTTTTAGGATTTACTCTGAATTTTCTGCTGTAAAAATCTATAGAATTGTATACTGAAAATGAAAACCTCGAAAAATCGGTGAAAATAGGGGTCATTAGACTTTTCTTATGTTTGGTTTAGCATTTTCAGAAATCTGATTTGTGTCATTCCTCTGTTATTCCTCTTAGAAATGCAAGTTCTCCCATTTAAAAAGATGAGAGAGGCCTGTAATTGACATCATAGGTAGACCACAACTATGAGAGTCAAAATGAGAAAACAAATCCAGAAAATCACCTTGTCTGATTTGGCAACATTTATTTTTGAAATTATGGAGGAAACCTAAAAACATGCAAGATTTCTGGGTCTCACAGACCTGTAAATTCTTCTTTAAGAGGCTTCTCTGTCCTCCACTCATTATGTCAAACAGTCACAGTTCAAATTCCACTATGGTGAAGACCAAAGAGCTGTTGAAGGACACCAGAAACAAAATTGTAGCCCTGCACCGGGCTGGGAAGACTGAATCTGCAATAGGCAAACAGATTGGTGTGATGAAATCAACTGTGAAAGCATAGTAAGAAAATGGAAGATATATAAGATCACTGATAATCTCCCCTGATCTGGGGCTCCACGCAAGATCTCACCCCGTGAGGTCAAAATGATCACAAAAACGGTGAGCAAAAATCTCAGAACCACATGGTGGGACCTAGTGAATGACCTACATAGAGCTGGGACCACCGTAAGGGTAAGTTCACACAGGACTTTTTGGCTGCATTTTTTTTTCATAGGTTTTTAATGCTAATTTTCATCTGCTTTTCCATTACCAGCAACGCCTATGAGATTTCAGAAATCGCATGCACACACAATAGTTTTTTGTGTGATCAGGATTTTGTGCTTTGCTGCGATTTTTCGACATAGAGCATGTCACTTCTTTCAGCGTTTTTCCAGCGTTTTTGCAGTATTTTTCACTAACTGGCTTGAATGGGCATTGGAAAAAACGTTGCAAAAATGCTGGTATCATTACTTGCTGTTTTTTTTGTGCAGAAAAGTCATGGCCACAAGGAAGTGGCCTCACAGCCAAAAGCTTTGGGGCGTTGTTAGTGAGGTGTCCATAGTGTGACAGTGAGCTATTGTGATGTAGTGTCAGGTAGTGAGGTGACCTGATAGTGAACACTTGTGAGGTAGTGTCTGGTAGTATTGAGGTGTTAGCCATGTCTTGGTATAGGAGGAAGAACATTAATGTTTCCCAACTAATCATGGAGGTAATATTTTTTTAGTTTGTGATATATATATATACTGTATATTAACTAAACTCAACTTTATTACCATGCACAAAGCGACACAAAAATGCATGAAAAAACACACCTTAACCTGTGTTTTTCACGCAGCTTCTTTTCTGCCAAGAAATCAGGTTTTGCTGCAGAAAAAAAACACAGTAAAAATGCCCTGTGTGAACTTACCCTTACAAAGACTACCATCAGTAACACACTATGCTGCCAGTGACTCAGATCCTTCAGTGCCAGATGTGTCACCCTGCTTTATCCAGTACTTGCCTGGGCCCATCTGAAGTTTGCTAGAGAGCATTTGAATTATCCAGAAGAATATTGAGAGAATGTCATATGGTCTGATGAAACCAAAGTAAAACTGTTTAGTAGAAACAAAACTCAACGTGTTTGGAGGAGACAGAATTCTGAATTGCATCCAAAGAACACCATACCTACTGTAAAGCATGGGGGTGACAACATCATGCTTTGAGGCTGTTTCTCTGCAAAGGCACCAGGATGACTGATCCATGTACATAAAAGAATGAATGGGGCCATGTATCATTAAATTTTGAGTGCAAACCTCCTTCCATCAGCATGGGCATTGAAGATGAAATGTGGATGGGTCTTTCGGCATGATAATGATCTCAAGCACACCTCTAGGGCAACGAAGGTCCTGGAGTGGCCTAGCCAGTCTTCAGATCTCAACCCCATAGAAAACCTTTGGAGGGATTTGAAAAACCATGTTGCCCAGCGACAGGCCAAAACATCAGTGCTCTAGAGGAGATCTGCATGGAGGAATGGGCCAAAATACCAACAGTATGTGTCAACCTTGTGAAGACTTACAGAAAATGTTTGACCTCTGTCATTACCAACAAAGGATATATAACAAAATATTGAGATTAACTTTTGTTAATGACCAAATACTTATTTTCCACCATAATTTGACAAATAAGTTTTGCCAAATCAGACAAGGTGATTCTCTGGATTTGTTTTCTCATTTTGACTCTCACAGTTGTGGTCTACCTATGATGTCAATTACAGGCCTATCTCATCTTTTTAATTGGAAGAACTTGCACAAATGGTGGCTGACTAAATACTTTTTTCCCCACTGAATATGAATAAATTGACAATTGGGCGTTACTTATCTTTAGACACTTTGACACTGTCCCATCAGTACTCTCAGTATCAGGTTGTATAAGGACACACCCCTTTTAAAAGGCAAATGGTTACACCCAATTTTCAATTTATTCATATATTTCCAAAAGGAATAACAATAGCGATTGGAGAAAAATGATGCTCAATGTTTTTTTTTCCACAGGAATATAAATGTTTTACAAAAGAAGCAAGCCAGGAATACTGACGAGTCCTCTTTAACATTAATACCAACATACGTCACTCAATAAATACTGAGATGCACTAAATGACTATAAATACCAATAGTAAAAAATGTAGTCTAATAAATACAATATTTTATTACAGTAAATATATAATTTAACAATAATATTTACAAACAGATGCAGAGTAAACCTATGGAGGACCACAACAAGCCAGCTTACAAGCATAATATACAGTGGGGAAAAAAAGTATTTAGTCAGTCAGCAATAGTGCAAGTTCCACCACTTAAAAAGATGAGAGGCGCCTGTAATTTACATCATAGGTAGACCTCAACTATGGGAGACAAACTAAGAAAAAAAAATCCAGAAAATCACATTGTCTCTTTTTTTTTCATTTTATTTGCATATTATGGTGGAAAATAAGTATTTGGTCAGAAACAAGCAATCAAGATTTCTGGCTCTCACAGACCTGTAACTTCTTCTTTAAGAGTCTCCTCTTTCCTCCACTCATTACCTGTAGTAATGGCACCTGTTTAAACTTGTTATCAGTATAAAAAGACACCTGTGCACACCCTCAAACAGTCTGACTCCAAACTCCACTATGGTGAAGACCAAAGAGCTATCAAAGGACACCAGAAACAAAATTGTAGCCCTGCACCAGGCTGGGAAGACTGAATCTGCAATAGCCAACCAGCTTGGAGTGAAGAAATCAACTGTGGGAGCAATAATTAGAAAATGGAAGACATACAAGACCACTGATAATCTCCCTCGATCTGGTGCTCCACGCAAAATCCCACCCCGTGGGGTCAGAATGATCACAAGAACAGTGAGCAAAAATCCCAGAACCACGCGGGGGGACCTAGTGAATGAACTGCAGAGAGCTGGGATCAATGTAACAAGGCCTACCATAAGTAACACACTACGCCACCATGGACTCAGATCCTGCAGTGCCAGACGTGTCCCACTACTTAAGCCTGTACATGTCCGGGCCCGTCTGAAGTTTGCTAGAGAGCATTTGGATGATCCAGAGGAGTTTTGGGAGAATGTCCTATGGTCTGATGAAACCAAACTGGAACTGTTTGGTAGAAACACAACTTGTCGTGTTTGGAGGAAAAAGAATACTGAGTTGCATCCATCAAACACCATACCTACTGTAAAGCATGGTGGTGGAAACATCATGCTTTGGGGCTGTTTCTCTGCAAAGGGGCCAGGACGACTGATCCGGGTACATGAAAGAATGAATGGGGCCATGTATCATGAGATTTTGAGTGCAAACCTCCTTCCATCAGCAAGGGCATTGAAGATGAAACGTGGCTGGGTCTTTCAACATGACAATGATCCAAAGCACACCGCCAGGGCAACGAAGGAGTGGCTTCGTAAGAAGCATTTCAAGGTCCTGGAGTGGCCTAGCCAGTCTCCAGATCTCAACCCTATAGAAAACCTTTGGAGGGAGTTGAAAGTCCGTGTTGCCAAGCGAAAAGCCAAAAACATCACTGCTCTAGAGGAGATCTGCATGGAGGAATGGGCCAACATACCAACAACAGTGTGTGGCAACCTTGTGAAGACTTACAGAAAACGTTTGACCTCTGTCATTGCCAACAAAGGATATATCACAAAGTATTGAGATGAAATTTTGTTTCTGACCAAATACTTATTTTCCACCATAATATGCAAATAAAATGAAAAAAAAACAGACAATGTGATTTTCTGGATTTTTTTTTCTCAGTTTGTCTCCCATAGTTGAGGTCTACCTATGATGTAAATTACAGACGCCTCTCATCTTTTTAAGTGGTGGAACTTGCACTATTGCTGACTGACTAAATACTTTTTTTCCCCACTGTAAATGTAAGTTGGGTATAAAAACCATAATGTCTATAAGGTTCATCCCTATGTATTTTTAAGAAAGAGCATATTGTCTGAAGTCCAATACTGCACTTACATCGAGTGATGAGGAAATTGGGATAGGTGCTGTGTGGCCCAACTCCCCCCTGATGAAGCTTGGGTGAAACACGCGTTGGGGCACCTGGGCTGCAAAGAATCTTTTCTAATTTTCTCATCACTCAATGCAAGTGCAAGGTGAACTTAAGACAATATGCTGTTTCTTAAAAAGGCAGAGGGATATACCTTATAAATATTGGGATTTTTATAGTAACGAGAAAAAAAGTTTTTTTCAGCTCACCCTTGATGAAAACCAGAAAAGTTTCTGGTATGAAGAAGCCCTGAGTCTCGTCTCTGCCTGAAGAAAATGAATCAAGCTTTAATCTGTAAAATCAGATTCTTTATTTGATAATTATTGGACAAGGCAACACTAGATTTTGCCTGAGCATAGGCATGACTGGGGATGAGGGGGGATTTTTTATACCTAACTTACTTTAATATTGTGCTTGTATATATACTGACTTGTTGTGGTCCTCCATAGGGTCACTCAACTTAAGTCTGGAAATGTTGTTGTTAAATTATATTTTTATTGTAATAAAATAAATTATTTATGAGACTTTATAGCATATTTTTTTCTGTTGGTATTCAAGTCCTCTTTAAGACAAGAAAACTGTAGGTTAGTAATAGAGTTACCACATCTGCCATCTGCCATATGTTTTTACATCATTAGATCCGTACTACTGTTATTACAGTGATATATCAGACTTTGTGCCCTTTAACCAGTGCTCTATAATACTATAAATACACTGCAGCTGTAATTACTAACAACCAATTTTTTGTTTCCCAGGGAATCAAAAGCTTTCCCTTTTCACATTATGTCTTATGGTGGTGAACATACGACAATACACTCTTTTGTAAAATCTATAAAGGGAAGTGAAGTCTTTTTGAATGAAAGGGTTAATTCTGTTAGCTCTACTATACTATGCTCATACATTAAGTCTGCAAATGTTAATGAGCAGTAGTTAACATAATGGACAATGGAAAAGAGAACATCATGTTCTATAAATAAATATAGAGCAAAGAAAGAGATCAGATCTCAAAGGACATAAAGTTTAACAAAGATGTATCCAGAGATCATATCCACACACACATTTGAATAGAAATGAATAATACAGGATGGAATTAAGAATGGAACAAATTATAGATAAAACCTTGGTTGGCAGTGACAAATACAGCAATAATGAGAGATTTATATAAATATTTGTACAAGTCAGAAGTGTTAAAAGGAGGCTAAAAAAATAAATAAATAAAATTGGGTACTTGCGCTAATCGAGAAAGACGGGTTATTAACAATGTGCAGCATAATAATAGGATTGTGTGTATATTGTGATTAAAAAACAGCACGCAATATTGACTGATGCAAACACATAATAGTCAGATACTGCTGGTATGACCGGTTGCCCTATATATTAACAGATGCAGACAATTGTGTACAACAAACAGATGACACTGATATGACCAGTCACCACCTGCAGTCAAAGAAGAGCCAAAGTTCTATGTCTGTCAAGTATAATCTAAATTTCACACACAATGGCATGTTAATGTTTTGGCACCACTGGTCAAACTTATTGTTATTGTGAACAGTTAAATAAGTGGAAGATGAAATGATCTCTAAATGGCCTAAAATGACCTAAGATGACGCATGATCCTAAGCAGATGTCAAAATCCACAATAGACTACCTCAAGAGGTCCAAGCTGAAGGTTTTACAGTGGCCCACACAGTCCCCTGATCTGAACATCATTGAAAATCTGTTGCTAGATCTCAAAATAGCAGTGCATGCAAAACGACACAGGAATCGCGCAGAACTGGAAGAGTTTTCCATGGAAGAATGAATGAAAATCCCTCAGACAAGAATTGAAAGCCTATGGTCTGGTTTCAAAAACTTACAAAACTTACAAAAATTTACAAGTTGTGATGTTTTTAAAAGGGGGTGCTAGTAGGTACTAACCATGTAAAACATGAAAAAAAAAAAAAAAAAAAAATATATATATATATATATATATATATATACACTTCTTGTCTAAAAAACAATGGAAAAGTGTCATCAACTTTTTAGAGATCATTTCATCTTCAACTTGCTTAATTGTTCACAATAGCAGTATTTTTGACCAGGGGTGCCCAAACTTTTACATGCCACTAAGATCAGACTGCAGAGACTGATAGTAAGGCTGGGGTCACACTTGTGAGTGCAATGCTAAAAATGCTAAACAATGCTAAAAAACATATGAAGGACTCCCAGACTATGAGAAATAAGATTCTCTGTTCTGATGAGATGACGATAGACCTTTTTGTTGATAATTCTAAGCGGTATGTGTAGAGAAAACCAGGCACTGCTCATCACCTGCCCAATACAATCCCAACAGTGCAACATGGTGGTGGCAGCATCATGCTATGGGGGTGTTTTTCAGATGCAGGGAAAGGACGACTGGTTGCAATTGAAGGAAACATGAATGCGGCCAAGTGCAGAGATATCCTGGATGAAAACCTCTTCCAGAGTGCTATGGACCTGAGACTTGAAAAAAGGTTCACCTTTCAACAAGATAATGACCCTAAGCACACAGCTAAAATAACAAAGAAGTGGCTTCAGATCAACTCTGTGACCATTCTTGACTGGCCCTGCCAGAGCCCTGACCTAAACCCCATTGAGCATCTCTGGAGAGACCTGAAAATGGTTGTCCACCAACGTTCACAATCCAACCTGATGGAACTGGAGAGGATCTGCAATGAAGAATGGCAGAGGATCGCCAAATCCATGTGTGAAAAGCTTGTTGCATCATTCCAAAGAAGACTCTTGTACACCCTTTAGGCTGTACAAGCTCAAAAGGGTGCTTCTACTCGATACTGAGCAAAGGGAATGAATACTTAGGACCATGTGATGTATCAGTTTTTCTTTTTTGATAAATTTGCAAAAATTTCTACATTTCTGTTATTTTCCAGTCAAGATGGGGTGCAGAGTGTACATTAATGAGAAAAAAATGAACTTTTTTGAATTTAACAAATGGCTGCAATGAAACAAAGGGTGAAAATTTTAAAGGGGTCTGAATACTTTCCATACCCACTGTAGATAGAGAAGAGAAGGGATTTCAGGACAGAGCCTTGAGGGACACTAAAAGAGAACGGAGGCACTGAAAGACGAGGACGTAATATGAGATTAGGAGACGCTAAATGTGTGGTTAGTGTGGTATGAGGAGATCCTGGAGAGGGCAATGTCTTTGATGACAAGGGAAGAGAGGATATGTAGTAGTAGGCAGTGGTAAACTGTGTTGAAGTCAGAGGACAGGTCATGAAGTAGCGGTATAGAATAATATCTATTAGCTGTGGTGGTTAGCGAATCATTTGTAATTTTTCTAAGGGCCGTTTGATTTCCCACAGATGCGGCATCACTCAGATGCCTATCCTACATTATACTGAGCACTGTATATACACACAGATAGAAAGATTCCCAGGAGAGCACAGTTTGTACCGCAGAGTCGTTTTCCATCTCCAGTCTCTCTCTCTCTCCTGTGGAGTGTAAGCTCTTATGGTCAGCAGGGTCCTCTCTCTTTCTTGTAGAGTGTAAGCTCTTATTGTTAGGAGGGTTTTCTCTATCCCCCACATTTACTTTCCAAGCAATTACAAGATTTTCGCTATTGAGATTGACACAAAATTTATTTGCCACAATTCAAAGTTCCTGGAAAAATTTGGCCAAGTCCACAAATTTGAATTTCAAAAGATCTGCTCTTCTCTAGTCTACACCTGAATTTGAAACACCATGCAATTTCTGGGTTGGTATTCTTTATACTAAGAGATCATTATACAAAAGCGAGTCAAAAACGTTTCACACTCCAATTAAATTAAAACTTTTGTTGGCCGCTCTGTCTTATCAGCAATTTCCATACGAGGTCGCTATCTCTGCAGCCACTGCTGTGTAAGTTTCAATGTGTTATGTCAGTTCATTTATGAATGTAGTAGAAGAAACAATAGATGCCCCGCTTGTGATTCGCAGGGAAGAAGAGAAGCGTACATTTATTTTTTTGCTTTTTTAGTGTCTGGAAGTTATAATTTGATCAAAAATGCATAAAAGCCATCCCACCTCGAAAAGGTGTACCCAACCGGAACAGTCCTAGCCTATCTCTAATATTAAAATCTCACCTTGTGTCAGCTGACCTATAGATAATGGCAGAGCAGAAAACTGTTCAGACACCTGTCCATGGGACACTGAACAGATAAAATGCCTAGCCCGGAAAGGGGGCTATGCCCCTGTTTGTACAGAACATAGGAAACAATTCTCATTTTGTCTTTGTTGGGGGTGAGGGGTTGTCTGTGAAATGGCCACAGTGTGAAAGTGCTCCTACACTTTGCACATATACCAACATATGCTCCTGCTCATTTCTTTGTTTTTTTGGGGGTTCCGATATTTATGAAACACTTTGTGCATTTTATGGAGAAAGTGTTTTGTCACAAAGAAGTGTATACAAATGGAATGGAGAAGGTCGCACAACTGTGAGCCATGAAGAAGGAGCTGTAAACTCGTCTACATCCATGAATGACGACACTGAGGGAGTACGTGAACTAATTTTTTTTACATTGAACTATCACCAGTTTGGTCCCCTGAAAGAATTCATACAAGGATGAAGGATGAAGATTCACAGCAGATGAAGACAGTGCTGCATCTCACTACTCAGTCTAAAATGTTTTTTAATGAGCGAATGCAAAGGCTTGTTGACAGATGGACAACATGCATTGAAAAGCAGGAAGATTATAACATAAAATGATGTATTTGCCTTTTAGGAAAATTTGACTAAAATAAATTCTACAGCCAAATTGCAGTAAATTTTTGACCCACCCAGAATGATCAGAAGTTTTGTAAATTATATTCCTTCTTCATCCTGCCCTGTGTACTATTCAAATCTTTGTAATTTTATATTTCAATTGAAAAGAAAAACTTAATTATTTTAATATATAATTTTCATAGGTATTTCTCATCATTATGAATAGGAAATGTTCTAAAAGATTAAAGTATGACAAAATTGTAATTAAAATCTATTTTTGAAAATGTAATGAATGTATTTTTTGCATCCAAATAGGTACCACTAGTTACCTGTGCAAATATCGACATGACTTGGATCTATACAATTAGCATATATACATATATATATATATATACAATGCTATATATTGCAGCTTGTGCCTTCTTATTCTTTACAACCGTTCGCCATCTTCTTATCTTCCCAGTGCCCCAAGACTGTAATTCTATAAAAATGTCAAAGAGGAATAACATTAACCCAAGAGGGATGAAGGTGGCACAGAATATAATGACAGCAGCAACGAAAAGAGTTTGTGTGTGTATATAGCCAAGGCAGCAGAACACCTTCAAGGTGGTGATAAATTACCGCAGCCCGGATGTACTTTTATGGTACCTGTCTATGCATTCGTCCACCTTTCTTGATGATATATAGTAATGCTCCTAACGCAATGTAAGAGACCGTGCATATGATACACAGGACCAAATCATGCTTTATGTATCAAGACAAGATCCGTTAATGAAGATTATTTATCACCCTGAATGCACTGCGTTTGGAACAACCCCAGATTTATAGAACATATGCTGATCTCTTTTATGGGATGAGTAAAAAATATGTGTGCTCCTTTCGTGAAGAGAATGGGTTACACTTGTTATATGTGCCCATCGATGTTCGGAGAAGATAGAAGAAGACAGAAAATTAATGAGGGCGGTAGTAAGACGTAAGAGTCATAAAGAGCAAGGAAATTAATGAGTGCATAAAACGGAGAATTAATTGCACAACAAGGCAATGAGACAGAGGGAGCTCTAGAAGGGGCTGACAAAAGGAAATAGAGAAATAAAAGAGATTAACCGCTAATTCCCTTTGCAGTTCCCTAATCCTTTACAAAAGTGCCATTGCTTTCTTTTATTTTTTCTTCTTCAACTGTAAGTTTAAGAAATAGAACAGTTGGTAGAAAACATTTAGTGATGCATAACTAAAATAAATAGTAGGAAAAAACACAAAAATTGAGCTTGGTTTGAGATGATACACATGCAGCGTATAAATGCATGTTGACATTGGCCATAAAACATAAAACCTGCAAAAGACAAAGTGAGCAAAAACCCTGCTGTAACTAAATGAGTAAAAGCAAAAGTGCATCTAAATAATACAGAGTTTTTAGTAATACTGTTTTTGATCAAAAGTAGCATGAAAGCCATCCCACCACGACAAGGTAACTCTGTTCGGGATAGTCCTACACTGTCTAATATTAAAAACCTTGCTTTGTGTCAAAGTTGACCTCAATGTGTGAACAAGGGCAGACAAAAGGACTGGGTCCCAAACAGTAGACACCAGTCTGGGGAAGCCTTATACACAATTTCCAGCTCAGGAGAGGGAGGCCACACCCCAGCTTGCACAGAATGCAAAAAATACAAAGAAAAAACACAAAAATTGAGCTTGGTTTGAGATGATACACATGCAGCGTATAAATGCATGTTGACATTGGCCATAAAACATAAAACCTGCAAAAGACAAAGTGAGCAAAAACCCTGCTGTAACTAAATGAGTAGAAGCAAAAGTGCATCTAAATAATACAGAGTTTTTAGTAATACTGTTTTTGATCAAAAGTAGCATGAAAGCCATCCCACCATGACAAGGTAACTCTGTTCGGGATAGTCCTACACTGTCTAATATTAAAAACCTTGCTTTGTGTCAAAGTTGACCTCAATGTGTGAACAAGGGCAGACAAAAGGACTGGGTCCCAAACAGTAGACACCAGTCTGGGGAAGCCTTATACACAATTTCCAGCTCAGGAGAGGGAGGCCACACCCCAGCTTGCACAGAATGCAAAAAATACAAAGAAAAAACACTGAAAAAAAATAAATAGTATGCTGAAAAGCATATACTGTGTATATATATATATATATATATATATATATATATATATATATATATACTGACTGTATATACTAATGCTGCGGTGTTCACACAGTGCAGTAAAGACGCAGTGACCAAGGTTAGTCTAACCTAAAAGTCTTTATTTTGAAAACTCACAGCAAAAAGGCAGACGTTATGCTCCGGACCGCAGCCGGATCATCCATAACAGACCATAGGACTCCATTTCTGTGGGCAGCTACACTACTGTATCTCTCATGGGTGCGTCAGTGGCTTTGTTTTCTATGGCTCTGGCCTATTTTCAGTCTCACGTAGACATGTGCTGTGGGGTGGAATTACACTTAACATTTAAAAATACGACCTTATTTTACGTCCGTAAGATGCAGAAATGGTTCCTGAATAGTGATCCGTATGTCATCCATTGTCAAGGTGTGGCCGTGTAATTTGCACATGTAAGCATCCGTAAGTAATCCGTATGTGATCCGTATAGCGTATTTTTCTCGCAACCTTGCAAAATGGACATTTAACGGTTTTGAGGCCTGCACATAATTTAAATCATCATCAGCAACCCTATTTAGTGCCTCTACAGCAGGTGGCCGCATCCAATCTGCCCATTTTGGTGCTGTGCTTGTGTTGGTGTTTTGGTGGTTGTTTGCTTTCACCCCAACTGACCGTGTTCTGTACAACTGCATTTTGTCTCGCTGCTTTGGCCAGCCATACCCAGTGATTGTGGATCCGAGGAGGAGGGGACGAATGTGGGTGCATCCGCATTTGAGACAACGCCTCAATAAAGGCCATTTTCACAGGCTTTATGCATGTCTTCGGACACATCCCGACAATTTTTTCCTCTATTGTCGGATTAGCATTTCCACCATTGATGTTTTGTTGGAGACAGTGCGCCCAGGGTTCACCTTCCAGGACACCAGGATGCGCAAATATATCTCTTCTGAGGAGCGCCTTCTCCTTACGTTATGGTATGTATTCCTCAGCTCCATAATGTATGTAGATTATTCATTTTCAAAATAATTCTGTTACTCAGTGACCCCGTTTTTGCTGAGTTACCTTCTTAATATATCCAAAATCTTTTGTCTAAGTAAGAAAACTATGATGTTTTAGTACAAATTACATAGCCATGTTACGTGTGTATATGCAATGTAAGCCTTGCTTCTTAGTTACACACTGTTTGGTGATCTATATGTAATGTGTGCAACCTTTTGCATGTTGTAATGTATATTTTTTCTACATTTGTTTAATTGTAGGTTCCTCACAACTGGGCTTTCTTGTGCCGCACTCCATCTGGAGTTTTTGATTGGTAGATCGACCATATCTGGCATAGTTCGGGATACATGTTCTCAAATCTAGACCAGACTTCATCAAGTGGTCATGCCTGAGCCCAAGATGGGAGACTGGTTGAGGATTGCCAGGGGATTTGAGGCACACTGCCAATTTCCCAATTGTATTGGAGCCCTGGATGGGAAGCACATCCGTGTGCGTAAGCCGCCGAATTCAGGGTCCCAATTCTATAATTATAAACAATATTTTTCTGTAGTTGACAGTAACTACAGATTTATAATTGTAGACATTGTCACTTATGGAATAACTGGAGACTCTAGAGTCTTCAATTCTTCCATTATGGGTCGGCGGCTGCGCAATAACCAGTTAGATCTTCCACCACCACGTTAGCTTCCAGGCTTCAATCAAGAAGCGGTGCCTTATGTCCTAGTGGGGGATGATGCCTTTCAGTTGACCAGGCATGTAATGAGGCCATACCCATGCAGAAACCTTGACTACCAGAGCAGGATATTTAATTTGCGCCTAGCATGTGCCCGACGACTGGTGGAGTGCGCCTTCGGCATTCTTTCTGCCAAATGGCGGGTCCTCCAATCTGCCATTCAGCTGAGTGAAGCCATCGTCAATGAGGTCATCAAAGCTTGTGTGGTCCTCCATAACTTCACTAGACTGCATGATTGTTCATCATCTGATGATGCTGAAGGTGTGGTGGACAATGGGGATACGTCTAGGCCACATGTGCTCCCTTTATATCATCCTCACTCAGGACTCAAAGTCCGTGATGTGTTCACCCAGTATTTTGTTTCACCTCAGGGTGCTACTACCTGGCAAGATCAGGCTGTATCTATGTTGTGATGTTCTTATGTGTGTATGTATAAATTTCTTTGTTCCCTTTACTATGGTTTGTGTGTTCTGTTAATTTGGCTTAAAGATGTGTAAATTATTAGATTTCTTAAAATAATGAAAGAAGAGTCCAAACATTGCATTTTCATTTTTTTTATAAATGCAAAAGATAACTTGTGATAGTGGTTACCATATTTTTTTTCATATGGCATATATTGCCCTTAAAATGTGGGCATTTATGTATTATACATTATTTGTACAACCAAATATATAAAATAAAATAAACATTTGCTAACGCAAAAAAATACATAACTTATTTTTTTTATAATTGCTGGTATGTTGGTGGAGGTGAGGGCGGGAGGGCTTCATCTCTTTGTTGGTGGGTGGGATTCCCAGCTTGACCATCACCCTGTTGGGGTGGATAATCTTGGCCCTGTGGTAATATGTGGCTAGGGTCATGTTGCTGTGTGCCGAAGTGGCCATATGGTAAATGGAGATTATACTCTTGTGGCTGATTGTAGGCAGTCCTTAATACCCCCCAATATGACCATGTAGAGCAAATCCAGGTTGGGGCCAGCCTCCAACACCGGGTCTGTACAAGTGGCTGTATTGGGCAGGTTGGTTATAGGCCCCAATTTGGGCCTGTTGTTTATGATGGATTTGCTACTATATGATATGTGAGAACTTGTAATATCATGATTATGCAGACATGGCTAAATTGTATAATATTTGTGGCGTTCTATGTTGGACTTATTGTCATATGACATGTGGGAATCCACAATGTCATTATCATATTTTTGTCACAAATGATAATGCTTCAATATTCCTGTGGTCTTTGAAACCCTTTATATGATTTTTCAAGTATCTTTAAAATTCAGTGTTCCATAATAAATCCTATATGGATTGCACCTTTTATCGCTATATTTTGTCTGTTGGGCGATATTATTAATAACATGTCTTATATGTATTGTTACCTACATGGCCCTTTTCACATTGTAGCGGTACTAATCTGGTTTGCAGGTGCGGTAATGAAAGGGTTCTTTGCCTCAGATATGGCTTGGTTAATATGGTGGCCGGGCTACAAAAAGATGGCGACGCGCATGTGCACCACAACTAAGTCTCCTGTCTCTTGCTGATGGCCTCTATCACTTGTGGTGTGTGGATATGACGTCACAGGGGGGTTTTCCTCCATGCACGCCACAATTGAGTGCCGAACGCAGCTGCACCTGAGACCTGGGGGCAGCGCGGACATGCGCGATGGGGGATTGGCTCATACCTGGGTTACTTTGCTATAGAAATCAGACAGATCTCAAGGCATGACACACACATTTTCCTTGAAAACGCTATCAACGCTAAATGCGCGTCTGAACTTCAGGTTTCTTGTGGACAGGTGACTTAAATGGGTATGTGCTTTCATGTTATGTAAGTGTCTATATTGGGGGTTTTTCTCTTCTATGGCACTCTGCACTTTACAGACCACTTTGGGTCTAGATGGACATATGTTTACATGCTGACGTACTTTTTGCACATTCCAATAACCTGTACTTATTTTCGCAATCCTATTTTGTGTGTATCTTACTTGGATACAAATTCCTTCTTCCTAATTTTGTAGTGTTTTGTACATTTATGACATTAATTTAATCAATAAAATATATAACTTCATTAAGATATAATTCTCTTTTTGAGTGGTGTGCTCAGGATACTTTGTATCAATTTCTTGGTCTATGTGGTTTCACACACCCCTGCACTTTATGCATGCTTAGAAATCCTCAATGGTGAAGGTTCTTTAACTGCATGAGTATGTTTTTGGACATTTTTGTAGTTATTCCGTCCATGTGACCGGGCACAATTTGACCATGGACGGAATAGTACGTCTAAGTGATCGACCGCGCTCACGGGGGGAGCATGGCCAATCGCGGCTGTCAGAATCAGCTGACACCCGACACTAGGTGCCAGGAGTGGTCACAGACCGCTCCCGGCTCTCTAAGCCCCAAAATACTGCAATCTTTTTAGATTGCAGCATTTGGGAGCCGGCACAGGGGCTGACAGCCCCTCTGCCTATGTATCGTAGACCCCGCGGTGTGACGAGGGTTCCCGATGTTGCCATGGTGAGCTGGATGTCACCATGATAACATCCAGGTCACTAGAATTAAATAAACTTGCTGATCATATGCAGCGCATGATCAGCAAATCTCTCTCTGTCAGTGCAGTGCTGACAGCTTACATGGCATGCAGATGTTGCTTCATCTGCATTCCATAGAAGCGATCAGCCTGCAAAAAATGATTGTCCCATAGTGGGACTAAGTAAAAAAGTTAGGGAAAAGTAAAAAAAATATTTTTTAAATAATTGTAAAAATATATATAAAAAATAATAATAAAAAAATATATTCTATCTCTAAATAAATATTTGAATGAAAAAAAAACAATAAAAGTACATATATTTGGTATTGATGCATGGATGACCCAACCTACTAAACTGGCTCTTTAGTTAACCCCTTTAGTGAACACCATAAAAAAACAAGGCAAAAAACAATACTTTACCATTATACCGCCGAACAAAAAGTGGATTAACATGCGATCAAAAACACGGATATAAATAAACGTGGTACCGTTGAAAATGTCATCTTATCCTGCAAAAAACAAGCCACCATACAGCTCCATCAGTGGAAAAATAAAAAAGTTATAGTTCTCTGAATAAAGTGATGCAAAAATAATTATTTTTTTCAATAAAATAGTTTTTATTGTATAAAAGCACCAAAACATAAAAAAGAGATAAATGAGGTTTTGCTGTCATCATGCCGAAGAATAAAACCGCCTTATCAATTTTAAAACACACGGAATGGTACTAAACCCCCCAAAAAGAAATTCATGAATTGCAGGTTTCTGTCTCCCAAAAATCAGAATCTAAAGCGATCAAAAAATATCATGTGCCCGAAAAGGTACAAATAAAAATGTCAGCTTGTCCTGCAAAATACAAGACCTCACTTGACTCTGTGGGCCAAAATATGTAAAAATTATAGCTCTCAAAATGTGGTGTTGCAAAAACTATTTTTTGCAATAAGAAGCATCTTTTAGCTTGTGACATCAGCCAAACATAAAAACATTAGTTTTCAACTTGGACGGTGCCAGGTTCGATCGTCCACGCTAAGAACCACTGGTGAATAAGCTGCTGGAAACTCAGTGTCAGTTAATGGGAGTGACGACATAGAGGTTACCTTTGGTCACTAGGCTTCGTTCCCAGCCAGGCTGAGCTGTGGTGAAATACCCGCTAGCACCGTGAGCGCTCATGGCTCATGATGCTAGCGGGGATCTCACTGAAGTCACCGCAGTTACTTCCGGTCACTGCTCCCAGCTGGGCAGAGCTGCGGTGAGATTAGTTTTAGTAGATTAGTTCCAAAAAAGGGGCACTTGTTGGGCATTGCCACTGTTAAGGCACATCTAGATAAGCTCCTTGGGGGGTCTAGTTTCCAAAATGGGGTCACTTGTGGGGGGTTTCCACTGTTTAGGCACATCAGGGGCTCTGCAAAGGGAACATGACGCCCGCAGAACGTTCCATCAAAGTCTGCATTCCAAAACTTCACTAATTCCCTTCCAAGCCCTGATGTGTGCCCAAACAGTAGTTTTCTCCCACATATGGGGTACCAGCATACTCAGGACAAATTGGTCAACAATGTCAGGATCCTGTCAGTGCCGGCGTGCAGCCTCCGCTGAGCAGGGACTCACCCGCACTGTATGGGGGCCCGGGGTCAGGTACAGCCGGAAAGTACAGATACACAGGACCTGTGGACGCTGAAGTTTAGCAAACAGACACAGGACCTACGATCATGCGACTGCAAGGGGGCGGGGGTTAGCGTCCTGCTTTCTGAGATGGCAGGACACTATACGGAAATACTCAGAGTCAGGCAAAATGGAGGTCATGCACAGAGATATCAGTAAAGTACCAGGGATGAGACAGAACGGATAGTCAGGGCCAAGCAGAAGTCAAAACGAAACAGACATAGAAGGTACCAAGCAGAATCCAAAGCAATATCCAGAGAACAGACTGAGTCATACACAGAGAATCAAGCAACCAGAACACAGCACAAACACACTCAGGGGTCACCACACAATGCCAAGGGCGAAAGTATAACTGACGGGGATGGGAGCGTCCTGAGGCTATAAGAAGCCTCTCCCAGAACCAGGGAGAGGCCACAATCATAGCCCCAGGTGTGCAGGTAAGCCTGCACTGGGATCACAACTTTTAACCCCTAGAAATGCCAGTCATCAGCACTGGTTCCAGACATTAACCCCACGTGTGTGAGTCAAACCCGCACTGAGATCATGACAAACAACTTTTGCTGTCCAATTTCTCCTGTTACCCTTGGGAAAATAAAAAATTGGGGGCTAAAAAAAAAGTTTGCTTTTTTCACGGCTGGGCATTATAAACTTTAATGAAACACTTGGGGTTTCAAAGTTCTCACCACACATCTAGATAAGTTTCTTAGGGGCTCTAATTTGCCAAATGAGGTCAATTGTGGAGGCTTTCCACTGTTTAGGCACATCAGGGGCTCTGTAAACGGAACATGACTCCCGAAGAACATTCCATCAAAGACTGCATTCCAAAACGTCACTACTTCCCTTCCAAGCCCCGACGTGTGCCCAAACAGTAGTTTTCCCCCACATATGGGGTATCATCATACTCAGGACAAATTGGACAACAAATTTTTGGGGGTATTTTTGGTATATTCTATGGAGCAGCATATGGGGGCATATTCAATGGGGCAGCATATGGGGGCATAATCTATGGAGCAGCATATGAGGGCAGCATAATCTATGGAGCATCATATGGGGCATAATCTATGGCACATTTTATGGGGGCATAATCTATGGAGCATCTTATGGGGCCATAACCTTTATGGAGAACTATATGGGGCATATTATTCTATGGAGCATCTTATGGGGACATTATTAACCTTTGTGCAGCATTATATGGGGTGTATTTTCTATGGAGCATCTTATGGGGCCCATCATGAACTGTATGGAGCATTATATGGGGCTCCTGATTCAATATGGATATTTAAATACATTTAACCTACTGATGTCTCAATTAATTTTACTTTTATTGGTATCTATTTTTTTTTTTGAAATTTACAAGTAGCTGCTGCATTTTCCACCCTAGGCTTATACGCAAGTCAATAAGTTTTCCCAGATTTTTGTGGCAAAATTAGGGTCGTCGGCTTATACACAAGTATGTACGGTATATATAGTTCTGGAAAAAATTAAGAGACCACCATATCAAAACCCTGTCATGGGCAGCCCATTCTCCAGACCTGAACCCCATTGAAAACCTCTGGAATGTAATCAAGAGGATGATGGATAGTCACAAGCCATCAAACAAAGAAGAACTGCTTAAATTTTTGAGCCTGAAGCAGTGTGAAAGGCTGGTGGCAAGTATGCCAAGACGCTTGAAAGCTCTGATTAAAAATCATGGTTATTCCACAAAATATTGATTTCAGAACTATTCCTGATTTAAAACATCAGTATTGTTGTTTCTAAATGATTATGAACTTTTTGCATTATTTGAGGTCTGAAAGCACTGTTTTTTTTTTTTTTTAATTCTGACCATTTTTCTTTGTCAGAAAAAAAATAAAAAATTTATTGTTTGGAAATTTGGAGACATGTTGTCAGAAGTTTATAGACTAAAAAAACAATTTACATTGTACTCCAAAATATATATATATATTCTTTTTTATCATTTACATTTTAAAAGCTACAAAACGGAAAATGGGACGATTTTCAATCATGTTCAAATCGCGGACTGTGAGGCCCATTGTAAAACTATCAGCTTGCACCTTTTGAGGTAGTCTATTGAGGATTTTGTTCTATGTTTATTATATATCATTATAATAGTAATAATAAAAATAATTATTATCCATTTGTAGAAGCCATCCTATTTTCAGATTATATGTTTGCATCAAGAATTTGTTGAAATGTCATTCAATTCATTCTTACCTCTACCCCTGAAATGTTTCTCGTTACATTGTATGCAACACAACCTCAAAACATAATTGATTCACCCCCATGCTTAATGGTTGGCAAGATGTTCTTTTCCTGAAATTATAAGCCATTTTTTCTCCACACATACCTTTGATCATTGTAGACAAAGAATTCAGTTTAAACTCATTGGTCCACAAGATTTGTTTCCAAAGTCCATCAGGCTTGTTTTGATGTTCTTTTGCATTCTTCTGGTGATGATTTTTTTGGTGAGGATGCAGAAGAGGTTTTCTTCTGATGACTCTTCTATGAAAGCCATATTT
Organism: Dendrobates tinctorius; assembly: GCF_039654945.1. NCBI lineage: Eukaryota > Metazoa > Chordata > Amphibia > Anura > Dendrobatidae > Dendrobates > Dendrobates tinctorius. Next base: position 19,093,899 of record NW_027361717.1, read on the forward strand.
GTGCATGTGAATCTACACAGTAGAACAATGTACCACAACTCCAGAGTATGATAAATCTTTCTGAAGATCTTTTGTAGTCAAGCGGGGGGGTTCTGATTTGCATCTCTAGTAATCTTACTAGCATCTCTTACTTAAATTTTGCTTGGTCTTCCAGACTTTACCTTGACCTCTACTGATCCTGTTAAGTGCTATTTCTTAATTACATATCGAAATGAGGAACTCCTGCATTGTGGGCCTCCACCATTTTTGCTTTTGCTTAGAAGAACTCATGGCTGCTGTTTTTTAGCACCAGGTTAGAGGATGCTGGATTTTTATAAAACTGGCAAATTTGCATTTTCTCTTTTTACTCTTCTGAAACAACAAAATTTGGATCTAAAATAACATTATTGTGGTAAAAAGTATGATTTTTTTTTCTTTGCTCAATGTTAGAAATTTCTTTGAAGCACCTGGGGTTAAGGAGCTCTCACCACATATCTAGATACATTCTTTGAAGTATTAAATGTTTCACAGGGATGCTAATAATAAGATAAAAAAAGACAATGTAATCAACATAATCCTAAGTATAGTCTAAAGCAAAGTGGGGATGCAGTAAAGAAGAAACTCCTGAAATGACTACCAAGCAAAAAGAGAATGGAGTGCCGACTTCATAAAATAGGCATAATTTTATAAATACATTTTTGCATAGTGTAATATATCTTAGCATAAACATAGAGATTGATAAAGGTGGGATCCACAATAAATGCCCCGGGGATGAGAGGTTTTGAGTAAGAAGAGATTCCACAATGTACACTGCTCAAAAAAATAAAGGGAACACTTAAACAACAGAATATAATTCCAAGTACATCAAACTTCTGTGAAATCAAACTGTCCACTCAGGAAACAACACTGATTGACAATCAATTTCACATGCTGTTGTGCAAATGGAATAGACAACAGATGGAAATTATTGGCAATTATCAAGACACACTCAGTAAAGGAATGGTTCTGCAGGTGGGGACCACAGACCACATCTCAGTACCAATGCTTTCTGGCTGATGTTTTGGTCACTTTTGAATGTTGGTTGAGCTTTCACAATCATGGTAGCATGAGACGGACTCTACAACCCACACAAGTGGCTCAAGTAGTGCAGGTCATCTAGGATGGCACATCAATACGAGCTGTGGCAAGAAGGTTTGCTGTGTCTGTCAGCATGGTGTCCAGAGGCTGGAGGCACTACCAGGAGACAGGTCAGTACACCAGGAGAAATGGAGGGGGCCGTAGGAGGGCAACAACCCAGCAGCATGACTGCTACTTCATCCTTTGTGCAAGAAGGAACAGGAGGAGCCCTGCCAGAGCCCTGCAAAATGACCTCCAGCATGTCAAAAATGTGCATGTGTCTGCACAAATGGTTAGAAACCGACTCCATGAGGATGGTCTGAGTGCCCGACGTCCACAGATGGGGGTTGTGCTCACAGCCCAACACCATGCAGGACGATTGGCATTTGCCAGAGAACACAGTGTTTGGCAGATTTGACATTGATGCCCTGTGCTCTTCACAGATGAGAGCAGGTTCACACTGAGCACTTATGATAGACATGACAGAGTCTGGAGACATCACAGAAAATATTGTGCTGCCTGCAACAACCTCCAGCATAACTGGTTTGTCAGGGGGTCAGTAATGGTGTGAGGAGGTATTTCTTTGTATGGCACCACAGTCCATGTGCTAGCCAGAGGTACCCTGGCTGCATTAGGTACCAGGATGAAATCCTCAGACCCATTTTGTAACCACATGCAGATGCACTGGGCTCTGGGTTCCTTCTGATGCATGACAATGCTAAACCTCATGTGACTGAAGTGTGTCAGCAGTTACTGCATGATGCTGTGGACTGACCTGCCCTTTCCCCTGACCTGAATCCAATCGAGCTCATCTGGGACATCATGACTCATTCATTCCGCCAACGGCACTTTCCACCACAGACTGTCCAGAAGTTGCTTTAATCCAGGTCTGGAAGGAGATCCCTCAGGAGAACATTCGCTGCCTCATCAGGACCATGTCCAGGCATTGAAAGGAGGTTGTACAGGCATGTGGAGACCACACACACTAAAGATCATCATTTCCTTGTCTTGAGGCTTTTCTACTGAAGTTGGATCAGCCTGTAATTTGATTTTCCAATTTGATTTTGAGTATCATTCCAAATCCAGACCTCCATGGAATATTAATTTTGATTTACATTGATCACTTTTTATGTTTTAGCATTCTCAATGCATTCCACTATGTAATGAATAAAGATTTATAACTGGAATATTTCATTCAGTGACATCTAGGATATGGAATTTTAGTGTTCCCTTTATTTTTTTCAGCAGTGTACATTAATACATACCATAATTAGTGTTGAGCGATACCTTCCGATATCGGGAAATATCGGATCGGATTGGATCAGACCGATACCCCAAAAATATCGGGTATCGCCGATTCTGATACCGGAAACCCATGCAAGTCAATGGGGCACAAATATCGGAATGAAAATAAACCCTTTCTTTCCTTGCACATCCAGTTCGGGTGGGGGGAAGAGTGTGGGCGGTGCGTGGGCGGAGACTGTGTGTGTGTGTGCGGGCGGGGTCTGTACAGGCCTCTCTGGGGTCTGTGCGGGCCTGCCGGGGGTCTGTGCGGGCCTGCCGGGGGTCTGTGCGGGCTGCCGGGGGTCTGTGCGGGCTGCTGGGAGTCTGTGCGGGCCTGCCGGGGGTCTGTACTGGTCTGCCGGGGGTCTCTGCGGGCTGCCGGGGGTCTGTGCGGGCCTGCTGGGGGTTTGTGCAGGCTGCTAGGGGTCTGTACGGGCCTGCCGAGGGTCTGTATGGGCTTGCCGGGGGTCTGTGCGGGCTGCCGAGGGTCTGTGCGGGCCTGCCAGGGGTTGTGTGTGTGTGCAGGCATCATCCGATGGGACTACAAGTCCCATCGGGCGATGCCTGCTACAATGACAGTGATATGAAGTATGTATGTAGTATGTATGTATGTTGTATGAATGTTGTATATATGTAGTATGTATGTAGTATGTATGTAGTATGTAGTATGCATGTGTTTTTGTCTTTTGTTTTTTAACATTGAACACATTAGCCAGATGATGGGACTACTAATGTCCCATCATTGGCTAATATGTCAATCACTGTCATTGTAGCAGGCATAGCCCAATGGGATGATGCCTGCACACACACAACCCCCGGCAGGCCCGCACAGACCCCCAGCAGCCCGCACAGACCCCTGGCAGGCTCGCACAGGCCCCCGGCAGGCCCGCACAGACCGCACATCATGATGACATCATTTCAGCAGCCAATCACAGCCATGCCATTAGTTAACATGGCTAACACAACTGGCTCATTGCATTATGGAACTTCCGATTCCGGTATTCGATATTGTAAAAATATCGGAACTCAGTATCGGAACTCCGATACAGCGAATATCGGCCGATACCCGATATTTGCAGTATCGGAATGCTCAACACTAAACATAATATTAAAAGTTCATGTGAACAATAAATCTCACTGTGCAAGTATTAGAATAAAGAAGAGCCAAATCATACAGTTCACGTAAAGTGCTTATGCTAAGAGGTATTACTGCTTATGGAGTAGGCTGGTATGTAGAAACAAGGACAACAATTCAGCATGTGTATCAGTGCCAAAATGACTTGTATCAAGTACACTTACTTATGATGTAGAGTGCTAGTCCACAGAACAAGAGATTCCCGTGACCACACTAGATGCACGTTTCGCATAAGCTTTTTCAATGGGGGAATTCCTTGAGATGTCTAGTCTCTAAAATACATTCACTTGTGGGGTAAATCTACTGTTTAGGCACATCAGGGGCTCTCCAAACATGACACGGTGTCCGCTACCGATTCCAGCCAATTTTACGTTCCAAAAGTCGAATGGAACTCTTTCAATTCTGAGCCTTGCCGTGTGCACAAACTGTATTTTTTTTGCCACATAAGGGGTATCGATGAACTCAGGAGAAATTGTATAACAAATTTTGTATTGTATTTTCTCTTTTTGCCATTCTGGAAATGCAAAATCTGGGGCTAAGGTAACATTTTTGTGGGAAAAATTAAAATGTTAATTTTTTCCGTTCACATTACTTTAGTTCTAATGAAGCACCTAAAGGGTTAAAAAACTACTTGAATGTGGTTTTGAGGACTTTTAGTTGTGCAGTTTTTAGAATGGTGTCACTCTTGGATATTCTATCACATAGGCCCATTAAAGTCAACTTTTAACCTTTCTAACTTCCTAACAAAAAAAGTTTTGTTTCAAAAATTATGCAGATGTAAAGTAGACATGTGGAAAATGTTAATTAATTTGGTGTGTTATAGCTATCTGGTTTAATGGCATAAAAATTAAAAATTTAAAAATTGTGAAATTTTCAATTTTTTTGCCAAGTTTTTGAAATTTTCATAAATTAACACAAATAATATCGACCAAAATTTACCACTATCATGAATTACACCATGTCTCAAAAAAACCCGAGAATCACTGGGATACTTTGAAGCATTCCAGAGTAATTACCTCATAAAGGGACACTGGTCAAATTTAAAAAATGATGCTTGGCTGCTAGTGTACAAAATGGCTCAGTTCTTAAGGGCTTAAAACATTGAAGACTGTATGTCATTTATTGTCATCTGTTAGTACTGATTAAGGTTTCTGACTGTTTTCATCATTTTAACCTACAACAATTTTGTCATTTGCTTTAACGAATCAAGTGCTACGTATGATTATGTGGAGAGAAGTGAAGGAGTAACTGCAGGCATCCTAGAGAGTGATAGTTCTTGGACCAAACCTTAGTGACAGCAGTTTTGATTGAATATTCATCATGAGTGTGAGTTGTACATTAAGGGTCCATACTCATCTGCGTATAAACTGGATGAGTGCAATCCGATAAAAAGTCTATTGTACTCTATCTAATGTTATTCACTGATATAGTGCTCATCTGCTATTATTTTCTCACCTGGAATCTGGATGAGAGAAAAAAAATCACAACATGCTGAGAGTGGCCATGTATATCCTACGACAGCCACTAATGCAAGTCAATGGGTGCGAGAAAAAAATGGGCGGCACACGGACCATATGCCAAACATTACCATTCTATAGCTCAGAACACTATTAGGATGTTTGCCCAAGTTGCGCTTTTTAAGCGTTTCCGCCACGTTTTTGCCACTGTGGAAGCACTTAAAAACGCATTCTCATGCAATCCTATGGGATTCCGCATTTGCCGTGCCACTGCTGCGGAATCGCATAGCGGTAAACTCCGCAGCATGTCCATTAATTCTGCGGAATCGCGGCGATGCCCACCATGCGTAAAGCGAGCGCTTCATGTGCGGATGGTACCCAGGGTCTGGAGGAGAGGAAACTCTCCTCCATACCCTAGGTACCATATTCCTGTAAAAAAATAGAATTAAATAAAAAATAGGGATATATTTACCCTCTGTCGGCTCCCGGAGTCCTCCCGGCCCTCATTGGCGCTGGCGGCAACTTCCGCTCCCAGGGATGCATTATGCAAATGACCTCTGATGACGTAGCGGTCTTGCATGATGCTTCGTCATCAGAGGTCATTGTCGCAAGGCATCCCTGGGAACAGAAGTTGCCGCCAGCGCCAATGAGAACCGGGACAACTCCGGGGGCCGACAGAGGGTAAATATATCTCTATGTTTTATTTATTTTTTTATTATTTTTAACATTCCATCTTTTACTATTGATGCTGCATAGGCAGCATCAATAGTAAAAAGTTGGTTACACTTGTCAAGCACTATGCTTGACAAGTGTGACCAACCTGTCAATCACTTTCCGAAGTGATACTTCAAATCGCTTGGAAAAGCGCAAGCATTCTGCAAGCTAAAACTGCTTGCAAAACTTTTGTGCTTTGCGGGAAAACGCATGCGAATTCTGCTTGCATTTTACCTGCTGCGGGGATTTGAGGAAATGCTGCAGACAATTCCGCAGCATTTCTGCAACGTGGGCATATAGCCTTAATGGTCCTGTAAATGATTGTAGAATAATAGTTGCAGAGAAATAAACGTGTTGCATATGGATGTCATAAGGATGCTAGGCGAGAAAAATAGCATTGTACTCGACACTCGCTCTACTTTTCTGTAACAATAGCAGAGCAGTGTTTGAAATGCAGATGGGTGCGATCCCTAAAGGGTTGTAATTATTTTAAATGTACTAGAAGGTCTTGTAGTGGATACAATCAGTGACACCCACACTACACGTCATCACCAATCTATTCTACTATTCTTTTAGAGTGGGCGAATCTTCTTCATCAACATTCCGTCTGCACTACCGCTGCTGTAACTTTCCTTAGTAACTAGCACGCATTGCTTGGTGCATTGCATAACCACAGGGGTATTACGAAAGTTTTGCTGCGCAGCTAACAGCACTTGTAAGTACACAGTTCATATCTAAAATATCATATCATGGTTTGCACATTTCTCCATCAATGAGCTGTATACAGTCCAGCTATGAAAGCAAAATCCTAATATTCAACACTGTTTGCTGGAAAAAGCCTTAAAATTTGAAGTTTATAAAATCAACATCAGAGAGCTCCTAATCTATGCTGACAGCCAGTCATTTTTGTTCACTTAGTTAAAATAGAAGTCGGTGTTGCAAATATATGATAAGAAGTTGTCATGTGTCAAACCTGAAAACACTGCAATACGTTCACTGAGAAATACACAGAAATAGATGGACAATTTTATCTTTATTTTCTAAGCAAAAAAAATAAACAAAGAGCTCGCACTGACACAGACAGCAAGTACACTCCTCAATGGGGGGGAATAAAAAATCTCTCACCTTTGAAGAAAATCAGAGGTTGCTGAAGTTGCTGTGTAAACTCATATTTAAGAAATCTCTGTTCATCTGTTAAAAAGGACCTTTCACAAAAATATGAATGTTGCTCTGGACACACAATGGAATAGTGGCTGCATTGCAAAATTAAACTGTTTTTGTTGTTTCTTTATTTTTAAATTTTGCATCTCTGTTGAGGAGATAGTAGCAAGCAAAGTATTTGGCACCTAATGCATTAACTTTAGCTAAAGAGGAATTCTGACCAAATTTTACATGTTGAGCTGGACACAGAATGTAATTGTGGCAGCAGAACAAAATAAAACTTTTTTGTTGGTTTTTATTTTTTTTCTCTCCATTGCAGATATTAGTAATAGTGCTTGGTACTCAAATCAAGCAAGTCGAACGCTAGAACTGTGTTTGCCTTTTTTGCTGCTGCATCACACTGTTGACTCATGTGCAGTCTGTGATCTATTAGTATACCTAAGTCTTTTTCAAACATGCTGTTGCTTAGTTCTATTCCTCCCATTCTATAAATGCAATTTTTGTTTTTCTTGCCCAGAAGTAGAATCTTGCATTTCTTCCAGTTAAATACCATTCTATTAGTCACTGCCCGCTGTTCAAGTTTATCTAGATCTTTCTGAATCGTTTCTCTGCCTTCTCTAGTGCTAGCTATCCCTCCTAGCTTTGCGTTGTCTGCAAATTTGATTAATTTATCTTTGGTTCCCTTATCTAGGTTATTTATAAAAATGTTGACCAACATTGAGGCCAGGACAGAGCACTTGAATCACTTTTCCAATTGGATGTACAACTATTTACATTTACTACCACTCTTTGAGTATGATCACTGAGTCAGTTTTGAATCCACCTAACTGTAGCCTTCTCAATACCATACTTGGCCATTTTTTCAATAAGTATAGTATGAGATACTTTATCAAATGCTTTGCTGAAGACAAGATGTACTATATCTACCATATTTCCCTGATCCACCAAGTCCATCATAGAAGGAAATTAAATTAGTCTGACATGACTTGTTTGCGACAAACTCATGCTAGCTCTGGTTAATTACTATATTCTTATCAAAGTACTTACATACATGCTGTTTAATAATTTGTTCAAACATTATTCCTGGTATAAAAGTAAGACTCATTGGCCTGTAGTTTCCTGGCTTCATCTTCTTTCCTTTTTTGACGATAGGGACAACATTTTCACTTCTCCAATCTTCTGGGACTTCTCTTGTTTTCCAGGAGTTTTCAAAGATTCTGGCTAGTGGTTTTGTAATTTCCTCTGCTAACTATTTCAGAACACTAGGATGTAATTCATCTGGACCAGAAAATTTAAATTATTTCAGATTAGCTAACTGTTCTCTCACCAGAGCTCTGTTTATGGATAGATTGGATTTTTTTTATTCCTTCGATGGCACTGTGAAGATCAGTTGATGTTACAATTGCTTTCTTAGACAACACAAATGCAAAATAGGAATTTAAAAGTTTGGCCTTCTCAACATAATTTTTGACCACTTTACCCTTTTCATACTGTAAAAATCCTATAGCATCTTTGACTTTTCTTTTGCTTTTGACATACCCCCAAAATCCTTTATTACTGTTTTTGTCTCTCTCCCTTGCAAGACTTACTTCATTACTGGCTTTAGCTTTTCTAACTCTTTCCCTGCATTTCCTGCAAACAGCATTCTATTCTTCTTTAGATATGCCCCCCTCTTTCCATTTGACATACATTTCTTTTTTTCCTTTTTAACAAGTGATTAAGTTCTGTTTTCATCCACCCTGGTCTCTTTAAATGCTTTCAATTCTTCCTTATTTTCAGAATTGTTACCGATTGTGCCATTTGAATTTAATTTAGCAAAATCTCCCATTCTTCTTGGACATCCAGCCATTGAACCTTTCCTACCCTCTTTTTAAGTCCAATAAAATCTGCCTTTCTGAAGTTCAACGTTAAAGTCTGAGTCCTTGCTAGTCTTCCACCTCTTGTAATCCAAAACTTGAGGATAGCATGATCACTGCCTCCTAAATTCCCAGCCACCTTTACTCCCTCAACTATTTCCTACCTGTTGGTAAGAATTAGGTCCAAGATTGCACATGCTCTTGTTCTCTCTTCTACCTTTTGAAAGATAAGGTTGTCAGCAAAAGAAGATAAGAATTTTCTGGACCCAGTACTTTTGCCTGAGAGAGATTCTCAGTGATCTTTCTTTAACGAATACAGATATTATCCATGAACTGAGATTATTGAGGGTGAAAGATCAGTCCATGAGTAGAAAGGAGTATATTTATGCAATAAGATAATGTATATTACAAAGTTTCTTATTTTCATCTGTACTATTGGCATACGGGGAAAAAAGTTATGATTACACTTTTAAGGCTAGTTTCACACTAGCGTTTTTCTGCGCTGCGTTTGTTGTGCACATCAAAGGCGTGTCAAAATCGCATACTAACGCTTGCAAACGCTGTATTATTTTCGCATAATCGTGCGCATAAATTGAAAAAAACGTAGCGCGTGTATGCGTTGCAAAGCGTTTTCCAAGCGTTTGCATTTATTTTGCGCATGAAGGCACAAATCACCAGAGGGAAATCCCTGAACAATTATTGCATCAGACTACACCAATTGGACAGCAGTGGGTGTGTATATGGGAATTCATTAAATAGACCCTGTTTTCAGGCGCAGTGTTCAGAGAGCGTGCTTTTATCTTGACAACATGGATCTGCGATGGAAGACTTTTCACTTCAACTGGGATTTGGACATCAGGATTGCTCAGGCTTATGCAGTAGCTTGCCACAAACAAAGGGCGAGAGAGAGACAGAGAAGATGTCAGCATCGGCGTTTGTGGATACATCCAATTGTTGAACTCTGGGAGAGCCGTGGAGCGTACCACACCCTCTACAGTGAGCTCCAGGCAAACCCCGAGAAATTTATGGACTATACACGGATGTCGCAACAAACCTTCATGTATTTGCTTGGTCGTGTCCAAGATGCCATTCGGAGACAGGACACACATCTCCGTAATGCGATTTCTCCTGAGGAATGGCTACTGGTGACGTTACGGTATGTAATGAAATTTACAAAACAATGCCTGCCTTCTTATGGTTCTGCCATGAAATATTCCATAGCAGGCATATTTCTGGGTCGGCAATGTAAAAAGAATTTTTTTCTTTTATGTATATCAATTTACACCTTTGTTTTTTGTCTGCTTATCAGATTCCTGGCAACTGGGAGACCCTATCTTCACTACACTTTCAGTTCCGGATCGGAATCTCCACCTTGTCGGGTATTGTTGCTGACACCTGCCAGGCTTTGTGGAATGTTCTTTGTCCTGAATATATGCCCCTGCCCACCGTAGAAAAGTGGATAGAAATTGCTGACAAATTTTGGACAATCTGCAATTTTCCAAACTGTTTGGGAGCTGTTGATGGCAAACACATACGGATAATCAAACCCAAAAGAACTGGCTCGGAGTACTATAATTACAAAAAGTACTTCTCTACAGTACTCATGGCCATTTCTGATGCTGACTGTAAGTTTGTAGCAGTGGACATTGGTGCATTTGGTATTTTGGTGTCCAGATGGTGCATTCTTGCCACAGCAATTAATATTAAATTGGAAACTGTGGATGAGGTGGTGAAAGCTTGTGTGGTTCTCCATAATTTTGTGATGTGTAAAGAGAACCCTAACTTTGAACTTGATGAACCATCTTCAAACCCCTTGCCTGATTTCAATCAGCACCCTCTCAGGTCATCCGTCGAAGTTGGGCAAATGAGGGACCACTTTGCGGCTTACTTCGTCTCAAATGTTGGTAGAGTGGAATGGCAGGATCACATGGTGTAATTTGGTTTAAATAAACATGTCTTTATACCTATACCCTGTGCAATATTTTTTTCTACACTGCAATACAATATCCATGTGCTCCCATGTATTCTTGTGAATTCATGATGCTGTGTCAAGTGCATCAACAATTTACTATCACTCCAGAGTAGGTGAATAAACACACACTTTTTTTTTATGAAAATCAGTTCCAAAGTGTGTTCATTTGTAGCGACCACCAATAATATTTTGATCACATGAACTGCAGGTAAAAACTGCGATTTGTTTACTCAATAGCATACAAAATGTTTGATGTGACGGATTAGCATGTAATCATAAATATTATTTGTGGTATAATATATGTTGCTTGAGTACAAACTGATACCACTTCTACAGTACCCATGAATAGTGTTATGGTGAAGTGAAGATTCCCCCAAAAAACCCTCAATTTTAAAACATCTGGCAAGCTAAATAAACATCAGTGTATTTGCTTCATTGCAACAGTGTGCATGAAATATATTCACACTGAGGCAATGCGGCAAATAATATTTATTCAGGAACATTTTTTTGTTCTATATTGATTATACTAGGACTGTGCAGTGTAAATATGACGTGTATTTTACCCATCAGTTTATTCAACACACTGAATAGAGGGTGTGGTTAATTTCAAGGAATATCTACAAATTCCTGTGATGGTATGAAAAAAAGGAGGATTGTAATAACATACAATCATCAAGTCACTTTTTATCATACCCGCAAAGGTAACAATAGATATGCCTTGCACTCAACAACATCCTCCATTAAGTTTTTGCAAGTAAACTGCAGAGAATGGTGGTGAACATACAAGTCATATTGGTTTGGTTGACAACACATATCTCCTTGAACCACACGAGAAACATGTGTAGTAAAGATATGAGTGGCCAAGGAAACAAAGTGTATGGCGCTGTGTGTGTAGGTGCAGTGTGTGTAGTCGGCGATACAGACATTAATGAATCATTGTTATGTGAAAACATATTTTTAGTTTTATTTAAAAAAAAAAAAAAAAACAAAACATTATTTTCTCCCTCGCTTGGGGGAACTTGGTATAATCTTTGGCGTGTGCAGTGTGGAACACAAACTTACAGTGGACGCAGGTGTGGTGGGTGAGGGGGCTACAATAGTGGTTGGGGAAGGGAGGTCAGTCATGGAAAGGGAGGTGGACAAACTAGTAGGAGAGGGTTGCTGAACAGTCAAACTTTTAGGACCTTTCTTTGGGCGCTATGACTGCCTCCTGGTGCCCAATGCCCGCCTTGAGTCCTGTAAAGGCAACACAGTTGTGGAAAATAGGGAATGTGGGTCCCCAGTTTGCTGCATTTCAGGTTGAGGTTGCTGCGGCTGTTTTTTCAGTTGCAGATGAGCCTGAGATTTCTGCTGCTGTTGTGGCTGATGAAGCTGCTGAGGGGGCTGCTGCTCTGTGGTGACGCTGGCAGTGCTCGTCATTGCAGGAGTACCGGTGACTGCAGTGCTGGTCCATGTTTGTGTGGTGGTGGAGGCCTGGCTCCAACCTGTCTGAGTGTTGGCGGCAGGGCTGTTCCACATTGTACTGGTGTCCACAGTCTCTGTATTCCAAGTAGGCGTGTGGCCGGTGGAGGTGCTCCAAACAAGAGCGGCAGTTGCGATGGTGGTGGCAGTGAGGTGACCAGCTGCACTTGTGGTGCTGTAATGTTGGCTATCAAGCCTTGGCATAGAGGTGGCCATGCAGTGGTATGCAGCAGAAGTCGGTACAGTGGTGAAGCGAGTCAGCGGTGGCACAGGGGGGAATGACACCACTGACTGCTGCACGTACCGATTCTGTGTAAACCTAACAGTATATCAGGATCGACAGTTAACGCTTTTTGGTAATGTTGTGATGCATTGTGCTGCCTTGACTGTTTTGACTGATGGTACCGTTAGGTTTACTCATAGATATATTCTATGTGTAAACCTAACTGTATATCAGGATCTAATCAAATAATAAAAAAAAATGGATATACATTAATGATTTCACTTACATTACGGGTCAACGCCGGGACTTGGGTTTGCTGCTCCCGCTCTAAAACCTCACTCGACTGTTCCGATGATGAGGACTGAAAAAGAAAATTGAAAATATAACCTTTGCATTGGAACAAGCTATACTTACCCAAAGGCACATATATAATCACCTCACGTTCTGCATGGGCAACTTCCTCCCGGGATGGGGAATAATGCGATCCAGAAGATGACATTCTTGAATAAAAAAAATTAAAAACATTAGAACAAAATAAACTTGAAAAGACAGGCATACTTTTGATGAAGAATACTCACATGGCTGATTAAGCTCCAAAATTCACTGTTGTGCTGATGTCTGTCTTCTCTCAAGGCTGTCTGCAGAGTTGTGACAGTGCAAGCACACCCCTTCCTTTATCTAAACTCATCCCAAACAATGTTTCTCTTCGGGGGGGGGGGGATTTTGCAAGTGTCTAGACATTGTTTACTCCAAAAAGGCATCTTGTGATAAGCGCAGATAAGCGCAGACGTGTGCTGAGCAATGCAATTGTCAGCGCTCCCATAGGTTTTAATATTAGGTTTTTGTGCATTCCGCGCACACTCGCACGCATGCGCAATTTTTGGGGCGTCGGACGGAACAAAAAAATGCAACATGTAGCGTCTGGCGAGACCGGGGGCATACCTTAAAAAAAATGCTGCGCACGAGAATCGATGATGAATGCTGACATGCGCTAAACAATGCGCGCACATGTTAAAGATAGGGGAAACATGCGCGAGCGCAAAAGGCGCAGCGCTTAAAAACGCTAGTGTGAAACCAGCCTAAGAACTTGAAAAGGGGGTGAAATCAGTCCTAGGAGATTTCCGAGTTTTACACACAGTCTTACTTATATTTTTCCAGGGTAATTTGAGGTTTTGCAGAGAATTGATTTACTACATATTGAATTAATTAGAAAAATTCAGCGAAGTTTGCGAGTTTGAATTTCTAAATATTCTTTCATCTCTACTATGAATAAAAGCATCAAATAATGATTATACATTGTGCACAATAGACACTATTTATATTTCCTGCAGAAGTAGGCTGTTCCAGAAAGTCATTGCAGGAAGTTCCTTCCTCTGTGACAACCATTGGGGGATTGACATATAGTATTCCCTGGATTTTTAAGCAAGAGCTTCTTCAGCAGCTGCAGTGTGCTGCAGTCTGTAAAACATCATAACAAATAACACTGTATTGCTGATACAGAATGTGCTGTCGACAGAGTGATTTATGGCTAGTGTGTCAAGAAATAATGGCCAAGAATCTCCAACTTTAAACACTTTTATGCTTCTGAAAAAAAGATTCTGCAGTAGTTGAGGCTTGATTTGTGAGGAATAATATATTCTTTAATAGGAATATAGGAAGCATACAAGAAAAAATGGGCAGAGCTGAGATGGAACTGGGGTCGCGGTTGGGGCATGATGAGCTGGGTGGATTCCCCATGCCAGAAATCTTACTCTAGTGACTGACGTAAGATTAACAGCTGTGGGAGGATTGCGATTCTACCCCCGGATGTTATGGACACATGGCTGCTGATGAAAGTATGGGATTCAGCGCCGGAGCTTGCATCAAAGGGGGGAGACAGGACATATGATGTGTATATACGTTATATGTCATGAAGGGGTTAAAGAAAAACTAACAGGTCTGTGAGAGCCAGAATTCTGGCTGGTTAGTAGGTTATCAAATGCTTATTATTTCATGCAATTTTGATTAATTATGTAAAAATCATACAATGTGATTTTCTGTTTTTTATTTTTATTTCTAGAATATGTCTCTCTCAGTTGAAGCATACCTACGATAAAAAGTTACAGAACTTCCTTTTAGGTGGGAAAACTTGCAAAATCAGCAGTGTATGAAATACTTCCAAACTGTATGTGTCAAGCGAGCACTGTTCGTAGTCACCTGTCAGCTCAAAAAATGGCTACCACGAGCAGGCTTGGTGCAAGCTACTTTTTTACAGAGGCCAGGGTTTGAACTGGCTTTCAACCATTAAACCTGATAGAGGGATCTGGATTTACAAAGAAGTCACTGGGCTAGGGACGCAGAGTCAGCTGCCATTCAGTTGCACAAGCTGACAAGAAGGAAAATTAGATAGCCGGGTTAGAGCCAGAAGGTGACATCAGGGACAAAATGACAAAATTGTAGTCAAAATCGTAACGGGCAGTCAAAAGTCAAGTCATGGTCAAAGAACAGGAAAATCAGAATGACAAACAGGAGCACAGACGCATACACCAGGATAGCAGAGCTATTGACTGGCACTGGGAACTTGCTCTAGAAGGGTTTATACAGAACAACTCCACCCAGTACTGACAACAGATAATAAAACAAATTAACAAGATTAAACCTATAGCTTCTGGTTTGGCAAGAGCCCCAAGTCTCAGGAATAAAACAGGATTGATTCTGTCAAGCATCATCCTCAACAATTTTGTGGCACCAAAGCAGAAACCAGCACAGATATTACAATATGCTGCAATAAATTGGAGGCAGGTCATGTGCCTGAAAAATTTGATGATGATAACAAAAATACTACGTTCAATTTCTGGTCAATTGCCATAAATACAATGATCATCAATTACCAAAATTAAGATACAGTTAGATGTCCACTGTGGTTTCAGACTGTTGGTATCAACGTTCATGATTTGTCAGTATTGAGATTACTGACAGCTACCTATTTATGAATGGAGCATCCTGATTTTCTCCTAGAGGCAGAAGGAAGCAAGGATCAGATATGTCAAAATCCAACATGCTCAATATTGCTTTCCACTGCTACTTCTTCTAACTGAAGGTAAGCAGCTGTCAAAAATATCTCACCCTCAATTTCTGTTGGGGAAATTCTAGTACAAATTTCACCTTTTGCAATGCAGAGTGTAATATCTCTCTATCTGCCCAGGGCAGCCCATCACCTCCCTATCTATCCACATGGCACAAACTCTTATCAGCGGACAGTGACAGTAAATGAACTCTGTGCAGAACACGGGTCTGGGTCCCCTCAATATACAAACTCATATGTGAAATATGAATATTACATGCATATATATTTGCTGTATTTTTCGCCTTGTAAGACGCACTTATATTCCCCCAAATTTGGGGGGAAAATGGGAGTGCGTCTTACAAAGCATACATGACTTACTGGTACCATTGGTCTAGGCCACAGGCCAGGATGAGGGGGCGTCTGGGTGTCTCCGGGTGCCGGGCGGTTGCTGGCCATTGCTGCAGGTGTCTCCGGTGCCCAGCGGTGCTGCATGGGTGTTCGGCGCTTTCCCGGGACTCTGCCAAGATTTTGAGACAGGCCAGTGCCTTGGCACTTCCACTGTTCCCTGTGCGGTGGACTGGACTCAGGGAATATTGCGGCCGCCGGGGGTGGCGCTTGCACAGATGGTGCTCTTGGGACCAAGATCTCGAGAGATGAGATTTCAGCGACCCCCGCAGCAGCACAAGACCCCCGCAGCAGCACAAGACCCCTGCTGCAGCACGCCGCATATCAGAGTCCCCCATCATCCCTGCCTGCAGCCTGCAGAATCACCTCACTCCTGCCTCCTCCAGCAGCGACCTTGGGAACCCGCTTCACTGCAGCCACCACCCCCGGTAAGCAATAAGATGCATGGATTATAAGAAGCACCACCATTTTATTAAAAAAAAAAAATTTTCTTATTTTTCTCCTCAAAATTTGGGGTGCGTCTTATAATCCAGAGCGTCTTATAATCCGAAAAATGTGGTAAATATATTTATACATATGTATGTATTAAAACAACTCTAATCCCTACTGTCTCATAATAATGAGGGAAAAAGAAGAGATCCAAAAATATACTAAAAACAATTAGTTTATTATAACAGTTTAAAATGCAAAAATAAAAAAGCACAATGCTGCCCAAGGGACACTGAGCAAAAAGATATATTAAAATGTAATATCTAACACTTGTAAGTGCAAAGCAACATAAAACAATGCAAATATGAAATCTAACATACACCGATGTATTATAGTATATTATTATGCCCATACAACATAATATATCCCATGGTCAACTTATGTTTATACCTTGGTTTGGTTCTATCTCTGGTGGTGCTTACATCACAGCAGTTTCACTTGTGTCAATTCCATGATTACATTTATGTGCTAGTATTTGCCTGTATATGCATTTTGCCACATGGTTATCTAGCTTGTGTTCATGAATACTGAGAGCGCTTGTGTTCATATGCTTGTGTTCATATGCTAGTATATGATGGCCCCTCTCAGAGGTGACTCCCAGTAACTGAGACACAGTCCATGGTTACTTGAATGGTTTCTTTACTGACAACTTCACTCAATATATCCAAAGTCGGCACATCATAGCTAACACATTCATTTTTATTTGCTTCGTCAGCTTTCCCTACTTTGCTGATGCTTCTGTACAGCACGTACCTGGAATGGACTGTCTTAGACTGCTTCCCAGATTCTTCCTGGCCTAACCTTGCCATGGTGACAATACCTTCCGCCTGTTTCGCCCCAGACTTGAAATCATCCACCACCTGGTTTAGTTGACTCTGGAAAAGCATCCGACCCATCTGTGCTGCTCTCTGTGAAGCTACAGCATCCTTCTGTTCCTCACTCCGTCCGACTCTTACCCTAAGAGCATCCCCCAGGCTACAAGTCATCACATCTTCTCTACTGCTTTGGCCCACTATACTGATGCCCAAAAGCCGTGGATAACTTGGACTGTTGCTGCTTAACGTTGCGTGGCTGCCGAGCTGTCCTGGGCCTATAGCCCATGTGGACACTTTGGGCACCCTGGTCCCATCTGAACTAACTTCCTTCTAGCCTAGCCTTAACTCCCGGCAGCCCCTCCTACACTTAACCCTATCCTATTGTAAGGGGTGAGATAGAATTACCTCCTTGCTCCCCTTCCTTTAATTGTTCTCAATGTGCTAATGTTGGTA
Organism: Dendrobates tinctorius; assembly: GCF_039654945.1. Lineage (NCBI taxonomy): Eukaryota > Metazoa > Chordata > Amphibia > Anura > Dendrobatidae > Dendrobates > Dendrobates tinctorius. Next base: position 19,111,465 of record NW_027361717.1, read on the forward strand.
ATGTCAATGTTAATATTTGTGGTACTGCTACATAGCAATATGTATTACCGCTCACATTTACGGTACTGCCACATTCATACATGTGTTACAATTCTCTGTAGGACTATGTATATTATGCTGTGTTCCTTTAGTGTAATATAATAACGTTGTGACAACGGCGGCTATGGCCGCCGCCGTCCCACGGGCACAGGCTCCCCCCGCAGCTCTCACTCACACGGCGGCGTGCGCGCTTCCTCCTCCCCCCTGCTCACGTGCATCCTCTCGTCCTGGTCTCCGGAAAGCTCCCCGCCTGCACATGTACACTAGGGCGTGCGCCCGTCCGGATGGTTAACCCTGCGGTGGGTGGTGGCCGATTAGCGGTTAGCCAATCACCTGCCATCAGGGGATATATCAGGCATCTCCCATAAGAGGATGACGCCTGGTTATTGTGTGAAGTCCATGCAGTGATTTGGCCGCCTATAGGGTTCCTATAGGTTTTTCTCCAAGCTCTATATCCTTCCTAGCCGTGTCGCTCCTGTCTTCCCCTGTTCGTCCTGTCTGCCCACTGTTCTGCTGGTCTGTGCTCCCTAGTCTGTGTTTCTGTTCTACTACCTGTGTCTGGCTCCCACCTGCCTAGTTTCCCAGCCTCTTGTTCCCCTGTCTTTCCGATCATTCCTGTTACTGTTGCTGGTGCGACCCCTCATCCCGCACCCTGGTCTCGGTGCGGTCTCCCAATCCTGCCTGTGGTCACTCCAGTCCCTTGAGCCGCCCCTCTTGGTTCCAGCTGTCGCGGTGCCTGATCCCTCGTGGGCCTGCCCCTAACGGTACCTGTATAATAATAATAATAATAATAATAATAATCTTTATTTATATAGCACCAACATATTCCGCAGCGCTTTACAGTTTAACTTTTTCAAAACACAAGTCATAAGTAACAACGCTAACAATACAATAATTAAAGCAAAATAAGACGAAATAAGATGACCCTGCTCATGAGAGCGTACAATCTACAATGAGGTGAGGGAGATACAGAGTACAGGTGTGTATTTACAATGGTGTATTTACAATGAAGGTCCAGCCATCTTGCAGGAGTGAAGGATGGATGGAGATAGTGAATGGGCTACGCACGCACACTTACACAGAGAATGACTTTGATTAGTGAATGTGATAGGCCGCTCTGAACAGGTGTGTTTTGAGGGAGCCTAAAACTATGCAAATTGTGGATAGTCCTGATTTCTTGGGGTAGAGCATTCCAGAGGATAGGAGCAGCACGGGAGAAGTCTTGGAGTCGGGAGTGGGAGGTACGGATTAGTGCAGAGGTTAGTCGAAAGTCGTTTGCAGAGCGCAGCGATCGGCTAGGCCGATAGACAGAAATGAGAGAAGAGATGTAAGGGGGTGCCGCACTGTGCAGAGCTTTGTGGGTGAGAACAAGTACTTTGAATTGGATCCTATAATGAATGGGCAGCCAATGTAAGGACTGGCGAAGAGCGGACGCGTCCGAGTACCGATTACCCAGATGGACGATCCTGGCTGCTGCATTGAGTATGGACTGGAGAGGGGATAGTCGAGTGACGGGGAGGCCAATTAATAGAGCGTTGCAGTAATCCAGGCGAGAGAGGATCAATGCAACAGTGAGGGTTTTTGTTGTTTCCATAGTGAGAAAAGGGCGGATTCTAGAGATGTTCTTTAGGTGTAAGCGGCAAGAGCGGGCAAGGGATTGTATATGGGATGTAAAGGAGAGATTGGTGTCAAACATAACACCCAGACAGCGCACCTGCTGCCAGGGTGTTATTGTGGTACCACCCACGGAGAAGGAAATGTCAGATTTAGGGAGGTTAGTAGACGGTGGGAGCAGAAGAAGTTCAGTTTTGGAGAGGTTGAGTTTCAGATAGAGAGCGGACATGATATTGGAGACTGCGGACAGACAGTCACTGGCGTTCTGTAGTACAGCGGGGGTAAGGTCGGGGGAAGACGTGTATAGTTGTGTGTCATCAGCATAAAGATGGTACTGAAAGCCAAATCTGCTGATGGTCTGTCCAATTGGGGCCGTGTAGAGAGAGAAAAGAAGGGGGCCAAGGACTAAGCCCTGAGGTACCCCGACAGCAAGAGGAAGAGGAGATGACGTGGAGCCAGAGAACAAAACACTGAAGGAGCGGTCAGAGAGATAGGAAGAGAACCAGGAGAGTGCAGTGTCCTTAATGCCTAGTGACTGGAGCCTAGAGAGTAGGAGATGGTGGTCAACAGTATCGAAAGCTGCATATAGGTCAAGAAGAATGAGCAGAGAGTGGTCACCGTTACGTTTTGCTGTCAGAAGGTCATTGGTCACTTTGATGAGTGCAGTTTCAGTCGAATATAGGGGGCGGAAGCCGGACTGTGAAGGGTCTAGAAGGGAGTGAATGGAGAGGTAACGGGTAAGGCGGGAGTAAACTAGGCGTTCCAAAAGTTTAGAGATGACTGTATAGGGGTTGGTTCCACCTGGTGCGCTCGCCCCGGGGGCCTCGGTTCCGCGACCCAGAGGGTCCACTCTCGGACGCTGCCAAAACCCCTGAAGCGTCACAAATGTGTTGTCATTTTCTTCACTGTATATAATGTAATAATGTTTACTATGGCTCATGTACAGTTTAGGGAAAGTGAAGTGCACCCTTCGGACACTAGAGGGGGCACCTTAGTATTATAGTTCTCATAGATATGGGTAAGTGTAGTTTCTTTGTGGACCACTAGATGGGGGCATACTAGTGTGCATGGTTAGGATAGATTACAGTTAGTGTATAGAGGGTTAAGTGTAGGAGGGGCTGCCAGGTGGTAAGACAGGAGTTTTTAGTAAGTTAGTTCAGACGGGGCCAATGTGCCCGCAGTGTCCACATGTGCTATAGGCCCGGACATCTCGGCAGCCATGCAACATTTAATAGCTGCAGCCTACGTTATCCACAGCCACTGGGCATCATTGCAGTGGGCCAATACAAGAGAAGAAAGATGTGGTGACTCATAGCCTGAGCAGATGCCTTTAGGGCAGGAGTCGGTTGGAGTGAGGAGTTGAAGGAAGTTGAAGCTTTGACGGAAATGGTACAGATGGGCCGGATGCTTTACCAGAGGCAATCAAACCTGATGACTGATAATTTTGAGTCTCTGGCGAAACAGGCAGAAAGAATTGTCATCATGGTGAGGTTAGGCCAGGAAGGATCTGGGGAGCAGTCTAAGACAGTCCGGTCCGGACATGAGACACACAGAAGCATAAGTGTAGTAGGGAAAGATGAGGAAACACTTGAATTCCATGATGTGCCAACTGTGAATGTAACGTGTGAAGTATTAAGTAATGAGAATGTTCAAGTTGTCCTGGATTGTGTCTCTGTTACTGGGGGTCGCGAGGAAGAGGGGTTGTCGCCGGGTTGTCGACGCCTGTCACTATTGCAGCAGGCATTGCCGCACCAGCAGGAAGAGTCAAACTCGCAAACAAGGGCACATGAAAGCCAAGTGAGAGGATAGCAAATAAGTGTCTTCCTTACATTATTATTTAGCTATTTATCTTATATTATTTATAATATTTTTAATTTATTAAATATTATTTAATACATTTTATATTAAGCGCCCATTTTTATGCTTAGTCTCGTCTCCTGACAAAGCCCAGTATGCATTGAGTTGCTTGTGTGTCCCCTCCTGTGTCTCTCCCTAATGCCTACAATACTAACCTCACCATGTCTTTAGGTAATGGACATATTTTATAGCTACTATACTTATGCACCTTATGAAGTTTATTTACGATATTAATTTTGCCTGTTATATGTTTGACACAGTTTAATTTATTCTTGTCTTATATAAAGGCTTTATTTACTTTATAATGACGATATGTATGTTATTAGTGACATACTATGACTTTATGTTTAAGGTTTATTCTATATATTTGTATCTACTGGGAGGGCATCTTTTTGGGGAAACTGCCATGTCGCGTTTGGAGAGCCCCCGATGTGCCTAGACAGTGGAAACCCCTCACAAATGACACCATATTGGAAAGTAGACCCCTCAAGGAACTTATCTAGGTGTGGAGAGCACTTTGAACCCCCAAGTGTTTCACAGAAGTTTAAAACGTACGTAGAGCAGTAAAAATAAAAAATCTTATTGTTTTCACAAAAATGATCTTTTCTCCCCCAATTTTTTATTTTCCCAAGAGTAACAGGAGAAATTGGACCCCAAACGTTGTTGTGCAATTTGTCCTGAGTATGCTGATACCCCATATGTGGGGGTAAACCACTGTTTGGGCGCATGGCAGAGCTCGGAAAGGAATTAGCACTGTTTGACTTTTTTCAACACAGAATTGGCTGGAATTGAGATCTGACGCATGTAACGTATGGAGAGCCCCTGATGTACCTAAACAGTGGAAACCCCCAATTCTAACTCCAATTCTAACCCCTACACACCCCTATCCCTAATCCCAACCCTAACCATACCCCTAACCACAAGCCTAACCCTAAAAAAAAATTAAGCCAAAAAGAACCAATGGGTTCTGTTAGTATATGATCTGGTGCCTTATTGTGGGCTGTCAGGTGGTGGTCAAATACGAAGTTCTCACACATCATGCAAGATTTCACAGCAGGGACAGGAGAGTCTGTACAGCAATTACAGAATATCCTGGTATTCTCCATATCAGGCTGAGTAGATGTGTAATGTTCCACTGTATTCCCAACAGGGTTGATGAAATAATAGTCCTTGTTGCTGTTACATTAAACTAACCACTTTTTTCAGGGCTAAATCAAATAGATTCTATTCTGTTATAATAACACCGCTCTTATCTGTACTTTGTCTACAGTTAGGTGTGACAGTAGGGACAGTGTATGACTGGCATATAGTCATGATGATTGCCTTATAATTTCTAAGCCTTGCTGTTTTCCATGGACTCATTGACCGATTCATGTTTTTTACTGTGATCTGTACTCAGAATTTCATCAAAGCTGGCAGTGTTATTTGCGTTCCTTCAGGGTTTGTTGCTGCGACGTACAAGAAAAAATATTTTCAGGGCCAATTCAAATCCCGTTTATATTCTACAATAATACCTCTCTTATCCACAATTCATCTACAGTGAGGTGTTGCAGTACGTATAGTATATGACAGGCATCTAGTCAGGGATTATTGCCTTATAAATTCTAACCATTGCTGTTGCTTTTTTCCATGGACTAATTGACTAATTCATGTGTTTTAGGGTGATTTGTACTCAGAAATTCATCAAGTGTTACTTGCATTCTGCGAGAGTTTGGTGCTGCCTTGTAAAAGAGAAAAATGTTTTCAGGGCTGGTTCAAATCCCTTCTATATTCTACAATAATACCTCTCTTATCTGCAATTCATCTACAGTGAGGAATTGCATTAGATGTAGCGTATGACAGGCATCTAGTTAGGGATTATTGCCTTATAAATTATAAGCCTTGCTGCTGTTTTTTCATGGAATTATTGACTGAGTCATGTTTTTCTGTACTCGGAAATTCATCAAAGCAGGCAAAATTAACTGATTTAATATGTCTATTCACAGTTTCTCTTTGGCATCTGTATGTAAGAGATAGTGGTAGGACACCTTTTGCTACTGGAACTGGAACTACCAATTTTGAACTCTTGAGTGCTTTGGTTTCATCTATTTTTGGGTGCTTCTTTAACCCCTTGAGGACTAAGCCACTTTGTAGGTTAATGACCAGGCCTTATTTTTGAAATCTGACCATTGTCACTTTATGTGGTTATAACTCTGGAATACTTCAATGGATCCCACTGATTCTGAGATTGTTTTTTCCTGACATATTGTACTTCATGTTAGTGGTAAAATTTATTCGATATAACTTGCATTTATTCATAAATAAACGGAAATATGGTGAAAATTTCTAATATTTTGCAATTTTCAAAATTTAAATTTTTATGCTGTTAAATCAGAGAGATACGTCACACAAAATACTTAATAAATAACATGTCCCATATGTTTACTTTCCATCAGCACAATTTTGGAAACAAAAAGTTTTTTGTTAGGAAGTTATAAGGGTTAAAATTTGACCAGCAATTTCTCATTTTTTCAACAAAATTTACAAAACCACTTTTTAGGGACCACATCATATTTGAAGTCACTTTGAGGAGTAAATATGACAGAAAATACCCAAAAGTGACACCATTCTAAAAACAGAACCCCTCAAGGTGCTCAAAACCACATTCAAAAAGTTTATTAACCCTTCAGGTGCTTCACAAGAATTGAAGCAATGTGGAAGGAAAAAATAAACATTTAACTTTTTTTCACAAAACTTTTACGTCGGACACATTTTTTTTATTTTGTCAAGGATATTAGGAGAAAATGAACCACAACATTTGTTCTACAATTTCTCCTGAGTACACTGATACCCCATGTGTGGAGAAAGACCACTCTTTAGGCACACGGCAGGGCTCGGAATGGAAGGAGCTTCCTTAAAACTACTTTAAATATTTTAACCCTGCTGTTATGTTGGGTCAAAAACGACCGATTTTTTTTTTAAATATTCAAGATGTGGTTCTGAAACTTGTGGTTGATTGACTTTCCCTCATTTGAGGGGTTCTTACTATGGGTACTTTTTTTTTTGTTTACTCTTTGCTCTACGATTTTTTATACACTTGTACTGTTCGGTCAAAAATGACTGATAGCCTTTTATAGTGATCTCCAGCCATTTTATGAGTAAAATAAAGGAGCTATAATCTCATTTTGGACTATATATAACATCTACTACTATTTATCAATTTATTTAGGTCCCTTTTGTCTTTGCAGATTTACACATACATACATTTTCTCATTACGATACTGCTGATGGATTACCTTCCAGTATAGTTATGTGCCAAATATTTTTACCCTGCTGATCATGTAAAATAGTTCAATTCAGTTCTCAACATTTCATATTGTAAATGAATATCTTCTCTTTTTTTACTTGTGTTCCCTGATCTAATTTCTGTGGAATGCTGACCTGAAAGAGTACTGATAAATTCTGTCCGAAAAGTGTGTTTGTTGTACTCTGAGCTCTTATCCTAAAGGGTGGCGGGTGTTTTATTTTATCTTATCAGTAGACAATTGCCATAGTGGTCTATCCAGTTTCATTTTCAGTCCAGTTGGAGAGAGCAGCACGGTGGCTCAGTGGTTAGCGCTGCTGCCTTGCAGCGCTGGGTCCTGGGATCACATCTGCAAGGAGTTTGTATGTTCTCCCTGTGTTTGCGTGGGTTTCCTCCAGGTACTCCGGTTTCCTCCCACATTCCAAAAATAGGGAATGTAGATTGTGAGCCCCATCGGGGACAGCGATGATAATGTGTGCAAACTGTAAAGCGCTGCGGAATATGTTAGCGCTATATAAAAATCAAGATTATTATTATTATAGAGCAGAGAGGACATATACAGACAACAGAGTTCTGAAGGAACATTATTAAATATGTAATATTTCTTTCCATTTTTCATTTGTTTATAAACAACCAGGTTCACATACAATAAAATACTGCAAAAATTATTCAATTAAAACACTTAAATTAGCTAAAAATCAAGACTTTATTAGGACCGGTCAAAAATGACCGGAACATTACAAGTGTATAGTGGTAACGAACAGAATAGCAGGTTTAAGGAATGCGCGTTTTAAAATGGAGTGATTTGTGGCTGGTTTCTAATCTGTAGGCCCTGAATATAACTGAATTGGCCCGTAAGTTTCTGAAGGTTTGTTGAAAATGTGAAAAAAAGCTGCTAAACTTAGAAGCTAAATGTACCAAGTATGACTAGGACACATGGACACATTGAAAAAGGCAGGTCCGAAACGCGCGTCGGGGCGGAGGCGCTACCCAGGCACCTGTTCACCTCCTGACCACCACTGCCGGTAATCACTGATTTAATATGGGCCGCTACTTATATATATGTGGCGGCCATTGCTGAGAATGGCCGTTATGGTGTTAAGTGATTTGTTGTACACAGTGGCTATTGCTGGTAATAATCACCATGATACGTCTAGTGGCCACTTGTTGGCGGTATTGTAGATAAACATTACGGGTGATTGGCCAGGATAGTGGTTATATTTAGGTACCACACCATATAAGGTTTAGTATTATAAATAATTATGGCCGTTATATATACAGTGGTTAGTTTCTCGGTGGTGGAGTCATGATATAATAGTCATTCAATATGAATTTTCTAAATTGGTTGTATGAGGACATAATATTATAGTGTCCATTTTGAGATTGATGTACTATTTTTCAGCAAAATTGTTAATTGTGGATAGTCATATAATTGGAAGTGTATAGGTTATACCTTCAGGTGCTGGTTATGTGCGTCTTTTTAGATGTGTAATCACATATACATGTGTGTATGTTTACTTCCCCTTTATCCCCCAATTGGTGATATGTAATGTTTTATCTGTGGCTCTAAATAATAAAGTTTTTCTTACATTAATGATGCAAGCCTTCTAATCATCGTTCTTTTCCGTTTGATAAACTTAGAAGCTGTATAATGTCCAAGAATAATATATGGGAGTATAAAGAATGATGCCATCAAAAAGAAAACATGTGAGAAATGTTCAGAACATACAAAATCTATATTAATTTTCTGTTTTAAGGGAAGATGCATTAAAAGTTTTAAAAGTGTTCATTTCTTTTATCTTTTATATTTTTTAAAATGAATTCCAAACACGTTGATCTAAATTTAAGATGAACATAGAGTGCAATGTGCCACAAAAATCTCAGTTGGATACATAAAGGCATTTCAAAGTTATTGTTATGTAAAGTGACACATGCCATCATTAAAGAATAGCTTCCTTATCATCTTACTCTACAGAAGATCATAAAAACTAAAGTGTATAACTTATATTTTCAAAGTCTCTCAAAAAAAAAGAAATCACCCCAGTACCATTAAAATATTTGGAAATCACAGCTTTACAGCAATTACCTCTATTGTAACAAATGGGTCGAAGACATGATTTGCGGCACTTACTAATATTACATTTTTTACAGGTTCTCCTATTTTGAGTATAAGTCTGTGGGCTCTTGTTCTGACGCTTTATAGGTTTACACTGTAAAAGCCACTTTGGGGTCGCATAGAGCACAGTGTGACTTGGAGAGTCTGAAGAAAGGTGATGTCACTGAGAAGAGTAGCAGAACGGTGCTGGATCCCGGAGAAGACAGCAGAAGGTGAGTATATTAATACATTCATGCTACATTATTATACCGTATATAAATATTATCATTATTTATTATACTAGTTTATATAGCGCTATCATATTCCACAGCACTTTACACACATCAGCAATCAGCATCACTGTCCCCATTGATAATCTCAATCTAAATTCCCTCTCTGTATACCAAACAAAATCAGCGAGAATACACAAACTTGCCCTTGAAACTTGAACCCAGAACAGTGTTAATCACTGAGCCACCGTACTGCCCATATCACCAGTTGTACAAAATTGGTTTGAACTTCATATCTATATATATATATATATAATTGCATTAAATTGTCCATCATCCACTTCTGTCTGGATGTCCTCGAATCCCACAATCCACCACGCCGCACCGGAAGTACGTCGCCCGCCATATTGGAATATTCAAGTGATGGGTATTCCAATATGGCACCCGCTGGTGGTACTAGGCCCTTCCACAATACCACCAGCGGGACCCCCCTGCCGCCGGTGGACTCCCCCCGCCGCTGTTGGAACCCCCCGCCACCACCGGACCCCTCCGCTGCTGCTGGACCCTTCGCTGCTGGACCCACTGCCACCAGCCCACCCACCTCTGTGCAGTCACAGCCAGCAGGAAAGACTGCGGTTTGTGGCCTGTGCTGGAGATGAGGTGCGGGCGCCCTCTGGAAGCACCGCACCCCATCTCCTGCACAGGCCACAAACCACCATCTTTCCTGCCAGCTGCCCACCGCCGCCAGGACCCCCCCACCGCTGCTGGACCTGACCGCCACCTCTGGACCTGCCACCGGATCCCCCCACCCTCTGGTGGCACTGCACCCCATCTCCAACACAGGCCGCAAAGCACAGTCTTTCCTGCCGGCTGTGAGAGGGGTACAAATGAGAGAGGTGTAATGGGGGGATATAACAAGAGGGGTGTAATGAGGGGGCTATAATGAGAGGGGTGTAACTGAGATAACGACTTTTGAGTTTTTATTGGCTGTAAGCCATAATCATCAACAGTAACAGAAATAAACAGGTGAAATAGATCACTCTGTTTGTAATGACTTTATATAATATATGAGTTTCGCTTTTTGTATTGAAGAACTGAAATAAATTAACATTTTGATGATATTCTAATTTTGTGAGAAGCACCTGTAGATATTCACTTGTGATAACATGGAGCTCAATTGAGCAAAGCTGCCATAAATCGATTGGAGACAATTGTATTAATTGGTCTCCAGCAAGGTCTCTTCCCAAAGAAATGAACGTATGAGCTAGTACAACACTGAGGGCACAACGTCCAGGATCAGTTCCGAGATATGCACATTTGCTAATATCTTTTTTTCATCTTTCCTTGGTATCTATCCATTTATGATACTTTCATAGCTTTGCAATCAGCCTGTAGAGACAGTGTATGGCTTGCATGGGTTCTGCTGTCTTCCCAAGTGGAGTGACAGGGAGCAATACAGCAAAAGAATGTGCTGTTTTCAGGGTTAGACACAAGGGAATGTCTCAGCACGGCCTGGGGAACAGTCTAGGAAATCTGAGTCTTTGTGTTTAATTCATCAGATGTAGTAACCCTCAGGACTCAATGACTAGATAATCTCTGATTATGTATTCAGCCCCCAGGTTTCGGGAGTACTGTTATTTCATTTCTAAGTGATATTATGCTTTTTCTATTGTTATATTCCTGGAAGTTCCATAAAGAAAAAAAGACAGATGAAAAATAAGTCACGTAACTCCTCTAGCCTGGGAAATGAATGTGCATGCTGGTACATAATGCACGGTTAGGCAGTTTTTACATCAAATACTGCAAAAGAATCAATTCCTAAACCTATTTAACATATTCACAGCTGTAATGGATCTTTGTCTTTGACGTCTAAATTTGAATTTTTAAAATACCCCCCAACTAGAAACTTTACCTCATTCTATGAAATAATTTTCTAATACATTTTAAAGTGATGGCAATTTTCGCCATAGGGCTAGCTGGTGCAGAGACTTAAGGTTTGTTTACACTAGTTGACCGGCAGCACTAAACGACCACTGATAAGCTACTTGCTTGCTCATCGGTGGGCGTTCATTGGCTTGTTTACACAGGCATGGCCGGTTTTAGATAAAGTGGGGCCCTGGGCAAGAGTTTAAAGTAGTGCCCTAAATGCTAACATATTGCACCATCCCATACAAACATTTTGGTTGCATTTACATGTGCTAAGTTGAGGCCATTAAATGAGAGCGATCAACATTATTGAAGTCGTTCAGTGCTTGTTTACCGGCCTCGTTACATAGGCTGAAGAAGAATGATGGGCACAGGATGATCACTGGATCAATCTGTCCCCTTAGGCTGAGTTCAAACGTGGCTTTTTTTTGCGTTTCCGCAGCAGTTTTAACTGCGCGATTTTGCCGCGAAAAATAAGCATCCCATGCATTCCTATGGGATTCCGCTAATGCTGCGATTTTTACCGCAGCGGAATTGCTTTGCGGTAAAAAACGCAGCATGCTCATTAATTTTGCAGAATCGCGGCGATCTCGCACCCATAGGAATGCATTGTTCCTCTTACTTCCCGCATGTGGCTGTGCACACCATGCGAAAAGTAAGCAGAACAATTGCGGATGGTACCCACGGTCCGGAGGAGAGGAGACTGTCCTCCGGGCTTTGGGTACCATATCCCTGTAAAAAATAGAATTTAAAATAAAAAATGGTGTTATTCTTACCTTCCGACGTCCCGCGGAGCCTTTCCGCCTCTCTCCACGCTCTCGTTCCCAGTAATCCTTTGCAAAAATGCCCGCGATGACGTCCGTTCTCGCGGGATCACGACGTCTCGCCGTAATTCGTGATGACGTCGCGCAAATGACCACGAACCTTCACGATCCCGCGAGAACAGATGTCATCGCGGGCATTTTCGCAAAGGATTACTGGGAGCGAGAGCGTGGAGAGAGGTGGGAAGGCTGCGCGGGACGTCGGAAGGTAAGAATAACACCATTTTTTATTTTTTTTATTTTTTTTACATTTTATCTTTTACTACTGATGCTGCATAGGCGGCTTTAGTAGTAAAAAGTTGGTCACACTCGTGAAACACTATGTTTGACGAGTGTGACCAACCTGTCAATCAGTTCTCCAAGCGATGCTACAGATCGCTTGGAAAACGCTAGCATTTTGCAAGTTAATTACACTTGCAAAATGCTAGTTTTTCCACGGGAAAATCGCGGGAATTTAAAATGCGATTTTCCCGCGGAATGGAATTCCGTAACTCTCACGGTAATTTCCGCGAGAGTTCCGTTACGTGTGAACTTAGCCTCACAGTATCACGTTATCAGTAGGAGATCTGCAGTTTACACCGGGCGATGTGCTCCTGAAAAATAATGATTTTTGTTCCTGCACTAACAATCCAATCACACGAGGAATGAGCAGCATTTTACTCATGTATTAGGCAATTGCCGATATGTGTGCAGTGTGCACCTAAGAACTCATTTGCGCTGCTGGGATTTATAAATGTGGATGCCATATACACACACAATATGTGGCACAATCACTGCATCTTACACATACTGTACATATACACACATAGCACACAGAGATGTATACACCGGGCAGATTCACACACACATATATGTATACACAGAGCACATACACACATGTATACAGAGAGCACATCAACAGACATACAGCTGGTGAAATAAGTATTGAACATGCCATCAATTTTCCATGTAAATTTATTCGTGAAGGTGCTATTCACATGAAATTCTCCCCAGATGTGGGTAACATCCCATACAATCCATAAAGGCATATAAATCAAACCATAGCTGCACATAAATTAAGTTTTATGAAATAATGAGAAATGACACAAGGAAAAAGTATTGAACACATGAAGAAAGAGAGCTGCAAAAAGCCATGGAAGTAATGGGTGATAATCTCTGTGAGATCTCCGCTAGCACTGTGAGAAAAACTCTCACGGTGCTAGTGGGGATCTCACCGAGATCACGGCAGTTGAGCCCGGCTGGCAAAGCAGCCTCAGTGACTGGAGGTAACCTCAATGATGTAACCGCCGGTCACTGAGGTTGCGCTCGCAGCAGTTCAGATCAGAGCCTGGACGGTGGCATCTTCGCACCATCAAGGTTGAAAACTATTAATCCCCAACATATGGATTACGGTTTGGGACACAACATCGGGTAGGTGAGGGATATTGTTGTTTTTTAATTTAGTTTTATTACAGAAGACAAAGGCTTCGGTGGAATAGGTGTTAGGTGAGTTTGATTAGAAAATACCAGCCTCCAGCTGTCTGCTTTAGAAAGGATGGTTGTCAAAAATGGGGGGAACCCCATGCCATTTTTTAAAATTATTTATTTAAATAATTAAAAAATATAGCATGGGGACCCCTCTATTCTTGAAAACCAGTCTTGCTGAATCTGACAAATGAGGGTTGCAGTCCCCAGCTGTGAATTTTGCCTGGCTGGTTATCAAAAATACAGGGGAACCCATGCCGTTTTATTTTTATTATTTATTTACAAAGCAGGAGATGGCTAATGAATACTCCCATGAGCTGCTCCTGCTTTCGCTGTTATTAGCAGCAGCAGACATCGGATGATGGGAGCAGTATTCCCATCAGCTGACACGAGTGACTGGAGGTAAACTTCATACTTCCGATCACTGCTGAACCTTCATGTTCTTTTTGACAGTGTTGGAACCGCGGCTCTCTGACCATCGGTGATGATTTCACTGCCAATCAGAAGCAGTGTTTGCCACACTGTCATGCACATGGCAGCGTGGCAAACATTGGATGTTCAGGCCCCCAATTCAAGTGAATGGAGTCCGGGGTCGCGTCCAGGTACTGTTCTGGTACCCGAACCCAAACTTTTTGTAACTGCTCGGCCGAACCCGAACATCAAGGTGTCTGCCAATCTCTACTGATGGCCTATAAAAAGGTGTGTCATTATCTCATGATGAGTTAAACCAATGAGCTTTCTCAAGACCTTTGCAACCTTAACCCCGTTACTCCCAATGGTAGTTTGCATGTTAATGCCCGGGCCAATTTTTACAATTCTGACCACTGTCCCTTTATGAGGTAATAACTCCGGAACACTTCCATGGATCCCGGTGATTCTGACATTGTTTTCTCGTGACTTGTGTTGAGCGATACCATCGGATATAATATCAGATCGGATAGAATCGGCCGATATCCAAAAAGTATCGGGTATCGCCGATTCCGATCCCAGAAGTCCTATTCAAGTCAATGGGACAGAAATATCGGAATTAAAAAAAACCCTTTCTTTCCTTGTAGGTTAATTCTACATGAAGAAAAACAACTAATAATAATGTAGAATATATTGTAGGAGATGTAGGAGACATTAAAGCCATAGAGGTTTAGCCCAATCAAATGGAATAGCAGGAATTATTTTTGTTAAAGAAAGACGTTCGGAGTTACAAATATATTGACTATGTTAAGCTCTTTTATATTTTGTCAGATATGTATGTTTCACTACTTCCAAGCTCTTCACCTTCTTTTTTACTTCTCCCACACTTTCTCCTTCATCATCCTCAGCAGCAGCATCTTTTTCATCAACTTCTTCTTCGCCTTATTCATCTTCTTCTTCTTCACCTTCTTCCTATTATTCTTTTTTTTTACATTCTTCATATTCTTCTTATTGAACTATTATTCTTCTTCATATTCTACTTCTTCATCTTCTTCCTATTCTTCTTCATCTTCATCATATTCTTATTTGTGACAGGCATTCCTGTAGTTGTTATCTATAAAAGTTTGAAGATTACACCTTCCGTTCTGCCTGTCACAAAAGATTTACAACAGGATTTGTCCACGTTCAGTTTGGCCTGCAGCAGCAGGCATTTTCCAGGGGCACCACGAGGAGGAACGGACTCACCCCCATACACTGCTGAGTCTTCCTCTGCTTATAATTTAGATAATATCATTTGCTCTGATTTTTAGTCTTAGGCTACTTTCACACATCAGTTTTTTGCCGTCAGGCAGGATCCGGCTATTTTTAGAAAAAACGGATCCGGCATAAATTTTGGAGAACTGTAGAAACGGATCCGTTTTTTTGCTGGATCCGTCTCTGTTCCTGGGGGCTGGCCAATTGGATCTGAGCATGCGCAGACTTAAAAAAACCGGATCCGGTGGCTGGATCCGTCTTTTTCTGGATCCGGCGCATTCCGGCGCCCATAGACTTTCATTGTAGCAAAAAGCTGGAAGCGCCGGATCCGGCGCTTCCGGCTTTTTCGCCGGAGACAAAAAACGTTACAGTAGCCGTTTTTTCCAGACGCAGGAATGAGACAAGTTGCCGGATCAGGCAAAAAACGGATGAAACGCAATGCCATCCGGCACGATCCGGCGCTAATGCAAGTCAATGGGGAAAAACTGGATCCGGCATTGCATTTTGCCGGATCCGGTTTTACAAAAAAAAGCCGGATCGCGCCTGAAGGCAAAACACTGATGTGTGAAAGAGGCCTTACAGTCATATGTTAAAGTTTGGGCACCCCTATTAATGTTAACCTTTTTCTTTATAGCAATTTTAGTTTTTGCAACAGCTATTTCAGTTTCATATATCTAATAACTGATGGACTCAGTTATATTTCTGGATTCAAATGAGGTTTATTGTACTAACAGAAAATGTGCAATATGCATTTAAAAAAAATTTGACTGGTGCAAAAGTATGGGCACCTCAACATAAAAGTGATATTAATATTTCGTAGATCCTCCTTTTGCAAAAATAACAGCCTCTAGTCACTTCCTGTAGCTATTAATGAGTTCCTGGATCCTGGATGAAGGTATTTGTGACCATTCCTGTTTACAAAACAATTCCAGTTCAGTTAAGTTTGATGGTCGCCGAGCATGGACAGCCCGCTTCAAATCATCCCACAAATGTTCAATGATATTCAGGTCTGGGGACTGGGATGGCCATTCCAGAACATTGTAATTGTTCCTCTGCATGAATGCCTGAGTAGATTTGGAGCGGTGTTTTGGACCATTGTCTTGCTGAAATATCCATCCCCTGCGTAACTTCAACTTCGTCACTGATTCTTGCACATTATTGTCAAGAATCTGCTGATACTGAGTTGAATCCATGTGACCCTCAACTTTAACAAGATTCCTGGTGCTGGCATTGGCCACACAGCCCCAAAGCATGATTGAACCTCCACCAAATTTTACTGTGGGTAGCAAGTGTTTTTCTTGGAATGCTGTGTTTTTTAGCCTCCATGCATAACGCCTTTTTGTATGACCAAACAACTCAATCTTTGTTTCATCAGTCCACAGGACCTTTTTCCAAAATGTAACTGGCTTGTCCAAATATGCTTTTGCATACCTCGGGCGACTCAAGGCATTTGTGGCGTGCTTGCAGAAACGGCTTCTTTCGCATCACTCTCCCATACAGCTTCTCCTTGTGCAAAGTGCGCTGTATTGTTGACCGATGCACAGTGACACCATCTGCAGCAAGATGATGATGCAGGTCTTTGGAGGTGGTCTGTGGATTGTCCTTGACTGTTCTCACCATTCTTCTTCTCTGCCTTTCTGATATTTTTCTTGGCCTGCCACTTCTGGGCTTAACAAGAACTGTACCTGTGTTCTTCCATTTCCTTATTATGTTCCTCACAGTGGAAACTGACAGGTTAAATCTCTGAGACAACTTTTTGTATCCTTCCCCTGAAAAGCTATGTTGAATAATCTTTGTTTTCAGATCATTGGAGAGTTGTTTTGAGGAGCCCATGATGCCACTCTTCATAGGAGACTCAAATAGGAGAACTACTTGCAAGTGGCCACCTTAAATACCTTTTCTCATGATTTGATACACCTGGCTATGAAGTTCAAAGCTCAATGAGGTTACAAAACCAATTTAGTGCTTCAAGAAGTCAGTAAAAAGTAGTTAGGAGTGTTCAAATCAAGAAAATGATAAGGGTGCCCATAATTTTGCACCGGTCAAATTTTGTTTAAATGCAGATTGCACATTTTCTGTTAGCACAATAAACCTCATTTGAATCCAGAAATATAACTGAGTCCATCAGTTATTAGATATATGAAACTGAAATAGCTGTTGCAAAAAACAAAATTGTTATAAAGAAAAAAGGTTAGCATTAATAGGGGTGCCCAAACTTTAACATATGACTGTATGCTTAATGTTCTTCTGCTCTTGGTTTTTCTTCTTCTTGGTCTTCTGTCTCTTGTTGTTCTGCATCTTGGTGGTTGTCTTCATGTTCTTTGTCCTCTTGGTCATCTTCTTCAGGGTCATCTTATTGGTCTTCTTCGGTGTGGTCTTCAGGGTCGTCGTCTTCAGGGTCGTCGTCAGGGAGATCCAGAGTAAGAACCAAAAACCATTTCCACAAGCTCGAACTTGGAAAAGTAGCAGAAGGCACAAGAAGGCTGAGGAACTGCTGAGAACCAGCTGACGGTACAGGAACCTGGATGGTTAGCAGAAGGAACAAGAGCAAATGGAACTAGCGAGGACCAGCTGACGGTGTTGGAACCCGGAGGGGCAGGGAGGGGCAGCATAAGGAACAAGAGCCAATGGCACCACAGTGGACCAGCTGACGGTGCTGGAACACGGTTACTATGCAGGAGGTACCTGTGCTAGAAAGCACTACCAAGGACCAGCAGACATTGCTGGAACTCGGATACCGAGAAGGAGGCACCTAGGCCAAAGGCACTGCCGAGAGCCAGCTGACGGTGCTGGAACCCGGATGGGTAGCAGAAGCTGCAAGAGCCAATGGAACTAGCGAGGACCAGCTGACGGTGCTGGAACCCGGAGGGGCAGCAGAAGGAACAAGAGCCAATGGCACAACCGTGGACCAGCTGATGGTGTTGGAACACGGTTACTAAGCAGGAGGTACCTGTGCTACAAAGCACTACCAAGGACCAGCAGACGTTGCTGCAACTCGGATACCGAGAAGGAGGCACCTCGGCCAAAGGAACTGCCGAGAACCAGCTAACGGTGCTGGAACCCCGATGGATAGCAGAAGCTGCAAGAGCCAATGGAACTAGCGAGGACCAGCTGACGGTGCTGGAACACGGTTACTAAGCAGGAGGTACCTGTGCTACAAAGCACTGCCAAGAACCAGCAGACATTGCAGGAACTCAGATACCGAGATGGAGACACCTCGGCTAAAGGCACTGCCGAGAACCAACTGACGATGCTGGAACCCGGATAGGTAGCAGAAGGTACCCATGATAAAGACAAAGTTGCAAGGCCGCAAGCAGGTCGCAGTTACCAAAACCCACAGTCCTACAGGGGGTGCTTGTCCTACTGTATTGGCACTATGGAACCAGCCTTTATTACCAGAACCCACAGCCCATATAGGAAGCATCTAAACTGCAGGCATCATAGACTCGGCTAACCCGACCACAGCACGACCGGACAACGAGTCGGTGGCAAAGTGAAGTTGACACTACCCGGAAACAGCAGGCGTGCTGGAACCAGGCTGGGTAGGAGGGAGTACCCATGCCAAAGACACTGCTGAGAACCAGCTGATGGTGCTGGACCCCGGATGGGTAGCAGAAGCTACAAGAGTCAATGGAACTACCGAGAACCAGCTGATGGTGCTGGAACCCAGAGTGGCAGCAGAAGGAACAAGAGCCAATGGCACCACCGTGGACCAGCTGACGGTGCCATTGGAACTGGGAGCGCAGGTGGTCTTCTCTTCCATCCTCCCAGTGGATGGCCATGGAACAAGGAGGTGGAATAAGATTCTGCAGGTGAACAACTGGCTACGTCGATGGTGCCGTCAGCAACGATTTGGATTTCTGGATCACGGAATGAACTACTTATACGATGGACTACTTGCTAGAGATGGGGTGCACCTTACGAAGACTGGAAAGCAGGTATTTGGAAGTCGCCTTGCTACACTTGTAAGGAGAGCTTTAAACTAGAACAACATGGGAAGGGAAGCAAAAGACCAGAAAAAGCCATACACCTGACAAATGCTATTGAGAACTCTGCTATTAGAAGTGGAAAGGAAGAACAAAGACGAAAGAATCTAATTAATAAAAATATTGGAGAAAGAGAAACCAATCACAAACTAAAATGTTTCTATACTAATGCACAAAGCATGGGCAACAAACAAGGAGAATTGGAACTACTAACACAGGAAAAGAAATATGATGTCATTGGAATCACTGAAACTTGGTGGGACAATACACATGATTGGAATACAAGACTAGAAGGATACAACTTATTTGCAAGAAACAGACTTGATAAACGAGGAGGGGGTGTCGCATTGTATGTTAGAAATATATCTGTATATGTATATCTGCACAGAGATTGAAGCTTCAGAGACTGGGAGTTCTGTGGAAACTGTTTGGGTAAGAATACAAGGACAGAACAATGGAAAGGACACCATTGTAGGCATTTACTACAGGCCGCCTGTGCAAGCTGAAGATATGGATGAACTCTTTATGCATCAAATGGCCAAGTTCTCCAAAAAATATGACATAGTTGTCATGGGAGATTTCAACTATCCAGACATTTGTTGGGAATCTCTCTCAGGCAAAACTAACAGGTCAAGGAAATTCTTATCCTCTCTTGCTGACAACTTTATCTTCCAAAAGGTAAAGGAGAAAACAAGGGGAACTGCTACCTTGGATCTAATCCTTATAAACAGGGAGGAAATGGTTGAGGAGGTAAAAGTGGCTGGGACCCTAGGAGGTAGCGACCATGCTATTTTAGAATTTTGGATAAATAGAGGCGGAAGACCTGTGAAGACTCAGACGTCAAGGTTAGATTTCAGAAAGGCAGATTTTAAGGGATTCAAAAAGAAAATTGGAGGGATCCAATGGCTGGATATCCTTAAAGATAAAAATGTCCAGGAAGGATGGGAAATCTTGAAAAATGAAATTCTCAAAGCACAGTTGTTAACAATTCCGAAAAGAGGGAAGAATAGGAAGCATTTAAGGAAACCAGGATGGATGAACACAGAACTTAAGCACATGCTAAAAAGGAAGAAAAAAATGTTTATAAAATGGAAAGAAGGAGGCATATCTAAAGAAGAATATAATGCTGTCTGCAGAACCTGCAGGGCACAAATCAGATTAGCTAAAGCTGAAAATGAATTGAGGCTTGCAAGAGATGTCAAAAGCAATAATAAAGGATTTTTGGGGATATGTCAAAAGTAAAAGAAAAGTCAAAGATGCTATAGGATTTTTACAGGATGAAAATGATGAAATGGTAAGACAGGATGTTGAGAAGGCTGAACTTTTAAATTCCTATTTTGCATCTGTTTTCTCTCAGAAAGGAAATGTAACATCAACTGTTATTCACTGTCCTATTAAGGGAATAGAAGAATCCAGGATATCTATAAACAGAAAGATAGTGAGGAAACACTTAGCTAACCTAAATGAATTCAAGTCTCCAGGTCCAGATGAATTACACCCCAGAGTACTGAAGGAGATAGCAGAAGAAATTTTTGAACCCCTCTCCATAATCTTTGAAAATTCTTGGAGAACAGGAGAAGTGCCAGAAGACTGGAGAAGAGCAAATGTTGTTCCTATCTTCAAAAAGGGGAAGAAGGTGGACCCAGGAAACTATAGGCCGGTGAGTCTGACTTCTATACCAGGAAAGATCTTTGAACAAATTATTAAACAAAATGTATGTCAATACCTGGATAAGAATGAAGTGATTAAACAGAGTCAGCATGGGTTTGTAACTAATAAGTCATGTCAGACTAATTTAATTTCCTTCTATGACGGTATTACTGATTGGATGGATCAAGGAAATGCTGTAGATATAGTATATCTTGACTTCAGCAAAGCATTTGACAAAGTCTCTCATACAATCCTTATTGAAAAAATGACTAAGTATGGAATGGACAAGGCAACTGTTAGGTGGATTCATAACTGGCTTAGTGATCGGACCCAAAGAGTGGTCGTAAATGGCTGCACATCCAGTTGGAAGAATGTCTCAAGTGGGGTACCACAGGGCTCTGTCCTGGGCCCTGTATTGTTCAACATCTTTATCAACGATTTAGATGAAGGAATTGAGGGTAAACTGATTAAATTTGCTGATGACACAAAGCTAGGAGGGATAGCTAATACTAGAGAAGAGAGAGAGAGGATTCAAAAAGATTTAAATAAACTGGAGAAGTGGGCAGCAACTAACAGAATGGTTTTTAACAGGGAGAAATGCAAAGTACTACATCTGGGCAATAAAAATGAGAAAAGCATATACTAAATGGGAGGAATAGGGTTAAGTGACAGCACATGTGAAAAAGACTTGGGTATACTAATAGATCACAGACTGAATATGAGTCAACAGTGTGATGCAGCAGCAAAAAAGGCAAATGCAATTCTAGGATGTATTAACAGAAGCATACAGTCTAGATCACGTGAAGTAATTATTTCCCTCTACTCCTCTTTGGTCAGACCTCATCTGGACTATTGTGTCCAATTTTGGGCACCACATTTTAAAAAAGACATCAACAAACTGGAGCAAGTTCAGAAAAGAGCGACCAGAATGGTGACCGGTCTGCAAACCCTGTCTTATGAGGAAAGGTTGCAGGATTTGGGAATGTTTAGTTTGCAAAAGAGAAGACTGAGAGGAGACTTAATAGCTGTCTACAAATATCTAAAGGGCTGTCACATTGTAGAAGGATCAACTTTATTCTCATTTGCACAAGGAAAGACTAGAAGCATTGGGATGAAGCTGAATGGGAGGAGACACAGATTAGATATTAGAAAAAACTTTTTGACAGTTAGAGTGATCAATGAGTGGAACAGGCTGCCACGAGAAGTGGTGAGTTCTCCTTCAATGGAAGTCTTCAAACAGAGGCTGGACAGACATCTAACTGGGATGATTTAGCGAATCCTGCTTTGAGCAGGGGGTTGGACCAGATGGCCCAGAAGGTCCCTTCCAACTCTACGATTCTATGATTCTATGATTCTATGATTCTACGGTTACTAAGCAGGAGGTACCTGTGCTAGAAAGCACTACCAAGGTCCAGCAGACATTGCTGGAACTCGGATACCGAGAAGGAGGCACCTTGGCCAAAGGCACTGCCGAGAACCAGCTGACGGTACTGGAACCCATATGGGTAGCAGAAGGTACCCATGAAAAAGACAAAGTTGCAAGGCCGCGAGACAACCGCAGTTACCGAAACCCACAGTCCTACAGGGGGTGCTTGTCCTATTGGCACTACGGAACCAGCCTTTATTACCAGAAGCTGCAGTCCACATATGAAGCACCTAAACTGCAGGCACCATAGACTCGGCTAACCCGACCGCAACACGACAGGACAACGTATTGGTGGCAAAGTGACGTTGACACTCCCCGGAAACAGCAGGCATGCTGGAACCAGGATGGGCAGGAGGGAGTACCCGTGCCAAAGACACTTCTGAGCAGCAACTGGTGATGTTGGAGCCCAGGGTCAATCAGGGTGTAGGCTGAGGCCTAATTTCATCAAGTTTAATATCTGTTGTAGACTACTACTGATTTTAAATCAGTACTGCTACTAGTAGTGGGAATGTGGACAGAGCAGGAGACATTGCCGGACACACATCTGGGGTTCAGCTGACGTTACTGAACCCCAGTAACACAGGAACAAGTGTTGATTGTGCGGACGCCACTTCTGAGCAGCAACTGCCGGGGTTGGAGGCCAGGGGAAATACTAGAGACAGAGTGGAGCCAGAGGCCTAGTTGGAGCACGTTTGAAATCAGTAGTAGTGTGAATGTGGAGGCAGAAGGAGATATTGCTATTCACACAGCAGGGGAGCAGCTGGCATTACTGAACCCCACTAACACTGGAGCATGTGTTTCTCTCTGTGCAGACAGCACTTCCAAGCAACAACTGGCTGTGTTGAAGCCCAGGATCAGTCATGCAGCAGGCTGAGGCCTAATTGCAGCAAGTTTTATAGGTGATGTAGTTTGAATGTGGAGGCAGCAGGAGATATTGCCGTCCACACAGCAGGGGAGCAGCTGGCATTACTGAACCCCACTTACACTGGAGCATGTGTTTCTCTCTGTGCAGACGGCACTTCCAAGCAACAACTGGCTGTGTTGAAGCCGAGGATCAGTCATGGAGCAGGCGGAGGCCTAATTTCAGCAAGTTTTATCGGTGATGTAGTTTGAATGTGGATGCAGCAGGAGATATTGCCGTCCACACAGCAGGGGAGCAGCTGGCATTACTGAACCCCACTAACACTGGAGCTAGTGTTTCTCTCTGTGCAGATGGCACTTCAAAGCAACAACTGGCTGTGTTGAAGCCCAGGATCAGTCATGGAGCAGGCGGAGGCCTAATTGCAGCAAGTTTTATAGGTGATGTAGTTTGAATGTGGAGGTAGCAGGAGATATTGCCATCCACACAGCAGGGGAGCAGCTGGCATTACTGAACCCAACTAACATTGGAGCTAGTGTTTCTCTCTGTGCAGACGGCACTTCCAAGCAACAACTGGCTGTGTTGAAGCCCAGGATCAGTCATGGAGCAGGCGGAGGTCTAATTGCAGCAAGTTTTATAGGTGATGTAGTTTGAATGTGGAGGCAGCAGGAGATATTGCCGTCCACACAGCAGGGGAGCATCTGGCATTACTGAACCCCACTAATATTGGAGCATGTGTTTCTCTCTGTGCAGACGTCACTTCCAAGCAACAATTGGCTGTGTTGAAGCCCAGGATCATGTCTTACTAGTAGTAATGGGAATGTGGACAGAGCAGGAGACATTGCCGGACACACATCAGGGGATCAACGGACGTGACTGAGCCCCAGTAACACAGGAACAAGTGTGGATTGTGCAGACGCCACTTCAGAGCAGCAACAGGCGGGGTTGAAGGCCAGGGGAAATACTAGAGACAGTGGAGCCAGAGTCCGAAGTGGAGCACGGTTAAAAATCAGTAGTAGTTTAAATGTGGAGGCAGCTGGAGACTTTGCCGTCTACACAGCAGGGGAGCAGCTGGCGTGACTGAACCCCACTTACACAGGACCTAGTGTTTTTCTCAGTGCGGACAGTACTTCCGAGCGACAACTGGCTGTGTTGAAGCCCAGGATCAATCATGCAGCAGGCTGAGGCCTACTTGGAGCAAGTTGAAAATATGATCTTGCTTGAATGTGGAGGCAGCAGGAGATATTGCCGTCCACACAGAAGGGGAGCAGCTGACGTTACTGAACCCCACTAATACAGGAGCTAGTGTTTTTCTCTGTACGGACGTCACTTCCAAGCGACAACTGGCTGTGTTGAAGCCCAGGATCAATCATGCAGCAGGGTGAGGCCAACTTGGAACAAGTAGAAAATCGGATGTTGTGTCAATGTGGAGGGAGCAGGAGACTTTGCTGTCCACACAGCAGGGGAGCAGCTGGCATGACTGAACCCCACTAACACAGGAGCTAGTGTTTTTCTCTGTGCGGATGGCACTTCCGAGCGACAACTGGCTGTGTTGAAGCCCAAGATCAATCATGCAGCAGGCGGAGGCCTACTTGCAGCAAGTTTTATATAGGTTGTAGATTACTACTGATTGTAACCGTGCTCCACTTAGGCCTCTGGCTCCACTGTCTCTAGTATTTCCCCCGGCCTCCAACCCCGCCAGTTGCTGCTCTGAAGTGGCGTCAGCACTATCCACACTTGTTCCTGTGTTACTGGGGCTCAGTCACGTCAGTTGATCCACTTATGTGTGTCTGGCAATGTCTCCTACTCTGTCCACATTCCCACTACTAGTTATGGTAATGTGGACAGAGCAGGAGACATTGCCGGAAACAGATCAGGGGATCAACTGACGTGACTGAGCCCCAGTAACACAGGAACAAGTGTGGATTGTGCAGATGCCACTTCAGAGCAGCAACAGGCGGAGTTGGAGGCCAGGGGAAATACTACAGACAGTGGAGCCAGAGGCCTAAGTGGAGCATGGTTAAAAATCAGTAGTAGTTTGAATGTGGAGGGAGCAGGAGACTTTGCCATCCACACAACAGGGGAGCAGCTGGCGTTACTGAACCCCACTAACACAGGAGCTAGTGTTTTTCTCTGTGCGGACGGCACTTCCGAGCGACAACTGGCTGTGTTGAAGCCCAGGATCAATCATGCAGCAGGCTGAGGCCTACTTAGAACAAGTAGAAAATCGGATGTTGTGCCAATGTGGAGGGAGCAGGAAACTTTGCCGTCCACACAGCAGGGGAGCAGCTGGCGTTACTGAACCCCACTAACACAGGAGCTAGTGTTTTTCTCTGTGCAGATGGCACTTCTGATCAACAACTGGCTGTGTTGAAGCCCCGGGATTACAGTTCAGGTGGTAGAAACATGAACACAACAGGAGACCTGGATACTGCTGCCAACCAATTATTTATTCTGGAAGAGGACTGGCAAATTCTGGTGAGATCCAGGCCTTGTTCATTTTCAGAAAAGAAAGCAGGTCAACGTTATCGGAGGATAGTCGCGTGCAACGGTCTGTAAGTACACCACCTGCGGCACTAAAGATGCTTTCCGATAATACACTGGCAGCAGGGCAGGCCAGCGCCTCCAATGCATACTGGCTAAGCTCTGGCCATGTATCCAGCTTAGAGACCCAAAACTTGAAGGGGGAAGAGCCGTATTGGAGAACACTGACAGGGCAAGACATGTAGTCTGTCACCATCTGACGGGCATGGAGAACATGATGGACTGCACCAGTGTGTCTTGGTACTCCCGCATTTTACGCTCCCGGTTCAATGGTGTTATGAGGCTTTGTAAGTTGTCCCGGTAGCGAGGATCTAGGAGGGTGTACACCCAATAATCAGCCATGTTGAGGTATGTGGGCGATGCAGCGGTCGCTTCTCAGGCACTGCAGCATGAAATCATCCATGTGCTGCAGACTCCCAACTGCCCAAGAAACGCTGTCCCCTGCTTGAGGCGTCATCTCTGTCTGCTCTGCCTCACCCCACCCTCGCTGTACATACTGACTAGAGCATTGTGTACCTCCCTCCTCTGGAGAGATGTCTTCCTCCTCCATTGACTCCTCCTCATCCTCCTCACAAAATGTCCCCTGCCTAGGCCTTTGTGAGGAACCACATAGCGCAGACTGTCCAGAAGCAGATGGCATTTGTGACTCCTCATCCTCCACCTCTTCCAAAACCTCCTCCCTTAGTGCTTGCAGTGTTTTTTGAAGCAGGCAGATAAGGGGGACAGTCATGCTGACTAGTGCATCATCTGCACTTGCCATCCACGTGGAATCATCGAAGGCACGCAAAATGAGGCAGATGTCCTTCATAGAGGCCCACTCAGTGGTGCTGAAGTGTGACCAGCGCACAGTGCGACTTGTTTGCGCCTGATGCAGCTGGTACTCCATTACTGCTGCCTGCTGCTCACACAACTGCTCCAACATATGTAACATTGAATTCCACCTGGTGAGTAGGTCACATATGATGCGATGTTCCGGAAGGCGTAATCGGCGCTGCAGAGCTGCAAAGCGCGATCTTGCCGTGCTGGAATGCCGCAAGTGAGCGCACTCTATGCGGACCTTGTGCAGCAGTGCATCAAGATCCGGATAGTCCCTCAGAAAGCTCTGCATGACCAAGTTCAGCACATGTGCCAGACATGGGATGTGAGTGAGGTTTCCTAGGCCCAGAGCTGCCACCAGATTTCGGCCATTGACACACACTACCAAGCCTGGCTGGAGATTCGCTGGCAGAAACCACACGTCGCTCTCCTACTTGATGGCATACCAGAACTCCTGCGCTGTGTGGCTTCGATTCCCCAAAGAAATTAATTTCAGTACGGCCTGTTGACGTTTGGCCACGGCTGGTCTCATATCGGTCGTAACAGGCTCCTGCAGCGCTGATTCTGAGGAACTTGAGTAGGAGGAGGAGTCAATGTGTACAGACTGGATTCCTGCAATCCGTGGAGTTGGCAGAACACGTACAGCGCCACTCTCCATATCTGTACTCGGCTCCACAACATTGACCCAATGGGCAGTGAGGGAAAGGTATCGTCGCTGTCCATGGTTACTGGTCCACGCATCGGTGGTCAGGTGGACCTTGCTACTGACGGTGTTTAGTAACGCATGTTTTATTTTTCCCTCCACATGCTTTTGCAGGGCAGGGGCGGCTTGCCTGCTGAAATAAAAGTGGTTGGGCATGGTGTATTGTGGGACTGCCAATGCCATGAAATTCTGGAAGGTATTAGTCTCCACCAGCCTGAATGAGAGCATTTCAAGGGCCAGTAGTTTGGCAATGCCTGCATTCAGAGCCTGTGCTCGGGGATGGTTTGCCGAGTATGGCCGCCTTTCATCCCATGCCTGTGCTACCGATGGCTGTAGAGTGTGAGGATGACTGGGAACATGGTGCTGTGGGTGGAATGTCACTGGGTCTCCGGACAACAGTGCCAGAGGTTCTTCCTTGGCGATCCTGTGAGGAAGCCGAACCAGCTGTGTGTGAGCTGGAGGAAGAGGCCCCAACACAAGCTGAAGAGGTGGTAGGTGGTGCTGTACGTTGGCCTACGTCTTCAGTGTGTCTGTGTAACTCCAGCTCGTGCTTGGTCTGCACATGTTTCTACATATTTGTGGTATTGAGGTTGCTGACATTTTTCCCTCTTTTGACTTTCTGATGACACAGCTTGCATTTGACAAAGCAAATGTCATCTGCAACTGTGTCAAAAAAGGACCACGCACTGCAAGTATTGGGAGCGCCCGTTTTGGCTTTTGGAAGAGGAATGCTCCTAACGGGTGCCGAAGTGGAGGCTACAGGCAACCAAGTCTGCCCCCTCCCTCTCCCTCCTGTTTTGGCCGTTCGGGGAATCTCTTCCTCAGAGCTGCTTCCACCACCTTCCTGTTCCTCATGCCATGATGGGTCAAGGACCTCATCATCTACACTCCCCTCTTCAAACACCTGCTTCTCCTGGGTAGTCTCGCCAGCACCATATGCACCAGAAAGTGACATCTGAGTCTCGTCATCACCTGATGCGTACTGAGGTGTGCTGACCAAAGGCACTGGCCCACCCACCTCTTCAGATTCAGAGGGACAAAGAAGTTGTGCATCACTACATACTCCCTCTTCTTCACATTCTTGAATGCTGCTTGGCTGGCCCCCTCTTTCCAAGCCAACAGATTCAGAGAGCAGAAGTAGAGACTGTGATGGCTCCTGTCCAGGGCTCTCTGATTGCCTGGGCACTTTGGCAGGTGGTGAAGAGACAGATGGTTGCTCTTCAGTGCTCTGGCCCTGAGAGGACGTGGAAGTCATTGAAGTCGATGCGTTAGCTGCCATCCATCCGACAACGACTTCAATTTGTTCCTCCCGCAGCAGTGGGGTACGGCGAGGTCCTACAAAGCTGCACATAAAGTACTGTTGCCTGGTAAAACTGGGGCATGCTGACTCACTGGTGCCCACAGCAGGCACAGAATCCCCACGTCCTCTCCCTGCATAATCCCCACGTCCTCTCCCTGCAGAATCCCCACGTCCTCTCCCTGCTGAAACTCCACGCCCATGCCCACGTGCCTTACTCCCTGACTTCTTCATCTTGCTAGACTGATAAAGATAAGCAGAAAAGTACAAAGGGGGGCTTAGTGTGCTTATTCCTGAACAGCTGCTAACAGGTATAAGAAACACTAATTTTATAAAGCGTGTGTGGACTACACTTTAATATGAGCTAATGTGGCCTACACAACTGTCAAATGGAGTGTTTGGTGAATAGTGTTGAGCTTTCCGATACCGCAAGTATCGGGTATCGGCCGATATTTGCCGTATCGGAATTCCGATACGGAGTACCGATACTTTTTTCGTATCGGATACCGGAATCGGAAGTCCAAAATGCAATCAGCCACTTTTGTGGCTCTGATTGGCTGCCGAAATGACGTCATCATGATGCGCTGTCTGTGCGCATCATGATGCGCCGTCAGTTCTGGCTTTCGGGGGGTCTGTGCCGACTGTCCGGGGGTCTGTACCGGCCTGCCAGTGGTCTGTGCAGGCTCCGGTGGTCTGTGCCGGCCTGCCGGGGGGCTGTGCCGGCCTGCCGGTGGTCTGTGCAGGCTCCGGGGGGCTGTGCCGGCCTGCCGGGGGGCTGTGCCGGCCTGCCGGTGGTCTGTGCAGGCTCCGGTGGTCTGTGCTGGCCTGCCGGGGGGCTGTGCCGGCCTGCCGGTGGTCTGTGCAGGCTCCGGGGGTCTGTGCAGGCATCGTCCGATGGGACTACAAGTCCCATCGGGCGATGCCTGCTACCATGACAGTGATTGACACATTAGCCAATGATGGGACAGTAGTAGTCCTATCATCCGGCTAATGTGTTGAATGTAAAAAAAAAAAAAATTTACATGCTACATACATGCTACATACATACAACATGCATACTACATATATACTACATGTAACATACATACTACATACATGCTACATACATACTACATACATAATACATATATACTACATGCATGCAACATACATACAACATATATACTACATGCATGCAACATGCATACTACATATATACTATATATACTACATGTAACATACATACTACATATATACTACATGCTACATACATGCAACATACACACTACATGCTACATACATGCAACATACTACATGCATACTACATACATACTACATACATGCTACATACATACTACATACATGCTACATGCTACATACATACTACATACATACACTACATGCATGCAACATACATACTACATATACACTCACTGGCCACTTTATTAGGTACACCATGCTAGTAAGGGGTTGGACCCCCTTTTGCCTTCAGAACTGCCTCAATTCTTCGTGGCAGAGATTCAACAAGGTGCTGGAAGCATTCCTCAGAGATTTTGGACCATATTGACATGATGGCATCACACAGTTGGCGCAGATTTGTCGGCTGCACATCCCTGATGCGAATCTCCCGTTCCACCACATCCCAAAGATGCTCTATTGGATTGAGATCTGGTGACTGAGGAGGCCATTTGAGTACAGTAAACTCATTGTCATGTTCAAGAAACCAATCTGAGATGATTCGAGCTTTATGACATGGCGCATTATCCTGCTGAAAGTAGCCATCAGATGTTGGGTACATTGTGGTCATAAAGGGATGGACATGGTCAGCAACAATACTCAGGTAGGCTGTGGCGTTGCAACGATGCTCAATTGGTACCAAGGGGCCCAAAGAGTGCCCAGAAAAAATTCCCCACACCATGACACCACCACCACCAGCCTGAACCGTTGATACAAGGCAGGATGGATCCATGCTTTCATGTT
Organism: Dendrobates tinctorius; assembly: GCF_039654945.1. Lineage (NCBI taxonomy): Eukaryota > Metazoa > Chordata > Amphibia > Anura > Dendrobatidae > Dendrobates > Dendrobates tinctorius. Next base: position 19,141,696 of record NW_027361717.1, read on the forward strand.
GTTTACGCCAAATTCTGACCCTACCATCCGAATGTCGCAGCAGAAATCGAGACTCATCAGACCAGGCAACGTTTTTCCAATCTTCTACTGTCCAATTTCGATGAGCTTGTGCAAATTGTAGCCTCAGTTTCCTGTTCTTAGCTGAGAGGAGTGGTACCCAGTGTGGTCTTCTGCTGCTGTAGCCCATCTGCCTCAAAGTTCGACGCACTGTGCGTTCAGAGATGCTCTTCTGCCTACCTTGGTTGTAACGGGTGGCAATTTGAGTCACTGTTGCCTTTCTATCAGCTCGAACCAGTCTGCCCATTCTCCTCTGACCTCTGGCATCAACATGGCATTTCCGGCCACAGAACTGCCGCTCACTGGATTTTTTTTCTTTTTCGGACCATTCTCTGTAAACCCTAGAGATGGTTGTGCATGAAAATCCCAGTAGATCAGCAGTTTCTGAAATTCTCAGACCAGCCCTTCTGGCACCAACAATCATGCCACGTTCAAAGGCACTCAAATCACCTTTCTTTCCCATACTGATGCTCGGTTTGAACTGCAGGAGATTGTCTTGACCATGTCTACATGCCTAAATGCACTGAGTTGCCGCCATGTGATTGGCTGATTAGAAATTAAGTCTTAACACACAGTTGGACAGGTGTACCTAATAAAGTGGCCAGTGAGTGTATACCACATGCATGCAACATGCATACTACATATATACTGCATATATACTACATGCCTGCAACATACATATATACTACATACAATACATACATATAGACATACAGTACATATAACATAGAGTACATACTCACCGTCACTTGTCACTTTGATCCCTGAAGCCATTGTCGCCTGAGGAATAAATATCAAAATAAAAAAACACCAATATACTTACCCCAATCCGCAGAAGTCCACGAGGGTTCCACGTCCATCTTGCGTGGAGAACAGCAGCATCAGCTGATGCTACCGTTCTCTACCAGCTCCAGGAATACAATGACGGAAGGTAGGTATCCTTCCGCACTGTATTCCTCCACCACTGTAAAAAAAAAGTCCCTAGTCTCACTTTATGCCATTGCTGCGTGGGAATTTCCCACGCAGCAATGGCATAAAGTGAGACTAGGGACTTTTTTTTTTTTAAAGTGGTGGAGGAATACAGTGCGGAAGGATACCTACCTTCCGTCATTGTATTCCTGGAGCTGGTAGAGAACGGTAGCATCAGCTGATGCTGCTGTTCTCCACGCAAGATGGACGTGGGACCCTCGTGGACTTCTGCGGATTGGGGTAAGTATATTGGTGTTTTTTTATTTTGATATTTATTCCTCAGGCGACAATGGCTTCGGGGATCAAAGTGACAAGTGACGGTGAGTATGTACTCTATGTTATATGTACTGTATGTCTATATGTATGTATTGTATGTAGTATATATGTATGTTGCATGCATGTAGTATATATGCAGTATATATGTAGTATGCATGTTGCATGCATATGGTATATATGTAGTATGTATGTTGCATGCATGTAGTGTATGTATGTAGTATGTATGTAGCATGTATGTAGTATGTATGTATGTAGCATGTAAGTAGTATGTATGTAGCATGTATGTAGCATGTATGTAGTATGCATGTAGTATGTTGCATGTATGTAGCATGTAGTGTGTATGTTGCATGTATGTAGCATGTAGTATATATGTAGTATGTATGTTACATGTAGTATATATAGTATATATGTAGTATGCATGTTGCATGCATGTAGTATATATGTTGTATGTATGTTGCATGCATGTAGTATATATGTATTATGTATGTAGTATGTTTGTAGCATGTATGTAGTATGTATGTTACATGTAGTATATATGTAGTATGCATGTTGTATGTATGTAGCATGTATGTATCATGTAATATTTTTTTTTTTTTTACATTCAACACATTAGCCGGATGATGGGACTACTATTGTCCCATCATTGGCTAATGTGTCAATCACTGTCATGGTAGCAGGCATCGCCTGATGGGACTTGTAGTCCCATCGGACGATGCCTGCACAGACTACCGGAACCTGCACAGACCACCGGCAGGCCGGCACAGCCCCCCGGCAGGCCGGCACAGCCCCCCGGAGCCTGCACAGACCACCGGCAGGCCGGCACAGCCCCCCGGCAGGCTGGCACAGCCCCCCAGAGCCTGCACAGACCGCCGGCAGGCCGGCACAGCCCCCCGGCAGGCCGGCACAGACCACCGGAGCCTGCACAGACCCCCCGGCTGGCCGGCACAGCCCCCCGGCAGGCCGGCACAGACCACCGGAGCCTGCACAGACCCCCCGGCAGGCCGGCACAGCCCCCCGGCAGGCCGGCACAGACCACCGGAGCCTGCACAGACCCCCCGGCAGGCCGGCACAGCCCCCCGGCAGGCCGGCACAGACCACCGGAGCCTGCACAGACCCCCCGGCAGGCCGGCACAGCCCCCCGAAAGGCCCGTACAGACCCCAGAGAGGCTGTACAAGGCAAAAATAGGGTTTTTCTTATTCCGATACCGGAAGTCCCATAGACTTGAATGGGACTTCCGGTATCGGAATCGGCGATACCCGATATTTTTTTAGATCTGCCGATCCATTCCGATCCGATACTTTTAAGTATCGGACGGTATCGCTCAACACTATTGGTGAACTTTATTTTGGTTTGTTTTTTTTAAAAAAAAAACTAAAAGGATGTGACCAAAGATTTGAAAGCGATAGTATCACAAACTTTTTGGAGCTATTACAATGCAGGAAGGTAACCTACAATGCAAAATATGAAGCTCCAAAAAATAGGGTGATACTAATCTGGCTGCAGCTGAAGGGCACAAGCCAGAAAAAAGGCTCCTCTTTCTACTGCTCTATAGTGTTTGCAACCAACCAATGTAGATGGATACGGATGGATGCACACTAATAGGAGAATAAAAAATGAGCAGCAGTAAAAGAAAAATATGCGTGAGGCAGTGACGCACGTTGATCGGCCTACACCAGATGTAGCTGCAGGACACACTACTCAGCGTGAGCTGCACTCACACACAGAGAACTCTCAGACAGCCGTGAACAGTGCAGCAAACTGGGCACTAGCACTGAAAGGCTGCAGAGAGGCTCCGCTGTCTGCTCCTATAGTGTTTGCAACCAACATATATGGATATGGATGGATGCACACTAATAGGAGAATGAAAAATGAGCAGCAAAAAAAGAAAAATATGTATGAGGCAGTGACACATGCTGAGCGGCCTACAACCAGACGTGGTTGCAGGACACACTACTCAGCATGAGCTGCACTCACACAGACCTTGCAGACAGCTGTGAACACTGCTGCAAGGCAAAAGAAAGCTACAGTGGTGGATTATGTAGCCTGGGTAAAGCACACTATGATTGAGAAAATGGCTATCTCTAACTGTCCCTCACAGTCTTGAACAGCAGCCTGACCCTAACTGAATTCACAGCAGAGTGATCCCAAAATGGCGGCGGCGGCTTTTATAGTGCATCATGACATCATTTCAGCAGCTAATCACAGCCATGCCACTAGTTAACATGCCTACATGCCTAACAGGATGTGCCCACACTTCTGAGGATTGTCATTGGCTGAATCAAATCAAACTGACTCAAAGCATTATGGGAACTTCCGATTCCGGTATTGGATATGCTAAAAGTATCGGAACTCAGTATCGGAATTCCAATACAGTGAATATCGGCCGATACACGATACTTGCGGTATCGGAATGCTCAACACTACTCGTGACATATTGTACTTCATGTTAGTGGCAAAATTTCATTCATATAACTTGCGTTTATTTGTGAAAAAAGCGGAAATTCAGTGAAAATTTTGAGCGTAAACAGTGGAAACTCCCCACAAGTGACCCCATTTTGGAAACTAGACCCCCCAAGGAACTTATAAAGATGTTTGGTGAGAACTTTGAACCCCCAAGAGCTTCACAGAAGTTTATAACCGTACAGCCGTACAATTAAAAAATCATATTTTTTCCACAAAAATGATCTTTTCACCCCCAATTTTTATTTTCCCAAGGGAAACAGGACACCAATAGTTATTGTGCAATTTGTCCTGAGTACGCTGATACCCCATATGTGGGGGTAAACCACTATTTGGGCGCATGGCAGAGCTCGGAAGGGAAGCAGTGCCATTTGACGTTTTTGGCTGGAGTTGAGATCAGACGCCATGTTGCGTTTGGAGAGCCCCTGATGTGCCCAAACAGTGGAAACCCCCCAATTCTAACTCCAACCCTAACCCCAACACACCCCTAACCCTAATCTCAGCCCTAGACCTAACCCTTACCCTAACCCTAAAGGGAAAATGGAAATAAATACATTTTTTTAATTTTACTATTTTTCCCTAAGTAAGGGGGTGATAAAGGGGGGTTTGATTTACTGTTTATGGCGGGTTTTTATGTTTGGCAGCTGTCATACGCTAAAAGACACTTTTTATTGTAAAAATAGTTTTTGCATCACCACATTTTGAGAGCTATAATATTTCTGTATTTTGACGCACCGAGTCATATTAGGTCTTATTTTTTGCGGGACGAGTTGACGTTTTTATTGGTACCATTTTCGGGCACATGACATTTTTTGATCGCTTTTTATTCCGATTTTTGGGACGCAGAATGAACAAAAACCAGCATTTCATGAATTTCTTTTGGGGGGCGTTTACACCGTTCTGAGTGTGGTAAAACTGATAAAGTGGTTTTATTCTTCAGCGATACCTTAATTATATTTTTTTTATCTTTTGGCGCTTTTATATAATAAAGCCAATTTTATATAATAAATAATTATTTTTGCATCGCTTTATTCTGCGAGCTATAACTTTTTTTTATCTTTTTGCTGATGACGCTGTATGGCAGCTCGTTATTTGCGGGACAAGATGACATTTTCAGCGGTACTATGGTTATTTATATACGTCTTTTTGATTGTGCGTTATTGCACTTTTTGTTTGGCGGTATGATGATAAAGCATTGTTTTTTGCTTTGCTTTCTTTTCAAAGGGTTCACTAAAGGGGTAACTAGTGGGACAATTTTATAGGGCTGGTCGAGGATGCGGCAATACTAAATATATGTACTTTTATTGTTTTTTGTTTTTTTATTTAGAAAAAAAATATAATTTATTAGGGAATGTATATTTTTTTTATTTTGGGAATTTTTTAAAATTACTTTTACAAGTGTTTTTTTTTTTTACTTTATTATATTGTCCCAGGGGGACATCACTGTCTTGTGTTAGATTGCTGAGGAAGGAGTTCAGGGAAACTTCGAAATGCGTCGAATACAGACCACTGTAAGAATAATTGCTCATAGTGATTCGCAGCGCGGATTGTCTGACTACTTTTTTTTCCTACCCTGCATCTTCTACGTCGGTCCCTCGTGGATCTACGGTTTCTGCTGCAGCGAATCCTCCATGCTTATTACAAGCTCCATCTGGTAAATGTATTATTTTTAAATTGATATACTTACACTTGATAATGCACTACTGCGCTATTTCTCTTCAATAGTATCCCTAGATCGCTGATCTGACATTTAGACCAGCTGTGTCAGATTAGCGATCTGACAGGCGCTGCTGCAGGCTTCCTCATGCCTGCTAACAGCAGGCAGTGAGGCGGCCACCTCGCTGCAGGACCCAGAAGGCCCCCGCGGCCATATTGGATCCTGGGGTCTGCAGGGAGGAGGACCCTCGGAGCAACATAGCACATCGTGTCTCTCCGGGGATTGCAGAGAAGCACGGAGGGAGCCCCCTCCCTGTGCGCTTCTCTCCTATGCCCCCGGTACAATGCGATCATGTTTGATCACAGTGTGCCAGGGGTTAATGTGCCAGGGGCAGTCCGTGACCACCCCTGACACATAGTGCCGGGTGTCAGCTGTGATAATCAGCTGACACCAGGCCGCGATCAGCAGCGCTCCCCCGTGAGCGCCGCTGATCGCATGTGACGTAATATTCCGTCCTTGGGACTTAGGTCCCAAGTCACATGGATGGAATATTATGTCTATGTTCTGTTGGCATTGGTTGCAGAAAAAATTCTAAACTACTGAAAGTTCCAGTGAGCACTGTTGGGGCCATAATACGAAACTGGAAAGAACATCATTTCACCATAAATTGGCCCCGACCAGGTGCTCCCTGCAAGATTTCAGACAAAGGAGTGAAAGAATTACTGTATCAGTAGAGTTGTCGAAGAGCAAAGATCCACCTGTGGAGAGCTACAGAAAGACCTAGAATCAGCTGGTACAAATGTTTCAAATAAAACAATAAGTAATGCCTTTTGCCTCCATGGTCTGTATGCACACTCACCAAGCAAGACTGCACTGCTGAACAAAGAGCAAGTTTAAGTACATTTACAGTGTGTTCAACAACATTTAGACAAGCCTGTGAAATACTGCAAAATACTAGGAGAATATAGTGTGGTCATGTGAGAACAAAATTGAACTCTTTACAGGCCAAAAGGCACTGCATATCACCCCAAAATCACCATACCAACAGTGAAGTTTTTACATGGGATCATAGTGTGAAGATGTTTTTCAGCATACATACAGAGAGGACATACACATACATAGAGACACATGTATGCAGAGCACGTACATACAGATATATGTATACACAGAGCACATACATACGAACAGACACAGGTATACACAGAGAACATACATCCATATACATGTATGCACAGAGCACACATATACGGACACATGTATACCCAGCGCACATGCATAAAGACACAATATATAAACACCAAAATCAGTACTGCATCATGATAGTCTAATCATGGTCTCATCATACAAGTGCCTTGATGAGAAATTTCAAACTCAATTTTGCCTTGACTTTAGGTAAAACTTTAAAGGGTTGTTCAATAGTGAAATAGCCATATAGTCTCATCGTCCAAGTAAGTTGAGGAGATAGACAAATTCAGTTTTGCTATATCTCTATGCAAGTGCCAGATAACAAGGTGAATGAAAACAGACTCGGCTCAGTTACATAAATACAGTCTAATAATATCGGAAAAATAGCAAAAATTCACTCTGTTCTGTTACATCTGTAGTTGTTCTGTCTCTAACCTGTACAGATGTAGCAGAGATGAGCAGTGATTTTGTCTCTTCACTAGCATGTGCCCAGAAACCTACATTCTGCTACATCTGTGTAGTCTGATCATACAACACTCTCCACTCTGCTACATCTGAGATTCACACTAGGTAGGTTTTAACCGTTAGTGTAGTTACTGTCTCAAATGTGTACACCTTGCCTGGTGGGACAGCTTTATACTTTTTTGATCAAAATAGTGTTTACCAAGTACCCTATGTTATTTAATGCACTTGCTTTTTTACTTATTTGTTTTCATTAGGGTATATACACATTGTTTTTTCCTTTGGTTTTGCTTGCTTTTATGGCCAGTGTGAACATGCTTTTACATCATGCATGTCATTCAAGTCTACTCGAGTTCAGTTTTTTTGTTTTTTCATCTGAGATTGTAGCTTGACAATCACTCCTCGTGGCATCTGTTGATTTATGTGTTATTCTGTAATGTCTTTATTGTCTGTACAAGTCTCCTCTAAAATGTATAGTGCTGAGAAATATATTGGCGCTATAGAAGTAAAAATTATTACTATTGTTATTAGTGCATGATCCACAGACTTAAATATACATTATAATATCTCTCAGATGCCCTATCCTGCTGTTTATGTCACCATTTTATTGTGGTGCTTCCTTTCCTGATAAGCTTTTATCACTTACATTTGTTTGATATTTTCTGTATTCATGAGGCCCATTAGCATTATTTTCCCTTTCAATGTCATAAAGTCAGACACACACACATAGTCAAACACACAGACACTCACACAATAGAGGACTTGTCACCAGTCTATCTCCTCTTCAATTTTTCTGACTCCTGCAGAATACAGAACCTGTGGTAACCTCACGGTCACATGACCAGTCAGCAAAGGTCCTGAAGCAGTTTCCACATTGGAAGCTTCACTATTTTCAGTGTAGCATCTGCTGTAGACACTGGGGACCCTGAAGGGAATAGGAGCCCTGGCAATTGCCTAGTTTGCCTACCTCTCCAACACCAACCCTGTACACAGGCCTACCACACCATATGGGCACTGAAAAATCAGTAATAAATCGTTCAGTGGGCAAAGGCTGCTTTTGTTCTCAACAGTATGAGTCATATGTATACAGGACAATATGTTGCTAAGAATGATGAATTTTTGTGCAAACAAAAAGATTATTTCATTTGATGAATAAATATTCTGCTCGTTCAGGTGACCGACAGCCTGTTTAGAATGCTTGATCTAGGGTCTGAGAGTGGCTGATCTGAAATTCAGTCATTCTGTTATTTATCTTAAAGGGGATATTTTGGACACTAAAAGGCATGTAGTAGCTAAACCTGTCTGTTGCTCTCGGCTCTGGTCATTGACTGCTCCTGCCAGAGATTCAGCTGCTCCCTGTCAACCTGATTAGGGTGGGACTACTGGCTTCACGCTGATTGACAGCTGGCTTTCCACAATTAGGCAGCAGAGAGCAGGCTGTCAATCAGCATGACATCAACAGTCCCACCCTGTCAACAGGAAAAGAAAAAGAAACTGCGGTTCTGTAGCCCTGACATCAGCAGTAGTCTCTGACCGCTCTTAACCGGTGGAGAACAACGATGGGCACAAAAAGCAGGCAGGTAGTAACTACCTGCCTGTTAGCTTTTAAGCACTTTTTTTTGTAGGCTAAAGTCCTGGATATCCATTTTAGAGATTAGTCACCATTTTGAAATTTGAATTTTGAAATTATAATTTACCAGATTTGCTATATTTTCCCATGAAATTGAATCCGCAAGGCCTTCAGTTGCCATGAACAACAAATATGACACTACCATCAATTTTTATCCCCCCCACCCCAGCTTTTCCAAATGAATGAAACACAGCTGAAATCAGGGACTCTGCTGATACATTGCGCTGGACTTAAATGACCCTGTCATTCTCTGCTGCTATTCACATTGAGGTTGTTTGTCACAAGCGAAGGATTTCATTCTAGAGACAGGTTAGGACCATCTTGAATTGGTGTAGCGTGCTGTGGTTAGATGGCTTTTGTTTTTTTCTTTATCAAAACAGCGTTAACTAAGTACTCTATGTTATTTACATGTACTATTACTATTTACCTATTACCTTGCTGTACGATTTGTTTTTTGTTTTTTTCTTACGTATTGTTTGTGAAATGACAACAGTGTAAAAGTGTTTACCGGTTTATAGTCAGGCTCATTTCTTTGGTTCTGCTGTACTTAGATGAAATAGCAAAAATCTGGTGATTAGAGATGAGCGGATCTATTAAAGTTCAAATTTGCTTCAATTTTCCCCCAGAATTTGATTTGCAGCAAATTAATTTGCACAAAATTAACATTGTAAAGCTTGCTATTGTTCAAAAAATACACCCGGAGAGAGAGCAAAATAGAACCCACTGACCACAAGAGCTTGATCATAACAGCTTACACTCTACAGGAGAGAGGACCCTGGTGACCATAAGTGCTTACACTCCACAAGAGAGAGAGAGAAGACCCCACTGATCGTAATAGATTATGCTCTGCAGGAGAGAATGAACCTTGCTGATCATTAGAGCTTTCACTCTTCAGGAGAGAGGACTCTGCTTACCATATGAGCTTACACTCTACAGGACAGAGGGGAGAGGACCCCACTGATTATACCAGCTTAAACTTTACAGGAGAGAGAGAGACCTGCTGACCATAACTCAACAGGAGAGAGAGAGAGCTTTTCTGATCATAACAGTTTACACTTTCAGGAGAGAGAGGACCCTGCTGACTTAATATTTTACAATTTACATGACAGAGAGAGACCAAGAGATCCTTGCTTACCAAAAGAGCTTATACTGTACAAGAGTGAAATTGGACCCCATTTATCATAACAACTTAAGGTCTGCAGGAGAGAGAGAGCGTGATAGCATCTTGCTATCTATAAGAGCTTTATTCTACTGGTGAGGAAGAGGCCCCAACTGGCCATAAGAGCTTACGTTCTACAGAAGAGAGAGACTTACCCAATCAGATGAACGACTCTGTTCTGTGATAGCCAAGGTGCTGACCATCACTGGACAAGGTATGATGATCTGTAAAATGTCTTAGTTTCAGAGCTTTATTGGGAGGTCTGAGTGTCAACGCAAAATGTCATTAGCCCTCTCTCTGATGCTTTAGGAGTGTGGGATATGGTGTTGAGGAAGTTTGTTTATATTTTGTGAACCGCAAGTCAAATCTCAAAATGTTTGAATTCCCATGAAACCACGAATTCGGGAAGCTTGACGCAAACTCAGTCCTCCATGGATCGATCTGCTCATGTCTACTAATGACAGATTTTTGTTAATGTGCGAACTATAAAGCAGATTTGGAGTGAATAAGACACCATTTTTTTTTACCTAAACCAGGTTATGGCGTGGTGTAAAATTATTTGTCAATTATACTGTATGTGAATGGAGGAAGTAAGTGTGCAGATATTTTTCATTTTATAGTTTCTCTCAATACATTTACCAGGCTCCCAGTACCAGTCACACATAAAGAACTGCACCCGCCAGATCACAGATACCAAATGATCTTTGGACATCTGCGTCCTTTCTGCATCATTAAATATGTTTATCTCTTTCTCTACTGAGCTGTCATTTAAAGAAAAGATTATTGCCTTTGGCTTTGTCACTTTTTCATCTCTCACTCCATTTCCTGCCCAGGACTCTCTTGGGATCTATTCTCTTAGATGATGCTTCTGGGGTTTTTCAGTTTTATTGGTATACTAATTTCTATTATCTAAGTTTTCTTTACAGAGTTTTTCTTCAAACTAATTTTGTTTATTTTGATATTTTTGTCTCATTTTATTCATTTTACAAATAATCACTTGGTGCATGAAGTTCACTTTTTTGGTCTATGCTCACAAAACGAGAGGTGTCTTGTAAGGACGTAGAAGGCAGACTCAGACACGGCTTCTTGGATCCACCAGTGGAACGAATTCTGAGTGCCCACATTTATTTATATAGAACATGTGCAATTCAACATTTATTGCATCATAATCTTTGCTATTATTAGCCAAGTCTGTTTGATGAATTAATTAACCCATAAGGAGAGAAGCTTAGTGGGAAGTTAATTACTTCAAATTCAACAACAAATGAACTTGTTTACTTTTGAATCTTTGGGGCTCATCTCTGTGTCAATGTCTGAGGATCTTCTGGTTCTCCAGTTGACTAGTTTAATCCTAAAAAATAAATATTGGTAAGTGACATTTCAAATGCAATTCTGATATTACAACCAGTACTGGCAATGAGTGCACACCTCAAGAGGAAGACACTTCAACCTAGACCTTTTATCCTATTTCTCACGATATGAAATAGTGATTAAAGGGAACATCTCTGTTGATTCATGCTGCCGATATCAAGGGAGAGAAAAATATAATTAGATGATATGACTGGCAACTAGATCGGGGACTAGACTAGTCCGACTCCATTCCTGGACGGCTTTTACCAGCGCTGCTAGAGGTGAATGACATGTCTCTACCATACTGAGATACTTGCCAGTTACCTTGGGCGGGGCCGGGATCTTCTATATTTTTTTAATGGCCTTTGGTTCAAACTCGAGCCATGACGACTTGATAAATGAACAATCTGTAGGAAGATCCATTTTGTGCAAGCCTAGATAGGCCCACCAGGGTTTTCTCAGGCATTATCTTGATAGTATCAAGCCATCGAGTTGCTGGTCTTCCTCTTCGCCTTGTTACTTCTTTTCTTCCAACCATGATGTCCTTCTCCAGTGATTGCACTCTTCGTATGCTGTATCCAAATCAGGCAAGTCGTAGCTTGGTGATTTTTGCTTTGATTGATATCTGGCTTGATTTATTCCAAAATTGAGTTATTTGACATCCATTGGTATTTATAACATCATTCTCCAGCACCACCTTTCAAAGGAGTTGATTCTTCTTCGGTCTTTTTGTTTATCATCCAAGTTTCGCATCCATATGTTACCAAAGAAATTACCACACTGTGTAAGAGCCATAGGAGAGGAAACACTGGCTGTCTTCACCAGCTAAATTGGCACCCTCTTCAGTGATTCCCACAAACCCAGAAGCAATTCTCAATGGTCAAGTCTGCAGTGCCAAGTCGTGCCTCTATCCTATGTAAGTCATGTCTTCATTCAAGTGAAATATTCCTCAATTTAAAGACCCTATCCAATGACTTCATTGTTGACTTGCCCATAGCTATTTTCCTATTGACTTCCGGTGTCGTCGCTTCATTTTGAGTGATCATTGATCCGAGTAGGTTGAAGTCATTTACAACTAACAGTTCATTGCCATTTATCTCAAATGTGTCCCAGTCATACCTGGCAGTAGTAAATATCTTTGTTTTCTTTATGCTGCATTACAGTCTCATGTTTGAGCTTTCAAGCTTTACACTCCATAAGTCTTTTTTTTAACTTATTTATTAATGACGTGGCAGGGGGCATAGAGCGTAGAATTTCAATATGACACTAAACTCTGAAGGGTAATCAATTCAGAGGAGGACAATTTTATATTACAGGAGGATTTATGTAAACTAGAAGCTTGGACTGATAAATGGCAAATGAGCTTTAATGGGGATAAATGTAAGGTCATGCACTTGGGTAGAATGAATAAGATGTATAATTATGTGCTTAATTGTAAAACACTGGGCAAAACTGTCACTGAATAAGACCTGGGTGTATGGGTGGACGACAAACTCACATTTAGTGGCCAGTGTCAGGCAGCTGCTGCAAAAGCAATTAAAATAATGGGATGCATTAAAAGAGGCATAGATGGTCATGAGGAGAACATAATGTTACCCCTATATAAGTCACTAGTGCGACCACACTAAGAATATTGTGCACAGTTCTGGTGTCCGGTGTATAAGAAAGACATAGCTGAACTAGAGCGGGCGCAGAGAAGAGCGACCAAGGTTATTAGGGAACTAGGGGTTCTGCAATACCAAGATAGGTTATTATGTAGGACGGACTTGTCAGAAGAGAGAAAGGAAGGTTTGCACAGTTTAGACAGGTGGGGAAACAGCTATGAAAGTGTAGTGGACGTGCAGAACCTCGGGTTGACCAATAGAGGGCAGGGAGGAGTGTGAGCATAGGAGTTGACATCAGCTTAGGGCTTAAGAAACCGTTGGTCATGGGGGGCGGAGTTATAGGGAACCGGGAAAGCTATAAATTTGACAGGAGGGTTCCAGAAAGTTCCAGTCCCCAGGGGCAGCTCAAGTAATGAGGAGACTGTGACAGTTGCTGCACTGTGAGGAAAACCCAACCAGGGGGACTGAGGAGAAAGGAAGTCAGGGGGTTGGTCCTGACACGAAGTACCACAGTACAGATGAGGCCCCGGGGAAACACATACCGAGTTGAAGACGATACCTGACCAGAAACATTACTGTTGGTGTACGGGCCTAAGGCGGCCACACTGACCGAGTTGACAGGAACGTCGATAAGCAGAAGGGGACGGTACGTGTATTTACGTCCCTGGTGATAAGTACGGTGTGTGTGTAATGGGGCCTGGACACGGAGGGCCGTGAAGAGTATTTGCGGTGTATTGTGAGGGCCGTCAGTCGGACGGCGGGAAATAAACTTGGACCTGTTGCACCCGAAAACTGCCTCCATCTTGTGTCTGTACGTTACTGCGCGGTATACAGAGGGACCACCCCCCAGCCCGGCCCACTGACTCTACAATTTCTCTTGGGGTTTTTTAGTTTGGAAAAATGAAGGCTTAGGGGTGATCTTATTACAATGTATAAATATATGCGGGGACAGTGCAAATACCTTTCTAAAGATCTTTTTACTCTTAGACCTGTGACGGGGACAAGGGGGTATCCTCTATGTCTGGAGGAAAGAAGGTTTAAGCATAATCGCAGACGCAGATTCTTTACTGTAAGAGCAGTGAGTCTATGGAACTCTCTGCCACATGATGTTATAATATGCAAAAAACCCCTGTTTGGGAGAGAAGAACAGACAAATCGTGGCGCCCTAAGTGCGTAAACACAATATTGTAGTCTTTATAGGGTGCACAATTTTATGCACTCACCTGATAGAAGACTAATATGGCTTTAGATTGTGTATCCTCAAAAATCCTTCCATCTGGGATACTTCTCAGTAGACAGGGCTTGCAGCTTGCCTTGGGTGGATCCAAGTGAAAGAGCCAGGCTCAGGCTCACACAGGATGAGTAAATCAAGAAAGGCACATCCAGCCCATGAACGGCATTGCTTCCCAGGACTCACATCCAAAGATGACATTTCATATTTTTTTATTTCATAGGTTAAAAAAGAAGAGATACAATGCGTTTCGGATACAGTGTATATCCTTCATCAGGTATCATAAAAACTCAGTACAAATCCTCAGTACTGTGTTTTTATGATACTTAATGAAGGAAATACACTGTATCCAAAACGCGTTGTATCTCTTTTTTAACCTATGAAATAAAAAAACATGAAATATCATCTTTGGATGTGAGTCCTGGGAAGCGCTGCCGTTCATGGGCTGGATGTGCCTTTCTTGATATGATGTTGTAATGAGTGATTCCCTACTAAAATTTAAGACGGGACTGGATGCCTTTCTTGAAAAGTATAATATTACAGGGTATATACACTAGTTTCCTTAATATTGCGTTGATCCAGGGAACTAGTCTGATTGCCATATGTGGAGTCGGGAAGGAATTTTTTTCCCCCAATGTGAAGCTTACTGTTTGCCACATGGTTTTTTTTGCCTTCCTCTGGATCAACATGTTAGGGCAAGTTAGGATAAGATATGGGTTGAACTAAATGGACTTAAAGTCTTCCTTCAATCTTAATAACTATGTTACTATGTTATTACATCTATGCTTATTGCTATCATTGTTGTATTGTTGTATCCTTTGCGTATTTATGATCGTTGTTGATTCAAGCAGCAATTTTAATTTCTATTACTATGTCTGGCAAGGCCAGCCTTCATGAAAATAGCTTCCTACTAAGGCTACTTTCACACATCAGGTTTTCGGCGTCAGGCGCGATCCGGCGTCGTGCCGGAATGCCGGATCCGGCAAATGTTTTGTAAAACCGGATGCGACGGATCCGGTTTTCTGGCAGATCCGTCTTTTTCTGGACAGACAAAACCGGATCCGTCTCATCCGGTTCATCCGTTTTTCTATCCGTTTTTCGACGGATTACGCCGGATCCGGTTTTTAAAATTGACCCATGTGGCCTTCCGAACGGGATTGGCTACTGGAAAACTATATATAGCATGTTCCTACAGCCCTTCTTTGACAGGTTGTAGAGGAGAAAGTGCAGGTTGGAGAGAAGAGCAAGTTACTGGCGAAGATGGATGTTGTCATTGGAAATATTTTGAAGAATTTGGCGGATTTTACAGCGGAGGCAAATCGTTTGAGGGTGATTGTTCTGGAGAAGGAGAGAGCAAGACAGCAGCGCATCAGGCATCGTAGACGACGTTTGTGGATCCACCCCATCACAGCCAAGAGAATGACGCGTGGGGTCTATTCTACACTATGCATGGACCTTCGACGAAACCCGGATACATTTTTTGGATATGTTAGGATGAAAATGGAGAATT
The DNA here is from genome assembly GCF_039654945.1 of Dendrobates tinctorius. Lineage (NCBI taxonomy): Eukaryota > Metazoa > Chordata > Amphibia > Anura > Dendrobatidae > Dendrobates > Dendrobates tinctorius. The sequence goes on from NW_027361717.1 coordinate 19,157,247, forward strand.
TTGATTACTTGGTGGAGCACATTGCACACCTCATAAGAAAAGCGGACACCTATTGCCGCTTCTCTGTTTCACCCGCAGAGCGTCTGATGGTGACTTTAAGGTAAGCCACATTTATTGGATATGATCGCATCAGAGCACACTTTCACAGCAATCTTGTTGGTGGTAGTTTGTATCTCCAAGTGTTATAGGTCAGTTTTGGTATGTAATGCTGTGATTTAAAACTAATTTATTGTTTTTTAATTCCCCACAGATTTCTTGCAACTGGAGAATCCCTTTCGTCACTGCATTTCCAGTACAGACTCGGGATTTCCACCATATCTGGAATTGTGAAGTACACATGCCGTGCACTGTGGGACTCCTTAGCTGAAGAGTTTTTACCAGAGCCCACAACAGAGAGGTGGATTGAAATAGCTGACAAGTTTCAACAGATATGTCAGTTTCCAAACTGCTTGGGCGCTGTGGACGGGAAACATATCCGCATTGTAAAGCCAGCTGGATCGGGATCGGAATATTTCAATTACAAGAAATATTTTTCAATTGTCCTCATGGCCATCGCTGACGCGGAATACAAATTTATTGCGGTTGATATTGGGGCCTATGGCCGCTCCAATGACTCTCAAGTTTTCAAACTGTCTGTCATGGGGCGTAAACTGTATGGAAACACCTTCCAGTTCCCACCACCTAGACCGCTGCCGCAAACATCTGGTCCACCTATGCCATTTGTCTGTGTAGGGGATGAAGCCTTCCAGCTGTCAGAACACCTTTTGAAACCATACTCTAGCAGAGGATTGACAAGACCAAAAAGCATTTTTAATTACCGCCTCACAAGAGCAAGAAGAATGGTTGAATGTACCTTTGGTATTCTGACAGCCAAATGGCGGGTCCTATTGACTGCGATCAACCTCAAGACAGAAACTGTGGACGAGGTGATCAAAGCGTGCGTGGTACTCCACAATTTTGTTATCTGCAAGGAACCCATTTCCATTGAGGACACCTCTGAAGAAACCACCTTGCAAGATTACCATGACATTACCACTAGAAGTTCTGTGACGGTTTCAGTAATGAGGGACAATTTTGCACTATACTTTATGTCACCTCAAGGCAGAGTACACTGGCAGGATGACAGAGTGTGAAAGATTTGTGCCCAACCAAACTTGTGTACCTTCTGTACCAACAGTATATACCTTTGCCAACCAAAGTTGGCTATCTTGTCATGGTCTCTATTTTTAGCTTTAGGCCACAGGTGTGTACCTGGTTGTGTTTTATGCAAAGTATTTCACCTTTTAACAAAAGTTGTGTACATTGTTAGGAAATCACCAACAATAAACACAACTTTTTAGGTGAAATACTTTGCTTCAAACACAACCAGGAACACAACTGTGGCAAAAAGCTAAAATTTTCCCACAGTTATATACCTAGTTTTGAATACCATTTCACCTTTTAAATACCCTGTATTTAACCTTTTTCGCCGCAGAAAGAAATGACAGACAACCAGTGTAAAATAATTTAACTTTTATTGAAAAATGTTTTTTTAGTAAACTTTTTAAAAATTTTAATAAACTTGTTTAATAAAACTTTGAAACTATAAAACTGAAACCATAAAACTGGTCATTTTTATTTAAATACACACATTATAAATCTGTGTAGTGTGTGGTGGAAATACTGCTGTAGGGGCTGCGGGACACTTCGACACTGGGAGTGTGGAGAGAGGACTGGGATCGTGGTGGGGAAGGAACAGTTAGAGGTGAAGGTGTGGAAAAAACTACAGAATGGGTGGACATGTGGGAAGCAGAAGAGGTGGTGGGTGGTGGAGTGGAGGGTTGGGCAGGGACTGTAGGAGCAGATGATGATGGCAAGTTGTATGGGGAAGGAGTTTGGTACGGGGCAGGTTGCTGGAAGTGGGGAGATGTCTGGTACGGGGCAGGTTGCTGGAAGTGGGGAGATGTCTGGTACGGGGCAGGTTGCTGGAAGTGGGGAGAAGTCTGGTACGGGGCAGGTTGCTGGAAGTGGGGAGATGTCTGGTACTGGGGAGGTTGCTGGTACTGGGGAGTTTGCAGGTACTGTGGAGGTTGCTGGTACTGGGGAGGTTGCTGGTGCTGGGGAGGTTGCTGGTGCTGGGGAGGTTGCTGGTGCTGGGGAGGTGGATGGTGCTGGGGAGGTGGATGGTGCTGGGGAGGTGGATGGTATGTAATAGGAGGGGGAGGATGGAAAGTGGCTGGAGGTGGATGGTATGTAATAGGAGGGGGAGGATGGAAAGTGGCTGGAGGGGGTGTAGATGTAATAGGAGGGGGAGGATGGAAAGTGGCTGGAGGGGGTGTAGATGTAATAGGAGGGGGAGGATGGAAAGTGGCTGGAGGGGGTGCAGGTGGAGGAACTACTGTGGTGGGAGGAGGAGGAGGTTGGGAGGTAACTTGCTGGAGAGCAGCGTGGCATGAATGCATTACATGCATCTGCTGGGCAGGAGAGAGCGTTTCCATGCGCTCCACAACAGACCTGAAAAAGGTGTGGTTTGGCGAAGATCTTGCTTCTGAATGCATGGTTTGCAGAAGTGTCTTCACCTCCAGAATGCTGGAGTTGATCTGCTGATACCGTGTTTCCCCGAAAGTAAGACCCTGTCTTACATTAATTTTACCCCAAAAAGTCCCACCCTGTCTTACTTTCGGGGGAGGTCTTACATTAGCCGAAAAAAAATGACAATTTCTTTTTAACCAATAAATTAACATTTATTAACATGCTGTTATACCCCATAACAGTGCCGTATCCCACTGCACACAGCCCCACACCCCATAACAGTGCCGTATCCCACTGCACACAGCCCCACACCCCATAACAGTGCCGTATCCCACTGCACACAGCCCCACACCCCATAACAGTGCCGTATCCCACTGCACACAGCCCCACACCCCATAACAGTGCCGTATCCCACTGCACACAGCCCCACACCCCATAACAGTGCCGTATCCCACTGCACACAGCCCCACACCCAATAACAGTGCCGTATCCCACTGCACACAGCCCCATACCCTATACAGTACATGTTTCCCTACTTGGTTTTTAAATGCTGGACGTTTTCCTCTGCGGTGCGGCTGTGGGTGCGGAAGGCCTGTGCTGCAGGGAACGCTGTGCCAATCAGCAGGGAAACAGCGGTGATGTGGGGCTGGGGCGGCCAATTACAGCCCAAGCTGCTGGACCAATCAGTGCTCGAGCCGGGGGCCGGCGGTGACGTGGGGAACAGGGGCGGCCAATGAGCTGTTGAGCTGGGCGGATTGCGGGGTTAACACGGCGAGTTAACCCCATGAGCGCTGGACCCGCCCAGCTGCACCTGAGGACACCTCTGGAGCCTGGGGACCCAATGGGGGACAGCGGCGGCCCAAAGGTAAGGGCCTTACATTTCACAGCGGCCCCCAACCCTGCCTTACATTCGGGGGAGGCCTTACATTGAAGGACCCCCCGTAACCCCCACCCTGTCTTACTTTCGGGGGGGTCCTACTTTCGGGGAAACAGGGTAGCCTGCGGAGATTTGCTCTGACAAGACTTTTAGACAGTTCTGGAAAGATGCATTCAGATGCAAGAACTCTGGCGCATAAGTCTTTTCCTGACCCCTCTGCCGCTGCCGCCCAGTACCCGCAGGTGTACTAGAGGTGGCAGGGGCAGAAGGGTGGGGTAAAGGGAAAGCGATCTCCTCACCAGCAGCTTCATGTAATGTAGGCGGCCACGATGCTCCTGTGCTGGTGGATGGGACAGATGGGTCGAATGTGTTGGAAGGCTGGGAAGGTGCAGATGTACCGGGGCGGTCGAAGTGTCCCTCGGTGCCGGTCTCCTCAGGGATCGCCTCAGAAGGGTCCAATCGTGCCGGCTCCCGAGTGCTGCTCACCGTGCTGTGGAATAAAGAGAAAAAAAAACAATTAAAATACTGACATGGTATGGCCCTGGCTGAAAAAAAAATTTACATCTAACATTTTTTTTCACATGTGGTGTGTAATATTTACCTTCTGGTGACCATTGTTTCCTGGAGGAACGACAGTGCTTCTGCGTACTTGTACTTGCTCCTGCGTCCTCCAGATCCACTCGGGGCCCGCATCTCTTTATTGAACTCCTTCTTGAAACGATCTCTCACAGACCGCCACCGATTCACAATTCTGTTCCCTGAAACGAGAAAGGAGTGGTTAGTATACAACATCAGTGTTTCCCAAACTCCAGTCCTCATGGTCCCCAGGGGTCATGTTTTCAGGATTTCCATAGTAAATAGAAATCCTGAACACATGATCCGTGGGGACCACGAGGACTGGAGTTCGGGAAACACATCAAGCAACCGGTACTGTATATACTTACGCTCTTTAATCTGGGCCCGAGCTTCGAGGTCCTCCCAGCGGCCCACAAGGAGCGAACAGATTTTCTCCCAGAGTCGTCGGGTAATGATCAGGTCAGCGTGGCGGCGGTCAGCCATATTCCAGAGCGGCTCCCTTTCTCTGACGAGATCGATGAGGCGGTCCACATCAATCCCTCCATCCTCACCGTCAGAGTCGGGAGCACGCTGTGAAGGCTGTTAAAGAAAAAGACAAAAATAACATAATTAGCCTCCACAAAAGAAATGAAATAAAAAGTGCAAAAAAACAAAGCAAAAATATTTATACTTACACGCTGGTGACCGCCGCGTTGCTGTCGCCGACGACCCTGGGAGGCACTGCGAGGACCTCTTGGCCAAGCACCAGATTGGGAAGACTGGAGAAGAAAACAAAAAATGTTATGTCTTTGGATGTAGGCATTTGTTTGCTGTGTGTGGTCTGCAGAACATTGTTTTCTATGTGTTGTGTGTAGTGTGATGTTGTGTTTCTGCGTTTGATGCAAAAAACTTACCAATTGTGAGCCCACTCCAGGTGTCTGTCCACCCCTTCCTTCTTCTTCTGGGAGCTCCTCTTCATCTTGTGATTCCTGTTTTGAAATAAAAGGCAATGAATAGACATATATTACAGAGAAGATGGATTTTGGAAATAAAAACTTACCGTCAAACGCTGACGATGCGAGGGAGGGCTCCCAGAAGATGATGTGCTGTCTTCCTGGTGGCTACACTCCATGCCTGTGGGTGGTGTTCCAGCTGCTGCCATTGCTGCTGCTGCTGCTGCATCTATTGGGCGGCTGTTGAATAAAGAGAAACAAAGGGCCAATGAATATCTTGATATTCAATAGCCCTAGTTTGGAGGAATGGGTGATTTGATAATTACCGTCTCTCATCTGCTGCTGGACTCCCCTCCCGTTGTTCAGCATGCTGCTCCAATTGGGGTGGTGCTGATGGTGCTGCTGCAGATGTCTCCTGCCTTCTCCTGCACCTGGTTGCTGTCTTGGGTGGCATGTTGGGTGTGGCTGTGGGTCCCACTGTCTTGCTTTTATATATGTCTTGTGGGCAGAGCTACTGAGCATGCTCAGACCAAAAAAACGGATCCGGCCGCCGGATCCGGCTTTCGCCGGATCCGGCGCATTGCGGCGCTCATAGGCTTTCATTGTGTGAAAAAGCCGGACGTGCCGAATCCGGCGTGTCCGGCTTTTTCGCCGGAGACAAAAAACGTTACAGTCACCGTTTTTTCCAGACGCCGGATCGCGACACATTGCGACACATTGCCGGATCCGGCGGAAACCGGATGAAACGCATGGCCATCCGGCGTGATCCGGCGCAAATGCAAGTCAATGGGGTGGAAACCGGATCCGGCATTGCATTTTGCCGGATCCGGTTTCTGTCAAAAGCGCCGGATCGCGCCTGACGGCGAAAACCTGATGTGTGAAAGAGGCCTAACTTCTTCTAACTATATTTTCTTCAAAACGCTGGAGCTGCAATTCTACTGTTTGGCTCTTATTTCTGCTGCCCATAGTTTGCAGATGACAGATTCCTTTTAAGACTTGTAAATGTAGTTTAAGGGTAAAGACAGTTACATAGGCAGTATGCTTTGTATTCATTGTATTACAATGCATGGACCTTTTTACTCCAAATTAAAAAAAAAAGCCATCAGTTCAGGAAATTGAAATAATACTTTCTTATTGTAAAGGGAGCAGACAAGAACTCTAGTGCCACATATAGGAACCAGCAATCCTAAAAGTCAATGTTGACCCTTTAACGAGCCTTGTTACATGACTTAGGATAAAAGCCAAAACCAGAATCTCAATTTGTAGACACTGTGTTTCAGGTACTGCCCCTCGTCAGTACAAAGTGTGAGATCTGGTTTGGCTGTGAGAGAGGTGTCTGACCGATATCCAAGAAGTATTGTTTCTCCTTGTGGAGAATGACATGCTAAGAAAGCCGAGATGAGGAGACTTAAAGCCGCAATGCTCCTCTGGGAAATATGCAAATTGTCACTTCAGAGAGGAAGAGGACTGTAACTCTAGTGCCACCAATTGGAAGAAGCAATCCTAAAAGTCAATGTTTGCCACCAATTGTTTGAAATGTGAGCACTCCTGGTTTGGTGTCCAACTGTCCATCTGCTGAGTTGGGTGTAGTGAAAGACCTGTCGTTCCCTATCATACTATTTCTACTGTGGTAAAATTGATGCCACTTTGTTGGTGTCTGACACTAATTTTTGGAAATGTGACCAATCCTGTTTGGGAGTAGTGTTGAGCATTCCGTTACTGCAAATATCGGGTATCGGCCGATATTCGCTGTATCGGAATTCCGATACCGAGTACCCATATTTTTTCAATATCGAATACCGGAATCGGAAGTTCCCATAATGCAATGAGCCACTGTTGTGGCAGTGATTTGCTGCTGAAATGATGTCATCATGATGCGCGGTCTGTGCGCATCATGATGCGTGGTCAGTGCGGGCCTGCCGTGGGTCTGTGCAGCCTGCCGGCGGTCTGTACGGGCCTGCCGGGGGTCTGTGCTGGCTGCCGGGGGTCTGTGCCGGCTGCCGGCGGTCTGTACTGGCCTGCTGGGGGTCTGTATGTGTGTGCAGGCATCGTCGGATGGGACTACAAGTCCCATCGGGCAATGCCTGCTACAATGACAGTGATTGACACATTAGCCAATGATGGGACAGTAGTAGTCCCATCATCCAGCTAATGTGTTGAATGTAAAAAAAAAAACATACATACTACATGCATAATACATACATACAACATACATACTACATACATACTTCATATATACTACATTCATACAACATACATACATACTACATATATACAACATTCATACAACATACATACTACATACATACATACAACATACATAAAACATGCTACAGATATACTACATACATACTACATACTACATACAATACATTCATACAATGCATACATATAGACATACAGTACATATAACATAGAGTACATACTCACCATTACTTGTCACATTGTTCCCCGAAGCCAGTGTCATCTGTGAAAAAAATATGAAAAAAACAAACCACCAAATACTCCCTGTTCCGCAGAAATCCACGAGTGTCCCACACCGATCTCCCATGGAGAACAGCAGCATCAGCTGATGCGACCACTCTCTAGGGGGCTCCAGGAATCCAGTGACGGGAGGTAGGTATCCTTCTGCACTGTATTCCTCCGCCACTGTAAAAAAAATAGTCCCTAGTCTCACTTTTGGCATTGCTGTGTGAGAAAGTTCCCATATGATTTCCTCCTCTTGACTCTGTGTATATTTAGAGTACACTTCCCATGCCCATGGCATACAATGTGTGAAGAGATCTGCAGACTCAGTCATCTGTGGTTCCCAAGAGTCAGCTGGGTGCTTGGAGTGTTGTGATGGTTAATTTCTTGCCACCACTGAGTACTGTACTGTGTGTGATGTTAAGGTGGAGAAAGAGGAGCAGAGGCCACTTGATGCAGTGCTTGCCATCTACTGGAGCACATGTTCTTTCTGGCCCACATCTACAAAGCGTACCATTGTAAGGCTGCCAAAGAAAGAGTGTGGAGTTTCCCATCCAATAACAGAAGTTGTAAAAATGCTGCGCAAATTCTTACTGCAGTAAAACGAACCAACTTCTCATCCCTCATACCATACCTGTCTCACAACGCTAAACAGCTACAGTATTCAGTACTTTCAATTCTTTCCTGTGTCAACCAGTTCCCCCTCCCTCTCTTCTCATCTCAGCTGAATACTTTGCCTCACCACCTGTGAACTTGACACAATAATGTCCCACCTCATTCCAAACTTTACCACAGTCTTCATCACAAGCAAAACCCACCTCTTCAACCTGTCATTAAGAGCTGGTGTCTTCCATCCTGATTGAAACATACCTCGATCACACCCATCATGAAAAAGTCCACCTGTGACCCATCCTCTGTGTCTACCTATCGCCAGATATCATTTCTCCCCTATGCCACCAAACTACTGGAGCAACATGTCAATTTTGAACTGTCCTCTTACCTCTCCTCTTGCTCCCTCTTTGACCGCGTACAATCTGACGTCAAACTGCACCATTCCATTGAAACTGACCTGACTAAAGTAACCTCCAAATAAAAGCGACGCAAGTTTGTCCTCCTCCTTCTCCTGGACCTGGCATCTGTCTTTGTATATAAACTTGGCACACACAAGTAGATTCCAATGCAGAAAGGTGGTTTAATAAAGTACAGTATATACATTCAGACATCTCGGTCTATGACCTTCAACAATGCACAATATGTTGTACTGTGAGCTCTTAGTGACTGGGCCTAGAGTAAGACCAGTAGGTGAGGAGGCATCAAGGGCCGTCTCTTGTTGCTAAGTGAGCGTTCTGTGTGGCAGGTGGACGCGGTATCTGCCGCAAGTCAGTGGAGCCAAAGTCTGAATGTATGTACTGTACTTTATTAAACCACCTTTCTGCATTGGAACCTAATTGTGTGTGCCAAGTTTATATACATAGAAGTTCATGGATTGGGATCTTGTGCACCACTTTTTTAGGGTTGTGCCAACGGTTTTGTTCCTGGCATCTGTCTTGACACAGTGGACCATTCTCTCTTACTACAGACTTTCTGATCAATTGACATTACAGACTTGGCCCTTTGTTGGATCTCCTCATACCTAACAGACAGGACATTCAGTGTCTCCCACTTGCACACCACATCCTCATCTCATCCCCTATGTGTCAGTGTCCACCAAGGTTCATTTGCAGGATCGGGAACTATGTTTAGGGGACGTAGTTGCACGCTCCCTCCCTCTTAAAGGGGACTGCCTTAGCAACTTGTAGGGGGTCAGCTGCCACATCCTGTAGGTCAGCCATGGAGTAGCACCTGGTGCCACCTCTTTGTATCTCCTTGGGTCACAGTTTTCATCTGCTGCCACTTGTCTGAGTAGGGATTTGGTAGGCCACCTAGTTACTCCCCTTCCAGGCTTTCAGTGGGATACAGATCAGTGATTCCACCACCTTGCCCTTTCAGTCTCCATCTGCTGGGTTGGCTGTAATGGAAGAGGTGTCGGTCCCCGTTATACTAATTCTACTTTATTGCAATTGATGCCACTTTGTTGGTGTCTGCCACTAATTTTTGCAAATGTGTGGACTCCTGTTTGGGTCTCCTTCATGTGTGTTGCCTTTAGCAGAAGGCCTCCAAGACCGTCAGGCCTCCACTTCCTTAGACTCAACTAGCCGCGTTACTATCCTTAAATTTTTTGGACAATGGTAGTCTAGAAAACTGATATTTGTGCTACCAGAGTGTGGCTCAGCATGAAAGCAGGTAGTGGTGTTGCATGTGGTATCAGGGCTCCCAGTAAAGGGGCCCTACACTGATCCATCACCCACCTCGTCTTACTGTGACAATCAATTAAAAGCTGTAAATGCTGTCCCAGACCTCAATACCTCATGCCTGGCTGATTGCTGCAGTGCCATGCTAAAATCTGTACTGTGGGTGAATTGAGGCCACTTTCCTGGTGTCTGTCCCTCATTTGATGTGTTTTATATAGCATTTGGGGCCATTATAAGGTGTTGTGCATGCGGTTGTTTTTGCCTCCCATAGACGTGAATAGCGTTCGGTTATGTTCGGTGAATATTCGACGAATTAATCAGCGAATATTGCAAATTCTGCAAACGTAATCCAAGCTGAACATTGAAATATTCGCGCATCTTTAGTTACATCTGGCATGGAGAGCAGTGACATCACTTATGAAGCTGTTTTACAAATCATCTACATTGTTGTGGGACAGATATGGATTATATTCTCGTCGGAAGGGTGCAGTTTTATTGCTCACGGTCTAATACCTGTGAATAGAGATGGGAGAACCCATAAAGTGAGCAAATTGATACTTACCTCTGCATTCCAACACTGGTGGTATCACACTTAGGACAGCTCATCTTTCGTGTTTACTACAAGGTCATGACTATGGCACACATTCCTGCTGCAGACACTGAGCTTTACCTCAACAGCGTCACTATGCTCAGTGATTGGTTGCAGCAGTGATGTGCGTAGTAGTCATTTCTAACATCTGTAGTCAATATAGATTGGCGGAAGCAGTAGTGGGGAGTCAGTCCTGGTCCTGGGAAGCTTGAGTACTATATGATTTTATTGATTTAATAGAAAGCTGGAAGAGGCCAGAAACCGAAAAGTGAAAAGCCCCTTTAAGAATATGTCTCTGGTGGTCATAAGCAAAATATTAATAACAGGTTCTACTTAAAAAAGGCAGGAATTGTCAATAATCTGCTGGTAATTATCTCATGTGTTTAGCCAGTTTAACAGTGCCATCATTTCAGTAGTGCTATTGTCACCTCCTTGTTATCTATGCTGAGTTGCAAATGTAATTAACATTATTGTCAATGCTTTTTGTCATTATCAAGAATTGATTAAAAGGATGTGAACCCTGATGACAATAGCGTAATTCTGTAAGATGTAGATAACCAATTCTATTTCTCAGCCACTTTTGCTATCTGTGCTTGGTGTTTTTTCCCTCCTTAATCTAAACTGAGATCGGCACATTTCCTATTTATTTGCCTTTAGCGTCCACAGCACACGGCTTCTCACTTTCCTATCATAGTGACAGCATACTGTGAGAACCTCTCAGTTATTTTCTGAGTACACACAGCTGTTATGACATTTATAAAATATAGTATGCTTGCCCTTCTGTAAAACATATCAAAATATCAACATTTTACAGAAATGTTTTAAAGAACTTTAAACTTACTTTTGGATATAACTAAAATACATTATTAAATATAGTATATTCAGAAACAAGACGGCGGGCAATCCTTCTACCCTCGCTTTACCTTCACACAAATCTCTCAGGTAAATATTATCTGCTATTTTCTGGGCTAGTGAAGAGGGCATATTAGAATTTTATTGAAATGTATTTTCTTGGAAATCTACTTGCAAGCACATAATATCCATGTAAATTAATTCAATTGCTGGCACTTTGGCACTCAATGTATGAAGTGTGAGTAGATTTACCATCATCCTCTGGTCCACTGCTTTTTGTTTTTATCCTTTGGTGCCCCCATCCAATTTTTATGACTCAAGTTAATATTTTCATATGCATATGAAGACTTCCGGGTCATAGACGCAGGGAAAATACCGGCGCATGCGCAGTAACGATTATATGCTTTGCCCACAGTTTGGCAAAGCATAGTGTGCAAGCGCCGGAGGCCTTTGCAATGCGCAAGCACTGAAACAATACGTGAACGCAGGAAGAAGAAAGAAGAAATGCATAGAGCAAGACAGGGAGGGGGGGAACAGGCGAATAAGTCCCGCCCATCGGACCGGACCGTGGCAATTTACATACATCTGAACCGATATAAAAAAGGTATTTATGCATGAAAGATGCGGGGTCAGGGGTAAGCAAAAGTACTAAGAGAATCCTTATGTGACACACAATTGAATGATATCATTCAATATCATATCATCATCATAATTACTGTGTAATTAACAGAAGCATACAGTCTAGATCACGTGAAGTCATTATTTCCCTCTACTCTTCTTTGGTCAGACCTCATCTGGAATATTGTGTCCAGTTTTGGGCACCACATTTTAAAAAAAACATCAACAAACTGGAGCAAGTTCAGAAAAGAGCAACCAGAATGGTGACCGGTCTGCAAACCCTGTCTTATGAGGAAAGGTTGCAGGATTTGGGATTGTTTAGTTTGCAAAAGAGAAGACTGAGAGGAGACTTAATAGCTGTCTACAAATATCTAAAGGGCTGTCACATTGTAGAAGGATCAACTTTATTCTCATTTGCACAAGGAAAGACTAGAAGCAATGGGATGAAACTGAATGGGAGGAGACACAGATTAGATATTAGAAAAAACTTTTTGACAGTCAGAGTGATCAATGAGTGGAACAAGCTGCCACGAGAAGAGGTGAGTTCTCCTTCAATGGATGTCTTCAAACAGAGGCTGGACAGACATCTGACTGGGATGATTTAGCGAATCCTGCTTTGAGCAGGGGGTTGGACCAGATGGCCCAGGAGGTCCCTTCCAACTCTACGATTCTATGATTCTATGATATGATATCTCAAAAAAGGGGTGACAGATTCCGTTTAAGATCTAAGGGCCCGACACAGATCTCCCTAAGAATCTGCCTCCAGAGCTTATTGTAAATGAAGGCAGGCATTACCAGTGGGACATATGTAAATCTGGAGAACAGACTGTCAGTCATTATGTAAGGGGGACTCTTAAGGCTAAGTGGTGCCCCATTCCCCTTGCCCGTGTTTGTGTTATGTCCTGTATGTTTTGTAATACTGTTACTGTGTAATGTAATGTGCATATATGTTGTAGGGAAAGTGCAGTACTTAAGTTAGCCCACTAGATGGAGATACATAAGCACACATAGGTCAGGGTAGGGAGTAGTTAAATTAGGCAGGGCCAACTGTGGGTTAGGCAGAGAATTTCCTGCATTTGAGTCAGTAGGGCTTGAGAGCCCAGACATGGCATTTGGCAATGTAACATTTCAGAGAGTAGCCCAGTCATCCAGGGCCCATGGGCCAAAGGTCACAGCAGGAACGGAATGCAGGGAAACGCCAATATGCAGCTGCTAACTACGTAGGCTGATGCCCTTCTGTCTTAGGCAAAATGGACAGGGGAACTCCTGAAGATAGTTAGGCTGGCCAGAAGGAACACTGCGGTCCCGGACGAGTTGGTAAGACCCTGGGACATTCTGGATGAAGTGAGGGAAAGAAATGTGCTCTGTGATGTTCACTATGGTGTTGCTGTGACTGAGCTGGATATGCTGAGAATGGAACCAAGTAAAATTGTTTATTTGAAGTTAGAGCTGGACTCTGCCTCTCTTTGTTCAAAACTGAAAATCCTCAGCAGATCAGAGAGGACCCTGATGGATCGGAAAGCACAAAGAAAGGTATGCTACAGAGAGGACATTGTGTGTATGTGATGGAGGGCTAGGGTGTACTGAAACAGCCACCATTGTGGGCCACAACTACGGCCCTGGACTCCCTCACACTTACATAGGTAGACCTTAATACGTCCTTAATATGGTGCCATTTGGTGGTATCATACAGTGATGTATGGATATCTTTGGCCTCTTATACTGAGCTTAAAGTGGTATTCCCATCGCCAAGATCCTATCCCAGTATGTAGTAATAATAATAATAATATTAGCAAACACCTCCAATTAGAAATGTAGTATAGTTTTTCTGATTTGCTTTGTCACTTTCCTCATGTGCAGACATTGCAGGACCTAAGGTATCCATGGTTGTGACCATTGATCTTGTAACAGTTAGTTAGCTAGTTGCTAGAGGTCATAACCATGGATACCTTAGGTGCCTGCACATGAGGAAAGAGATGTAGTGAATCAGAAAATCTTTGCTACATTTCTAATTGGAGGTATTTGCTAATATTATTATTACACCTACTACATATTGGGATAGGATCTTATTGATGGGAATATTTTTAAGAAACTCATTTGGCCATAACTAAGGCTAAAAAGTCAATACATCAGAAAAGTTTATTCAAACTGCTGGCAATTTTCAATAATCAGCGAAAAACATAGTTTAAGAAACTAATTTTGCTTTTAGCAGAGAATAATTCTTTAAGGAATTGGTCCGACAACTAAAATCACTTTTGTAATTTGTTCCATTACATAGTGTCCTACACTTTTCCCTATCTATGTAGCTTATCCCTAAATAAGTTCTTTTTTCCTCACAGAATGTGAGTGAAGTGCTGGCTCTTTGATTCTGCCATTGCTTTTGTGAAAGAAGATATCATCAGGAGGCGGTGATATAAGCAGTGAGCGGTCAACAGCACCACCCCACAGCTTCTAGCGCCATCCTCAAACAAACTGTCATCAGGAGGCAGCGCTGGTGTCCCTCACTGCTACTATCGTCGCTCCCTTACGACTTCCTTCACAGATAGAAGATGCAGCAGTGGCAGAGAGATAGAAGCAGAGTGATGCACTCACATCTACCACAGCATCCATAACACTTGCATCATTCAGGATGTCTTCAGAGGAGGCGGTGATGCAAGAAACTAGTAATTGACTGCAATGCTGCCCCCCCCGATGACTTCATCCCCAGGAGAGGTCATGGACACTGCGGGAATAGAGTGCAGCCCCAGCCTTCTGTGACATCACATTTGTGACTCCCCTTAAATAAAGAGAAATGAAGTACAGTAATAAAAAAAACATAAAACATTTACGGATTAAATAGATAAGGAAAAGTGTAGAACATTGTGTAATAAAGCAAATTACTAAAGTAGTTAGAGTGTTAGGATAAATATTTGGAAAATAAATTTTAGCTGATGGACCACCCCTTTATTTTGGTGTCATCTGGTGGTTCCATAAAGTGATGTAAAGGACATCAGCGGCACCACAATACTGAACTGAAGAGACTCTGTTGGCCACCATAAACCAAAGACAACTCTACCGAAAAATGATCTTGAATTGTTACTGGCAATGAACAATGAAGTAATGAAGATCATAGTTTAGAACCTTATTGTATCATTCATATAATTAGTCTATTTTCTGTGTTTTGGGTGGAGATCTTGTTCAGTTTTTTAAATATATCGGTGGTAAAAGTTATAGGGATAGTACTGCATAAAAAGTATGTAGGGAGCATCTGGAGGATTAGATAATGCTCCGAGAAGTTATAAAAGTTGCTTTGCTATAAAAGGAAAATGTGGCATTGTCTGCATGACACGAGGATGAAACACTTAAATAAATCAGTCTTTCTTCTGGCTCTGAGTTGCTGCAAAGTTCAGTTTAACTTTCATGTTGTTTCAAAAAAGAAAGGATATCTGAATCAATAAAACATCTTAGGACAAAAAAAAAGAAATTTCTCCGATATACACAGATCAATAGAATAAGTAGAAGCTGCTAATAGCTGCCCCAGGCTCCCATACTGCCGCTCTGAGAATCAGGCAAGGGAAGCTAATTAATGAACCTCATTATTCTCTTTTGATTAATATTTTTTTTCCCCTAGAAGTCTCTGAACTGTTTCAAGTCATGTTTCACCGGATTCAGGACTTTTCAGAATGAGCATGTAAATCATTTTAACCCCTTCTACCCTCTAGCCATCAAGAAAAATATGTAGGAGATAAAACTGTGGCTTAGTAGCAATTGAAGATTGATAACTGGATCATAGATCACTACTATTACCCCTTTCCATATGGCTTCCAGTTATTTTTGCAATAACATTTCCAGGCGTACAGTATTCACAAGTGATACATAACTATGAAAATAGTAATATCCCCATGCAAAACAATATATATTATCACCTGGAGGGCTAGGAAAATTTACAGTCTAGAGCAAGGCTAGCAAATGTGTTAAGAATTTAGACTGGCTCGGTGTGAAGGAATTGGTGCAAGTAGAAAGATGAGAAGGAAGAATGAGTAAGACTAAGAAAGTCTAAGCGCAAATAAGAGCAAACAGATGTCAAAATTGGGCATATACAGTGGGGCAAAAAAGTATTTAGTCAGTCAGCAATAGTGCAAGTTCCACCACTTAAAAAGATGAGAGGCGTCTGTAATTTACATCATAGGTAGACCTCAACTGTGGGAGACAAACTGAGAAAAAAAAATCCAGAAAATCACATTGTCTGTTTTTTTTTCATTTTATTTGCATATTATGGTGGAAAATAAGTATTTGGTCAGAAACAAGCAATCAAGATTTCTGGCTCTCACAGATCTGTAACTTCTTCTTTAAGAGTCTCCTCTTTCCTCCACTCATTACCTGTAGTAATGGCACCTGTTTAAACTTGTTATAAGTATAAAAAGACACCTGTGCACACCCTCAAACAGTCTGACTCCAAACTCCACTATGGTGAAGACCAAAGAGCTGTCAAAGGACACCAGAAACAAAATTGTAGCCCTGCACCAGGCTGGGAAGACTGA
The DNA here is from genome assembly GCF_039654945.1 of Dendrobates tinctorius. Classification (NCBI taxonomy): domain Eukaryota; kingdom Metazoa; phylum Chordata; class Amphibia; order Anura; family Dendrobatidae; genus Dendrobates; species Dendrobates tinctorius. The sequence continues at coordinate 19,173,479 of NW_027361717.1, forward strand.
ATCTGCAATAGCCAACCAGCTTGGAGTGAAGAAATCAACTGTGGGAGCAATAATTAGAAAATGGAAGACATACAAGACCACTGATAATCTCCCTCGATCTGGTGCTCCACGCAAAATCCCACCCCGTGGGGTCAGAATGATCACAAGAACAGTGAGCAAAAATCCCAGAACCACGCGGGGGGACCTAGTGAATGAACTGCAGAGAGCTGGGACCAATGTAACAAGGCCTACCATAAGTAACACACTACGCCACCATGGACTCAGATCCTGCAGTGCCAGACGTGTCCCACTGCTTAAGCCTGTACATGTCCGGGCCCGTCTGAAGTTTGCTAGAGAGCATTTGGATGATCCAGAGGAGTTTTGGGAGAATGTGCTATGGTCTGATGGAACCAAACTGGAACTGTTTGGTAGAAACACAACTTGTCGTGTTTGGAGGAAAAAGAATACTGAGCTGCATCCATCAAACACCATACCTGCTGTAAAGCATGGTGGTGGAAACATCATGCTTTGGGGCTGTTTCTCTGCAAAGGGGCCAGGACGACTGATCCGGGTACATGAAAGAATGAATGGGGCCATGTATCGTGAGATTTTGAGTGCAAACCTCCTTCCATCAGCAAGGGCATTGAAGATGAAACGTGGCTGGGTCTTTCAACATGACAATGATCCAAAACACACCGCCAGGGCAATGAAGGAGTGGCTTCGTAAGAAGCATTTCAAGGTCCTGGAGTGGCCTAGCCAGTCTCCAGATCTCAACCCTATAGAAAACCTTTGGAGGGAGTTGAAAGTCCGTGTTGCCAAGCGAAAAGCCAAAAACATCACTGCTCTAGAGGAGATCTGCATGGAGGAATGGGCCAACATACCAACAACAGTGTGTGGCAACCTTGTGAAGACTTACAGAAAACGTTTGACCTCTGTCATTGCCAACAAAGGATATATCACAAAGTATTGAGATGAAATTTTGTTTCTGACCAAATACTTATTTTCCACCATAATATGCAAATAAAATGAAAAAAAACAGACAATGTGATTTTCTGGATTTTTTTTTCTCATTTTGTCTCCCATAGTTGAGGTCTACCTATGATGTAAATTACAGACGCCTCTCATCTTTTTAAGTGGTGGAACTTGCACTATTGCTGACTGACTAAATACTTTTTTGCCCCACTGTATATTGGAAACACAGAAGTAACAAGGTCACAGGGGCAGTTGAGTAGGTTCAAAGACCCTTCCAACTAGGTTCTGGGGGTTTTCATTGTGGTCAGAAAACTCGGGCCTAAAATGCACATCATAATGTTGCAGTGTATGTCATGATGTCACAATATTGCTGTGACTTTGCAATGTGCATGTGCAGAGATGTCTTGGGCTTTGTTGCGTGCTGTATGGCTTGACTTCTGCCTGCAAAAATGTCTGAGACATCTCTTTGCATAGACATTGTGAGGTTGTGCAACATAGTGAAGCCAATACGTGATCCACAACTAGGCATGAACGTTGGACCTGGAATACAAACCTCAACTAGTCCCAGACTAAACCCTGCACAGGCACAGTGTCATTCCGGGCCTACTCATGGCCTGTAGTCCTGGAGTAGCATGAAGGTATAGCACACGGCGGTGTTGAGAAGATGCACTGAAGACTATACAGGGGAGAATTAGCACATTTAGAAAACCTAAGATAAAAACAAAATGAATAAATTTTCAGTCATCCCGCATTTCAAAGGAACCAGCAGTTGCAGATATTCTATATCCAGAGTATATTGCTACCAGTGTGTCAAGAGAGGGAGAAGAGGGTTGCATTGACAATCCAACACAATTAGCAGCACTTTGAACGCATTTTATAAGTGGTCATAAACTTGTAAATAACTCATGAAAGAGTAAAGTTACGTTAAAACCAAGCACACCATTGTTTTTCTTGTGAAATTCTCAATAAGTTTGATGTGTCACATGACCCTCTTCACATTGAAAAAAAATAAAGTTGGATTCAAAATGGCCACCATGGTCACCACCCATCTTGAAAAGTTTCCCCTCCTCCCATAAACAGGAAGTTAACATCACCAACCATTCCCATTTTATTTAGGTGTATCCATATAAATGGCCCACCCTGTAGATGCTGCTCCTGGATGGATACTACACTTCCTTGAAGAGAGATATTTAGGATAAGGATAAAATGGCAGGTAGCTTCAGTCACCACTCTCTGATTTTTTGTATAATGTAAATGATATGTTATAAATGATTTTATATTTTCTTTTTTTGTTTTATATTTATATTTCATTTTTTTCTGTCCTTTTACAACTAGCTTTCCACCTTTTTCAACCACATAACCAGTCATTTTTAACGACAGGATCTATATTTCCAGAAACCATCTTTTACTTCCCATTTTACAATTATTTAAAAAATGAATTCAGATTTTTTTTTAATAGTTCTACAATTTATTTCCTCACAATAATTGCTCTTACAAAGCACAGCAACTTTAACCCCTTAGAGACTTAACCTATATTGGCCTTTATATTTCATTTTTTTTTTTGCAGAATGTGGTGACAATTTAGCGATACTATTTGAGGAGATAAGACCTTAGAATCAGTTTTGAGTCTCTTTGAAGCACAAAGGGTGCCATAGTACTAATGCATGCTTGTAGATTTTCTTCCATTTACCTTATTCCCAAATTGAAAAACCCCAAAATGCTGCTAAATATGGTCTTTTTGGGGTAGTCTACTTCAAGATAGATGGCTACTATAAATAAAAAACTGCTACATTATCCGCTTTAACTCCGAAGGTGGTTTACACGTTTATGATGAGGCCAATTTATACAATTCTGACCACTGTCACTTTATGAGATAATAACTCTGGAATGCTTCAATGAATCCTGGTGATTCTGAGATTGTTTTCTTGTGACATAAAAGAGGCAGAGGGAAGCATGAAATGCTCTAAAATTTCCTGATAGACGGCTGCGCTGACTTTGGTCTTGATAAAACACAGTGGACCTACACCAGCAGATGACTTGGCTCCCCAAACCATCACTGATTGTGGAAACTTCACACTAGACCTCCAGCAGCTTGGATTGTGGCCTCTCCACTTTTCCTCCAGACTCTGGGACCTTGATTTCCAAATGAAATGCAAAATTTACTTTCATCTGAAAACAACACCTTGGATCACTGAGCAACAGTCCAGTTCTTTTTCTCCTTGACCCAGGTAAGACGCTTCTGGCGTTGTCTATTGGTCATGAGTGGCTTGACACAAGGAATGCGACACTTGTAGACCATGTCCAGGATACGTCTGTGTGTGGTGGCTCTTGAAGCAATGACTCCAGCAGCAGTCCACTCCTTGTGATTCTCCCCCAAATTTTGGAATGGCCTTTTCTTAACAATCCTTTCAAGGCTGCGGTTATCTCAGTTGGTTGTGCACCTTTTCCTACCACACTTTATCCTTCTACTCAACTTTCCATTAATATGCTTGGATACAGCACTCTGTGAACAGCCAGCTTCTTTAGCAATGATGTTTTCTGACTTACCCTCCTTGTAGAGTGTGTCAGTAACTGCCTTCTGGAAATCTGTCAAGTCAGCAGTCTTCCCCATGATTGCGGAGCCTATTGAAACAGACTAAGGGACCTTTTTAAATGCTTAGGAAGCCTTTGTAGGTGTTTTTTGTTAATTATTCTAATTTACTGAGATAATAACTTTTGGGTTTTCATTGACTGTGATTGAAAGTGATTTTTCATTTTTCCAACAAAATTTACAAAGCCATTTTTTTAGGGACCACATCACATATTAAGTCACTTTGAGGCGTTTGCATGGCACAAAATATCCCAAAGTGACATGATTTTAAAACCTGCACCCCTCCTGGTGCTCAAAACCACAATCAAGAAGTTTATTAACCCTTCAGGTGCTTCACAGGAATTTTTAGAATGTGGAAAAAAAATGAAAATTTTACTTTTTTTTCCTTTCAGGTGCTTCACAGGAAATGTACTTCAGATCCAGTTTTTTTTTATTTTGACAAGGGTAACAATAAAAAATGGACCGCAAAATTTGTTGAGTAATTTCTTCTGAGCATGCCGATACCCCATATGAGGGAGAAAACCACTGTTTTGGTGCACGGCAGAGCTCAGAAGGTAAGAAGCACCATTTGACTTTTTGAAAGCAAAATTTGCTGGAACAATTGGCGGATGCCATGTTAAGTAGGAGAGCCTCTGATGTGCCTAAACAGTAAAAATCCCCCACCTGTGACACCATTTTGGAAACTAGACCCCTCAGGGAACTGATCTAGATGTGTGGTGAGCACATTGATCCCTCAGGTTTCTCACAAAAGTTTATAACGTTGAGCCGTGAAAATAAAAAAATCACAATTTCCCATAAATATGTTTTTAACCCCAAATGTTGCATTTTCATAAGGGTAACATAAGAAATTACACATGCAGTTTGTTGTGCAGTTTCTCCTGAGTACGCCGATACCCCATATGAGGGCTAAAACTACTGTTTGGGCGCACGACAGGGCTCGGAAGGGAAGGAGCATCATTTGACTTTTTGAATGTAAAATTTCCTTGAATCATTTGCAGACATCATGATCTATTTGGAGAGCCCGTGATGTGCCTAAACAGTGGAAGCCCACACAAAAGACCCCATTTTAGAAACCAGATCTCTAAAAAAATGCATTTAAATGTGTGGTGAGCACCTTGAACCCCCAGTTGCTTCATCGAGGTTTATAATGTTGAGCCGTGAAAATTAAAAAGAAAAATCACATTTTCCCCACAAAAATGTTATTTTGGCCTAAAATTTTGCATTTTCATAAGTGTAGCATGAGAAATTGCACCATACAATTTGTTGAGCAATTTCTCCTGATTGCACGATGCCCCATATGTGGCAGAATACTACTTTTGCAGCACAGTGTAAAGCTCAGGAGGGAAGTGGAGCCATACTGGAGTTCAGATTTTGCTGGAATGTTTTGAGGGTGCCATGTCACATTGGCAGAGCCCCTGACGTGCCAGAACAACAGAAACCCCCTATATGTGAACTCATTTTACAAATTACACTCCCCAATGAATTCATCTAGAGGTGCAGTGATCATATTGACACCACATGTGCCTCAGAGAATTTTTATACCTTTGAGCCGTGAAGAAAGAATAAATTAAATTTTTACCACTAAAATGTTGTTTTAGCCCCCATTTTTTAGTTTTTCTAAGGGCTAATAGGATTTTTTTTTTTTACAACAAACTGAAGTCCATTTTTTCTGAGTGTACCAATACCCTACATGTAATGAGGAAACATTTTTCAGGCACAGTGCAAACCTAAGAAGGCAAAGAGCGCCAGATTTTACTGTTTGCAGGTGTCATGACCCAATGGGAGAGCCCATGAGGTGCCAGAACAGCAGAACTCCCCATAAGTGACCCCATTTTACAAACAACACCTCTCAAAGAATTCATATAGCGGTGCAGTGATCATATTGACACCACGGGTGTGTCACATAATTTTATACCATTGGCAGTGAAGAAAAATTGACTTAATTTTTATCACCAAAATTTAGTTTTAGCCCCAGATTTTACATTTTCACCCAAGTTGTGGGTAAAAATGGTACCAAAATTTGTGCCACAATTTCTACTAAACGTGGCAATGCCCCATATGTGACTGTAAAGTATTAGTTAGCCATACAAAAAGACCGAAAAGGAACGGAGCGCTATTTTGCCTCCTGGAGCGCAGATTTTCTTAGAACAGTTTGCGGACTCCATATACAGAGCCCCTAATTATAGGAAGAGCAAAATCCCCCATCAAGTGACCCCATTTTGGAAATTATACCCCTTGGGGATTTTATCTACAGGTGTAGTGATGATTTTGACTGCATGGGTATTTTCCAGAAATAAGCACCAATGAATGATACCAAGTGAAAATTACAATAAACAAAAAAAGGTTTACACTCTGTAGTGCTAAAGCATGTCAAAATGAAATACATGAAATATGAATAGCAATACTGCTTCTGGATACTAGGAAAAAAATTAGACACTTAGGACATAATTTGGCCAATTCGTGCATACCCAGCAACCAATGAGAAGGTGGTCTCAAAATTGTTGGGTCCTATGGGTCTAGTGTGAATACCTTTCTAAGGCTGGAGTCACATTGCCATAATTCTCGTGCGAGAATCTCATCGTAAAACTTGCCCTGACCGGCACCTCTCCTGACCTGAGCTTGACAGCTGCATAGTAATCCATTATGCTGTCATGCTCAGGTCAGGAGAGGTGCCGGCCAGTTCCTGCAGTGCGATGCAATTATCGCACGAGAAATATGGCAGTGTGACTCCAGCCTAAGACTAAAGTCTGAATCCTGGGGAGATGTGAATACCTCTCTTCCAAGTCTGATTTTATGGGTATGCATGACCCTGTTGCAATTAAAATCCACCACATGCTGAAGGGTGGAGTACTCGGTCAGAGAGCTAATAAACTATGACAAAAAGACTGACTGGCACTTTCAAGCTAATGTGAACATCTAATGTGAGTGAAAATTGCAAAATGCCGTTGCAGTGACCAGTACGCTGTAGTGACCAGTGCATTGCAGTCACCAGTACGTAGCCATCACCATTACTTTATGCCGAGCCAGTGCTTCTGGAGACATGCACCCGTAAGTTAACGGGCTCTCATTGGTTCAGAAATGCCAAACATGTGGATACTATATGTGGTTTAGGCACACTCTGGTGCTCAGAAGGGAGGGGGGCATTTGGATTTGGGAGCACATAATTTGCTGAATTTCTTTTGGCGGGTGAGGAGCCATTTCGCTTTTCTAGAGTCTTTGTACTACCAGCAACATGGAAGCCCCCTACATTTCCATTAACAGATGAGAGACCTGAGTGGGGACAAGCTTTTTTTCTGGATTGAGATGAAGCTATCATTGGTAACATTTTCCATAATGTTTGGGATCACATTTATCTGGCGCTCTACACTGAGCACTCACTTTGTGGTTTCCATCTAAATCTCTGAGTGACTTGATTCAGATGAAACCCTCGAGAGATCCATTCACTATAGTGAGGCAGCAAAGTTAATCTGGACTCTGGTCTCTGTTCAGCGCTGTTCGTCTTTTTAGGATTGCACAAAAATGTGGCCGACGGAACTTTCATGCAATCCTAAAAAGACAGACACGGATTGATCACAGGTCAGATGACATCCAAAGTTCCTCCATGTGCCTCATTACAGGGAATCTTCCACCAGAGGTTCTGACTGAATAACATATTTCAGAGATTTACGCGGAAACCCCTGTGCAAATGCTCAGCGCAAAGCGTAGAATGGATGTGCGCCGAGCCTTGCTGCAATCTTTGGGAAGCAGAATGAAAAAATCAACAGTAGGTGAAGAATTGATTTCATTTATTTTCTACGCCATTCTTCGTGTGGTATAAGTGATTAGATGACTTTACTCTTCATGTCGGTGCAATTACGGCGATACCAGATTTGTATCAGGTTTTTATGTTTGGCTGCTGTCAATAAAAGATGCTTTTTATTGCAAAAAAAAACTGTTTTTGCATCACCAGATTATGCGAGCTATAATTTTTCCATATGTTGGCCACAGAGATTCATATGAGGGCTTGTTTTTTGAGTGACGAATTGACATTTTTATTGGTACCATTTTCAGACCCATGACTTTTTTATTGCTTTCTATTCCAATTTTTGGGAGGCAGAATTAACAAAAACCAGTAATTCAGGATTTTTTGGTGGGAAGTTATGTCATTACGTGTGTGGTAAATTTGATAGGGCAGTTTAATTCTTTGGGTCAGTGTGAGTACAGCGATAACTCATTCATTTCTTTTTTATGTTTTGGCACTTTTACACAATAAAAACTATTTTATAGAAAACATTTTGCATCGCTTTTTTGTGAGTACTATTACTTTTTTATTTTTCCGATGATGGAGCTACATGGTGGTTTGTTTTTTGCAGAACAAGATGATGTTTTCAGCGGCACCATGTTTATTTAGATCCATCTTTTTAATCGCGTTTTATTCCACTTTTTGTTCAGCAATATGATAAAGCATTGGCTTTTGGCTTGTTTTTTATTTTTTATGGTGTTCAGAAAAGGGGTTAACTAATGGGACAGTTCTATAGGTTGAGTCATTCCCAACGGGGCGATACCAAATATATGTATTTTTATGTGTACTTTTTTTCATACAAATATTTGTTTATGGGTACAATATCTTTTTTAAATATTTTTACGATTATTTAAAAAACTAGCTGAAGAGCCTGGCGCTTCCCGTGCATAGTAACTAACTACGGTTAATTATATCAAATTATAATGATTATATATATATATATATATACACTCACTGGCCACTTTATTAGGTACACCTGTCCAACTGTGTGTTAAGACTTAATTTCTAATCAGCCAATCACATGGCGGCAACTCAGTGCATTTAGGCATGTAGACATGGTCAAGACAATCTCCTGCAGTTCAAACCGAGCATCAGTATGGGGAAGAAAGGTGATTTGAGTGCCTTTGAACGTGGCATGATTGTTGGTGCCAGAAGGGCTGGTCTGAGTATTTCAGAAACTGCTGATCTACTGGGATTTTCACGCACAACCATCTCTAGGGTTTACAGAGAATGGTCCGAAAAAGAAAAAAAATCCAGTGAGCGGCAGTTCTGTGGCCGGAAATGCCTTGTTGATGCCAGAGGTCAGAGGAGAATGGGCATACTGGTTCGAGCTGATAGAAAGGCAACAGTGACTCAAATTGCCACCCGTTACAACCAAGGTAGGCAGAAGAGCATCTCTGAACGCACAGTGCGTCGAACTTTGAGGCAGATGGGCTACAGCAGCAGAAGACCACACTGGGTACCACTCCTCTCAGCTAAGAACAGGCATCTGATGGCTACTTTCAGCAGGATAATGCGCCATGTCATAAAGCTCGAATCATCTCAGATTGGTTTCTTGAACATGACAATGAGTTCACTGTACTCAAATGGCCTCCTCAGTCACCAGATCTCAATCCAATAGAGCATCTTTGGGATGTGGTGGAACGGGAGATTCGCATCAGGGATGTGCAGCCGACAAATCTGCGCCAACTGTGTGATGCCATCATGTCAATATGGTCCAAAATCTCTGAGGAATGCTTCCAGCACCTTGTTGAATCTCTGCCACGAAGAATTGAGGCAGTTCTGAAGGCAAAAGGGGGTCCAACCCGTTACTAGCATGGTGTACCTAATAAAGTGGCCAGTGAGTGTATATATATATATAAAGCTGAGTGTAGAGCCCCGCGCACTCCTCATAGCCACATTCACTTTAATATCCCACATCATCCCGTCAGCCAGAGCTACCGGACAACAACCCCTAATATCCCACATCGTCCCATCAGCCAGAGCCATCGGACTACTACCCCTAATATCCCACATCATCCCATCAGCCAGAGCCATTGGACTACTACTCCTAATATCCCACATCATCCCATCAGCCTGGGGTCAGAACCAGAGTGCTAAGTGGAATGGTCCTAACTTCCATACCGGGATCCCTTTAGGAGAGGCCTGGTGTGAGAACCAGAGTGCTGAGTGGATTTACCCTGACTTCCATACCAATGATCCCTTTAATAGAAGCCTGGGGTGAGAATCAGAGCGCTGAGGGATTTACCATAACTTCCATACCGGGGATTCCTTTAAGAGAGCCTGGGATCAGAACCAGAGCGCTGAGTGGATTTGCCCTGACTTGCATACCAATGATGTCTTTAATAGAACCCTGGGGTCAGAATCAGAGCGCTGAGGGATTTGCCCTAACTTCCATACAGGCGATCCCTTTAAGAGAACATGGGGTCAGTACCAGAGCATTTGAAGGCAATTGCCCTGACTTCCATACTGGAGATCCCTTTAAGAAAGGCCTGGGGTCAGTACGAAAGTGCAGAGTGGATTTGCCCTAAATTCCATGCCAATGATCCCTTTTAAGAGAAACTGGGGTCAGAACCACAGAGCTGAGTGGAATGGTCCTAACTTCCATACCAGAGATCCCTTTAAGAGAGGCCTGGGGTCAAAACCAAAGCGCTGGATAGATTTGCTCTGACTTCCATACCAATGATCCCTTTAAAAGGGAAGATGTACCTACATGATGGAGGATGTGTGATGTGTATATGAGCACAGGAGGGGGGGATTCATTTCTGTCATGTGCTCTGTGCTCCTTTCTGGGGGGCAGACAATGGCTGGTAGCTTATGTTCCCAGGCATGCTAGATTTCTCCCACCATGTCAGTGTCTGCTGAGATGTTGTCAAGTGGGAAAACTTGCTCATAGCAACCAATCACAGCTCAGCTTCTTTTAACCAGCTCTGGTGAAATGAGAGATGCTTAGTGATTGGTTGGTGATACAGACACACACACACATTCAGTTTTATATATAGAGATAATTTAATCGGGGTCTCCGATCCAATAGGAGAGGGGCTATTCATCCCTCTGTTGGCTCCCAGAATGCTGCGATCACGTTCAGTCACAGTTTTTAGGGGTTAAAATGGCAGGAACGATGCCGGACTGCTCCTGGCAGTTAGTGCCGGGTGTCAGCTGACACCCGGCGGTGATCGTGCGTACACAGCCTGTGTGTGCTCTCGATCGCCATGACGTAATAATCCGTCTCTGGTCAATAAGACCCAGGGCACAAGGACGTATTATTATTCCCAATGTCACAAATGGGTTAAATAGTCTTGAAAAAGGAATGTTCTCAAAGAGCTGGACTTTTGAAGTGGTTTCGCTACAGGTGCTATTTTGTATTCCAAATATCTCAAGCCAAAGTGATCTGATTCACTACAGGTCCAGAATATATGGAGAAAGCTTCCTTTCTTTGTGATGTGTAATAAAGTTGATGAACTATAGAATCTGCAATAACCTATACACTGGATTATGTAATATCTTCAGTATATTATTATCAGTTCCATGTATTCTGCTGTTGTGTCCAAATAGAATCTATCTCATCATTTCATTTCTTGACTGCTGTGGTGTGACAGCCCCCTAGGACTTCATTAAGAAACACATATAGCCTGGACATTACTCCTTTTCACCTCATATTCTTGTTTATTATTTCCCCTAAGGGATATTTCCTTATGTGTCCTATTTTACCTTGTTTTCATCCATAATAGTATGTCTAAACTGTTAACAACAAACTAACCCCTCTGGATCTATTCTATACTCTCTTTTCACTTCTGAAAAGGTTTTAAATGAACACTCTTTATATAACCGACCAAAGAGGTATATTCCTTTATTTTTCCTGAGTGCTTATTTTTTTTAAAAAAGGAATAAATAAATATTATATATCACTAAATTATAGTAATTTCTAAAATGTTGGTCACAATGCGCTTAGACTATAATTTTCACCATACCTGGTATATCATTTAAAAAGAACACATTTAATAGAAAGCAATATATATTATTTATTATTATTTTGATGTACAGTATATAATTATTTAACTGCCTTCGGCTCAATCTCGGGTTATGGCGACTTGATGGATGAAGATCCATGTAGGAAGATCTTTCTTTTGCAAACCTAGATAGATCCACTAGGTACTTCTCTGCCATTATCTTGATTGTATCAAGCCATCAGGTTGCTAGTCTTCCTCTTCACCTTGTTCCTTCTTTTCTTCTGACCATGATGTCCTTCTCCAGTGATTTCACTCTTTGTTTGATGTGACCAAAGTAGGTAAGTCATAGCTTTGTGATCCTTGCTTTGAATGACATGTCTGGCTTGATTTGTTTCAAAATTTATTTGTTTGTTCTTCTTCCTATCCATGGTATTGCTAACATACTTCTCCAGCACCACATGTCAAACGCGTTGATTCTTCAATTGTCTTATTTTTTTATTGTCCAAGTTTTGCATTTATATGTTACTATAGGAAAAAGCAGACTATTAGGGATGAGCGAGCATGCTCGCCACTACTCAGTACTCGCCCAAGCATCTCACTTCTTGAGATGCTCAGTGCTCGCTGTGTATTTCCGGGGTTGCTCGGTGGGAGCTCGAGTCCCCGCCCTGCATGTTTGGTGTTTTTTAGAGAGCCAATGAACATGCATGGATTGTCTGCCATACACTGTAATGCCGCACAGCATCATCAGGTCTATATCAGACCTGGTGCAGCCATATTCGTCAAAGTATGTTATGGAATCAGGCAGTGTAGGGAGAGTGGCTACTAAGCTATGGAGAGATTTCCTTGGTTCTTACTTAGTGTGGGTATTCCATATAATAAACACATATTCATCTCAACTAACAGTCCTTCTGAGGCCTAATAAAGCTGCATAGATATCAGTGCTAGGCAGGCAGGCAGTGTATGTGGCAGACTGCAGTGCATATAGCAAGGAGGGTCCAGTCCAGTTGTGTCTGATGCTGCTGCTATTACAGATATTTGTAGACATAGCCCCAGGTATCAAGGGGCCACGAATAATTTTTTTACAGGCCAGCAATTGAAAACTGTGGTTTGTCCATCACACAGATCAGAGGTAAAAAGTGCGCTCAAAATTCTGCCATTTCTGCCCTCCCTTTAAATTTTGCTGCAGTGTATTAGCAAAGTTATTGACACCAGTTTGCAGGCAAAAATAGTTACCTACAGGCAAGCTATTGAAAACTGTGGTATGTCCGTCACACTGATCACATATAAGTTCACTCCAAATTAAGCCATTTGTAGTGAATGTGGAAAATATTATCCTCGATTTAAAATGAGCAAGGTGCGTGGCAAGGGACGGGGAACTGGACGTGATGGTGCATGCAGAGGCTGAGGCCATGGCTATGGGCAAGCTGAAATTGTGCCACAACAAACACCCATATCTTCTCGCCCGACCTTCCTGTCTGAAATACTAGGAGACCACAGCACACCACTATTGAGCCCAGAGTAATGTCAAAACATTGTTGGTTGGATAGAGGATAATGCCAGGTTGCTGCTGCTGATTCTGTAGGGAGAGCGTTAGGCAGGGAAGAAGAAAAAAAAACTGCTTCTGCTGCTAGCGATTTTGCCTGTACAACACACCAGTCACTGTGTGTGCAGTGCAAGGGGAGGCTATATTGTGGTGGATCAGCGGTGTTGGTTGTTAGGCTGCCTTCTAAGGCTTCCTGACAGCTGCATTGCTGTTTACCCACTGCTCTGCAAACTGCTTTTTTAAAAGCAATCCCAATTTTTTTTTTGTCCTGCTGACGTACTGAGCATGCATTTTTTCACACCATACAGCGGTGTACGCTCCTCACACAGTACCGTGTAACGGCTGTTATCACAGCCACAGTGAAGCTATCTGTGTGTCACTCTGTGAGAATAAGTCGAGGACATGTTCCGTTCTTACAGACCTGCACCTACTAGTTTTGTCTAGCTTTCAAACAGTTAAATATATTTGCTGTTTGATCACATTCAAAACTATAGAGAGACAGCGTGTGTCAGTCCGTATACTTAAAAAACACGGAGCTTGACAATTTTACGTACACCGGACAGCTGTGTACGTGCACGCTCCTCTCAGTACCGTGTAACGGCTGTTATCACGGCCACAGTGAAGCTATCTGTGTGTCACTGTGGAAGGATAAGTGGAGGACTTGTTCCGTTCTTACAGACCTACACTCTAGGGAGATTCCTATTCTGCCCAATTCTACATACACGTTGTAGTTTGTGATACACTAGCCAATTTCTGCCTGTGACATAGCGCTCTGATATTCAGTGGGCCTCACACAATCCATAAGTGTCCAGTGTCCACAAGTGTGTGCAGAAATTCAAAATCTCTGTGATCCTGTAGTCACTTTTTTCACACCTGTGCCATCGAGCCTGTGACATAGCGCTCTGATATTCAGTGGGCCTCACACAATCCAAAAGTGTCCAGTGTCCACTAGTGTGTGCAGAAATTCAAAATCTCCATTATCCTGTAGTCACTTTTTTCACACCTGTGCCATCGAGCCTGTGACATAGCGCTCTGATATTCAGTGGGCCTCAAACAATCCAAAAGTGTCCAGTGTCCACTAGTGTGTGCAGAAATTAAAAATCTCTGTGATCCTATAGTCACTTTTTTCACACCTGTGCCATCGAGCCTGTGACATAGCGCTCTGATATTCAGTGGGCCTCACACAATCCAAAAGTGTCCAGTGTCCACTAGTGTGTGCAGAAATTCAAAATCTCCCTTATCCTGTAGTCACTTTTTTCACACCTGTGCCTTCGAGCCTGTGACATAGCGCTCTGATATTCAGTGGGCCTCACACAATCCAAAAGTGTCCAGTGTCCACTAGTGTGTGCAGAAATTCAAAATCTCCCTTATCCTGTAGTCACTTTTTTCACACCTGTGCCATCGAGCCTGTGACATAGCGTTGTGATATTCAGTGGGCCTCACACAATCCATAAGTGTCCAGTGTCCACAAGTGTGTGCAGAAATTCAAAATCTCCCCTGTCCTATAGACACCTTGTACCTTGTTTTACATTACTATATAGTTTGTTGGATTTTGTCTACATTTCTACAAAAAATGAGGAAGGCTGGTGGAAGAGGCCGTGGAATAGGGAGGGGGTTGGCAGCTGGTAATGATGGTGTTGGTGGTGGATCTGATGGTAGTGGCAAGAGCAAAATAGGACCGAATGCAGGAGGTGTTGAGCCTGCGTCATCGTCTGGCTCCATAAGGCTTCGAAGGCTTAGTTTTCTAGGAGTTGGCAAACCGCTTTTAAAGCCAGAGCATCAGGAAAAAGTTTTGTCTTACATTGCTGACTCAGCCTCCAGCTCTATCGCCTCCTCTTCTGAAGTTGTAAAAAGTAAAAGCACTGAGTCATCATTGGAGGCTCATGTTCATGAACCACACCTTTCCTTGTGTCCTTCACCCCAACCAAGATTGAAGGATGACGTAGGCCATACTACTGATTACTCCATGGAGCTGTTTTCACATACCATGCCTGGATTATCAAGTCAAATGGTGAATTACCCAGGCCAAGATGAATCTGACATGGAGTGCACTGATGCACAGCCGCTGATGGATGATTCTGCTGGTACATTCACTCAGAGCACTACATTGTGCTCGCAGTGTACAGAGCCAGATTCTGACCCTGATGAGACTCAGGTGTCCCTTCCCGCACACTATACCACCATACACGGTGACACAGAGGATCCCACTGTTAAATCAACGAAAGACTGATTCTAGGCCATCAGAAAGAACACCAACTCCATCACCATCATCAACCCTCTCTCAGTCCGCCCTGTCCACCGCTACTTCCACCATATGCAGCTCTCAAGTCCAGCTCACCCTCCCAGACACTATGAGTAGGTCAAGAAAGTACTCAGTCTCTCATCCGCGTACACTGGGTTTGAACGCCCACATTGCCAAACTAATCTCGTTTGAGATGATGCCCTTTCGGTTGGTGGAAAGCGCAGCTTTCCGCGAACTCATGGCCTATGCAGTACCACGCTATGACCTACCCAGTCGCCACTTCTTCTCTCGCAAAGCCATCCCAGCCCTCCACCATCATGTAAAAGACCGCATTGTACATGCACTCAAGCAGTCAGTGAGTGGAAAGGTGCACCTCACAACTGATGCATGGTCCAGTCGGCATGGCCAGGGCCGTTACGTGTCCATCACTGCGCACTGGGTTAATGTGGTGGATGCAGGGTCCACAGGGGACAGCGGTGGTGGGACAGTGCTGCCTAGCCCACGGTATAGGAAACAGTTGGCTGTGGGCGTTCGACCCTCCTCCTCCTCCTCCAGAAGCGAAAGCTCGTCCACAGAGCGCAGTCGTATGAGCACTCCATCTGCAGCTGCCACTGTTGCACATGAGGTGTCCCCCTATCGAGCAGCTAGTGGAAAGCGTCAGCAGGCTGTGTTGCAGATGATGTGTTTGGGCGACAGACACACCGCCGAGGTGCTGGCCGAGTACTTGAAGCGACAAACTGAGTCATGGCTGGGCAGTGTACATCTTGAGGCAGGCAAGGTAGTAAGTGATAACGGCCGTAATTTTGTGGCAGCCATAGCCCTTTCAAAACTCAGCCACAAACCTTGCTTGGCTCACACCTTGAACCTGGTGGTGCAGTGCTTCCTCAAAAAATTATCCGGAGTTAACAGCCCTGCTCCAGAAGGTGCAAAGACTGTGCGCGCACATCCGCCGGTCGCCTGTACACTCTGTTCGCATGCAGAAGCTGCAGCGATTGCTCCACCTTCCCAACCACCGCCTCATTATCGACATTGCAACAAGGTGGAACTCCACCCTGCACATGGTGGATCGGCTGTGCGAGCAGAGGCAGGCCATAATGCATTTGTGGGAGGATACACGGCCAGGTACTTTGAGAGCAGACATGGAGTTGACAGTTGTGCAGTGGTCGAAGCAGAAAGACCTCTGTAAAGTCCTTCAGTGTTTTAAGGAATGCACACGGCTGGTAAGCGCAGATGACACCATCCTAAGCATGAGCATCCCACTTATGCGTCTGCTCATGCAAACTTTGACGCACCTTAAGGAGCAGGCGTCTGCAGCCAATGTTGATGAGGAGGAAGAGGAGGAGGGAATCCTTGATGACATTCAGTCATTGTCTGCTCAGGGACCTCTCCTGGACGAGGTGGAGGAAGAAGAGGAGGAGGAGGATGATGATGGGGATGATTACTTAGGGGAGGAGGATGCATCTCGTGGGGCAAGTGAAAATGTTGGCGTGGCAAGGTCTGGTACAGGGTTTGTGCGTGACTGGAGGGATGTGGATATGCCAGAAAGTGCTCCTCCACCCAGCACTCGCAGTGCATCATTGACACCGGGAACATTGGCCCACATGTCAGATTATGCCTTGCAGATCCTAAAAAGGGACCCCCGCATTGCCAAAATGATGAACGATGACGACTACTGGTTGGCCAGCATCCTGGATCCACCCTATAAAGGCAAATTACAAAACATCATGCCACAGGAGAACCTTGACCTAATATTGGCTAATAAACAAGCAACTCTGGTAAATCGGTTGCTTGAGGCATTCCCAGCACACAGCAGCGGTGATGGTTCTCACTTGAGCCGTACGGGCCGGGGGCAGCTTGGCAGAGGTGCTCATGGTGCACACAGCAGAAGTGGCGTTGGAGACAGGGGTTTCATGACAATGTTGTGGACTGATTTTTCAAGTACCGCTCACACAACTGGTAATAATGCATCGATGGAAAGTGACAGGAGACAGCAGTTGTCAACTATGGTTACAAACAACTTTTCCTCCCATATCGATGTTCTCCCACACAGGTCATTCCCCTTTGACTATTGGGCCGCTAAACTGGACACCTGGCCTGAATTGGCACAATATGCCTTACAGGAGCTCGCTTGCCCAGCTGCAAGTGTGCTATCGGAAAGAGTCTTCAGTGCAGCTGGATCAATCCTGACAGAAAAAAGGACCCGTCTGTCAACCCAAAATGTGGATGATCTAACCTTCATTAAAATGAACCATGCATGGGTTTCCAAGGATTTTGTCCCACCTTCCCCTGATGACACATAGGGTGACAGAAAAATGGCTTGCTTTCGTCCACCTCTTCCTGGGACTTGACCTATTTCGCCTTTTGCATCAGCTGAATGTCCAACATCAACATATGCCACTTTCTAAAACTCCCTAACTGTGCTGCCCCCCCATGGCCGGGGTCACCACCTAGCGCACGACACCGTGCGAGTGCCGTTGCCCTGGACAGGTGGGTAGGCCGACTCTTGGGCGCGGGCACTGGCACAGGGTCCCTCATAGTGCAATCAAGTGTCTCTGACAGTGGTGGTGCACACCCGCCATCAGACACACCGCCGTACTATGAGGGGCCCAGTGCCAGTACCGATGCCCACGAGTGGGCCCCCCTTGCTTGGGCAGGGCCCCAGCATTTGCAATCTTTACCTCTCCCTGCTCCTCCGCTGTGTAGTCTGGGCCGTCAAATCCATACTGTGCCTGACACCGTCTGAGCCTGCCTCCTGATGTATAGACATATATTTTGAATGTGTACGCTATCCATACATGTTATCCGGGGATACGGTACCCTTTCTCACCTTTGTGCAATCACGTGCAATCCATACTGGGCCTAACACCGTCTGAGCCTGCCTCCTGATGTATAGACATATATTTTGAATGTGTACGCTATCCATACATGTTATCCGGGGATACGGTACCCTTTCTCGCCTTTGTACAATCACGTGCAATGCATACTGGGCCTAACACCATCTGAGCCTGCCTCCTGATGTATAGACATATATTTTGAATGTGTACGCTATCCATACATGTTATCCGGGGATACGGTACCCTTTCTCACCTTTGTGCAATCACGTGCAATCCATACTGGGCCTAACACCGTCTGAGCCTGCCTCCTGATGTATAGACATATATTTTGAATGTGTATGCTATCCATACATGTTATCCGGGGATACGGTACCCTTTCTCACCTTTGTGCAATCACGTGCAAGCCATACTGGGCCTAACACCGTCTGAGCCTGCCTCCTGACGTATTGACATATATTTTGAATGTGTACGCTATCCATACATGTTATCCGGGGATACGGTACCCTTTCTCACCTTTGTGCAATCACGTGTAATCCATACTGGGCGTGAGAATGGCTGGCGAGCTTTTAAGCAAGCTACAGCACCTGTGGTTTGCACACGTAAGTTTTTCATTTTTTCAGGAATGACGGTTAGGCCTAATTCCGGAAGTGCGGTTGACCTGCACTTACTGGGAAATCATCGTTCGCGGGTAATAATTGTAATCAGTGATCCCCATCACTAACGTTGTTCAGCGGGTTATCTGCACCTGTAAGCGACAAACGCTGGCCTTTTCAGTGTAGCGCACATGCAGCCACGGACATGTAAGGGCATGACACACCAGTTATTGGCCAATCTCATGTGCCAGAGCCTCACGTGTCCCTCTAGTAAGCCGGACTCGGACCGCGGGGCATGACGGAGTCTCGTTCGTTAACGGAATTAAGCTTGCAATGTGTGCATCTTTTCTGTAGCTGGCATGGTTGAGGTTTCCCAGGTGGAGTCGAATTTAACCGTAGGCTCCATTCCTGGTGGTGCCCTTCTGGACATTCCTTTAAGGTTCAGCTTTGCAACCATACTGCCCACGTAAAACTAACACTTTGCCTTCATGAACGCTGTTTGGAGGGTCATGACTCGTGGGAATAACGCCGCCCAATCAGTTAACCTGCTAGAGAGATCCTTCGTTGCTCCCAAGCATGACATCACACTCCCTAGGAGGAAGGTAATGCCACTGTGGCGACCGTACTCCTGGGGGCGACACAAGTGCACTGATGCCCAGCCACTGCTCGATGAATCTGCTGGTACATTGACCCAGACCACTACATTCCCCTCGCACGCTACACGGCCTGAATCTGACCCTGATGAAACTCAGGTTACCCTTCCCATATACAGTTGCATCTTACACGGTGACAAAGAGGAAGCTGCAGATGAAAGTGCAGGTTCGGCCCACCCGCCATCAGACACACCACCGTACTATCAGGGGCCCTGTGCCAGTGCCGTCGCCAACGAGTGGGCCCCCCCTGCTTGCTCAGGATCACAGCACTTGCAAGGTTGAAATACTGTGCAGTGAGATGGAAGATGGGGACGACGAGGAGTCCAGACTAGTACAGGGATTCCCTAGCGAGGATACTTATTTGATTGTTTTCAATGTTGGGACAGCAATTTTTGGGGAGCACTATACTCTGGAGAATGATAGATGGGGCCCACCATACACTGGAACATTCCAAAGGTGGACATCAGACACTGGAGCAGCATTTACAGGGCCCATTATACACTAGAGTATTAGAAATGGGGCCCATTATGTTTGGAGCATTATTTGGGCCCATAAGACAGTGGAGCTTCATCCATGGGGACCAACATATACTGTAGCATTATGTGGAGCTCATCATATACTGTTTCAAACATTATATGGGACCAATGATTCTGTATGGAGAAATAGATGGGCCTCGTCATGAGATGTAAAAAGTGAAGTATTTTTCATTGTACTATACCGCTATTTCTCTGCCGTATCGGAGCATGATGAGTTGTGGTATGTGTTAAAGGGGCGCTCTTTCGCCCAGGGCACATGAAAACCTGGAGCCAGCCCTACCCCCCCACAACATTAGCCAAATAACCCCCATTTTTCAGTGCGTAACTTGTATTATGAAGTTAATTAAGGTTGACAAGCTTAAGTAAGAAGAATTGATGCTTTTGGCATTCAAATGAGCACTGTAGGTGTGTTTCCTGTCCTCCTCTCACTGCCGACTTTTATTCCCCATTGACTTACATTGGGTTTCGTGTTTCGGGACGACCCCGACTTTTCCCTATAATCGGTCGATCTTGCTCGACCCGACTTTTGGAAAAGTCGGGTTTCACGAAACGAAACTCCACCCTAAAAAACCAAAAGTCGCTCAACTCTATTGGAGTGCTGTCTTCAAAAATTAAACATGATTTTATTAATACAATGATAACTAACTTACATTATCTCATACACAAAAATTATTGAGGAAGGAAAAGATAGGATTCACATTAGAAGCCCTGGGAATGAGGCGTCAGGGGTAAGAGGCAGTTCCACAAATTACATAAGTATACAGCATTGGAAGATCATGTAAACATATACTCTCCTAGTGCAAATGTAGTAATATTGCAACAATCATAAAGTGCTTGTGCTGAAAGGATTTACCATTAATTATAAGCTGATAAGGTGGAAAGTAAAATAAATTATAAGGGTTGCATGCACTTACCTATGTTGCAAAGTGCTGGTACACAGATTACAGAATTCCCAGTTTCCACAATTATTCACTTGAGTACAGGCAGTACATTTACTTTACTTTACTTTCCTCATTATCATAGGCAGGTTAATGATACAGCTATTTTTTATTCCTTACATTCATGGTTTTACATTAATTTTGTGTAGATGGCCAAAATACATTGCCCCCAGTCTACAAGATCCCCTTCCCGGGGCCGATAGTCCCACTGCCTCAGTAGCAGGTGATACTCACTGTCTCCAATCTTCTGGTTGGCCCTTAGATTTAGTATCTTCTGCCAGTATAGCCTGTAGTCACAGTCTGCGCTCCTCCAAATCACAGGCAACACAACCAAAGCCCATATATCCAACAGCAACAATCCTTAGGAAGGTTCTTGAAATCCAGATGACAGATCCTTCAACAGTAGCATGTATGTCCAGTCCAGCCAGCAACCCCTCTACAAACATCCATCTATGTGCTCTAGGATGTCATCCTAGATCCTCACACTTCGACGTCACTCTCCCCAACTCCATAGGATCAGCCCCCTGAATGGGCAGAAGTGATAAATCCTGTCCCCATTTGCCTTTAGCTAAAAGTATGAAGAATATTCCCGAAGCCCATCACCTGGGATTGCATGTGAGACCCCCTGTGGTGATGCCTCCCTTAGGTCTACTATCCCAATCCACAGAATGGATCCCTCAACAGTAACACGTGTCCAGCCCAGCTGGCAACTGATCTCCAAACTCCATAGGCCATCCATCCATCATGTGCTCCAGGACGTCATTCTAGATCCTGTCCCTTTGATATCACTCTCTCCAACTCCTTGGGATCAGCCACTGAATGGGCAAAAGTATTAAAATCCTCCTCCTTACTTTTTCTTTTAGCTCAAACATTGAAGAATATTCCAGAAGGATTGCATGTGAAATCGCCCATGGTGACGGATTCGTTGGGTCTACTATCCCCATTCACACATTGTGGCTAGTGGCTGGAAGAACAATGGCTTGAGGCCCCTGTGATACTGGTGAGATTAATACAATTATTGCTTTACATTTACCTGTCTGGCATTATGCATACATAAGATCCAACTAACACATCTTCTGCTTGTTGTGATTCATTGGAAACATTGCTTCCTGTGGCTAAATTAAAGAGCAACCAAATCTCTACTAAAGTGTACCAAGCAAACTTAAAATAAAACACAACAATAATATTGAGGTAATCAATGCTTCGTGCTGGTAAAAGTCTGCATCCCTTAGAGCTGTGGACTCCTCTCTACGAACATTGGTCCAATAGTCTTTAGAAAGTGGCCAGTTCCTCACAATGACTAAAAGCTGCTGTAAAACAAGGATTGTATACAGACTACACACAGATGACAAATGGAAAAAAAAAATCTTCCCGCTTTTTTGAATGAAACTCTAAGCGATTTTTTTAAACAGCTGTGTGAATCTTAGGCCACATTCGCACATTCAGCATTTGGCCAGTTTTGTACCTCAGTATTTGTAAGCCAAAATCAGTAGAACAATCAAAGGAAAATTATAATAGAAACACGTCACCACTTCTGTATTTATCACCCACTACTGGATTTAGCATACAAATACTGATGTGAAATACTGACCAAATACTGAATGTGTGAACAGGACCTTACTGTCGTTTTCCTATACTTTGCAGGTGACCAGTTGTTGCTGTGTAGCCTTATCGTTATGGTTTCTGTAAATGGCATCACCAGGAATGTGCCTCCTTCTAAGGTTTTCCTTTTTTTCATTAAGTGGTTAATCATTAGAAGTTTTAAATTCTCCAAGGATTTTATTAGCCCCTAAGACATTGTTTTTTGCAGCACATAATATTTTATGATTATGGTAAAGTTAGGTTGCTATGTTTTTTGTTTATTAATAAAATTATCAGAAATTTGACAAAAATTTCTAATAATTAGCTATTTTCAATCTATTAACTATCACTTTAATCCAGATCATTAGATCACACAAATGAATTAATAAATAACATTTGCCTCATGTCTGATTTACATCTGTACAATCTGTAAAATGTTCTTTTACTTTTTCAGTATATCTGAATGTTGATGTAATATTTAATTTTTTTCAAGGAAATTTACAAAATTTGTTATTTTAGGGACCTACTGTATTCAATTTTGAAGTGACTTTGGGGGTCCTATATATTGAAAAAATTCCAAAAGTGATACCATGTGAAAAAGAGCTCCCGCAACATATTCAAAACTGCTGTCGGGTAGTTTATTAACTCTTCAGCTGCTTTTCGGGAATTAATGCAATGTAAAATAACAGGAAAGAAAACAGTTATTTTTACCACCTAAATGTTTCTTACATCTAAACAGGTTACCATAGCCGACTCTAAGGCCGGTTTCACATTTGCGCTTTATGGCGCTGCGACGGCCTGCGCACGGCCGCCGCTAAGCCCCGCCCCCTGCCGGCTCCCTGCCTGCCCCATCCAGTCATCGCCGCCTACTAGCGCACATGGACGCTTGCAATCGGCGCACCCTATCTTTAGCATAGGGTGCGCAGATCGTGCGCTGGCCGTGCGCTAGCAGGATTTTGCCATGCGCTGCGCACTTTTGAAGGTGCACCGTGTGCGCCGAAATGCAACATGCTGCGTTCGGCACACACGGGCGCACCTTCGAAAGTGCGCAGCGCACGGCAAAATCCTGCTAGCGCATGGCCAGCGCACGATCTGTGCACCCTATGCTAAAGATAGGGTGCGCAGATCGCAAGCGTCCATGTGCGCTAGTAGGCGGCGATGACCGGATGGGGCTTAGCGGCAGCCGTGCGCAGGCCGTCGCAGCGCCATAAAGCGCAAATGTGAAACCGGCCTTACTCTTATTTGGCTGTTGAATTGCCATGGCAAACATCAGGACCACACGATCATGATCTCAGGATGCCAATGGGCTTTAAGAGGGAGCCCCGCACTCTGTTACCCACCTAGATGTTGTAATCACTATTGACTATTGCTGTAGTCACATTTTCACTCGTCGGGGGTTGCTATGCTCTTACATCTCAGGTCAGTTTTAAGTCATATTGGTGGTCACTTAGACTTTTAAGAGAACCTGTCACCTGGAGAAATCCTATTTACCTATAATTTATAACTACATATCGTTTAAACCTTGTGTAGATGGTTTTCGAGAGAAGCGGCTTCAAGGAGAAAATGAAGTTCTATTCTCCCTTTAGCTGCTTGCCTCCAGTCATTGGGGCAATGAAGGCAGCAGTTGCAACCACTGTTCAAAATAAAGTTGGAGCGACTGTAATCAGTCCCTGGCACTTTAATTGACAGCTGGCTCTGCACACACACTACACACGGTGCAGATCCTGCCGCCAATCAAAGTGCAGGTGAGTGAATCCAACCAGACTCACTGCATAGTGAGCAGTGACTGTAACCACTCTCTACAGAACCCCAATGGCTGCAGGGAGAAAAAAAACTATTTTTTTTCTAGGGTTTAAACAATATTTTCCTGCAGACTACCCAAATATCTGCAGGTAAAAAGCATTTCTTGAGGTGACAGGCTCACTTTAAAAAACATTTCAATTTATCCATTTTTTTATGTCTAGATAGATTTGCAGAAAAAAGTTCCACACATAGTATTAGCGATTAAAAAAGTGGACCTGAGCGCAGATTAGTTTGAGGTATTAGCATTAGTGACAGAAACTCACTTATATGTAGATCACAGGGACAAATCAAAGGAACAAAGGAAAACTTAATCTCTCATAATTTATTGAATTACCACTTATCAGGCAGAAGGTGACAAAGGTTAATGAATCTTTTTGTTGAATATAATTTGTTCTAAAATTAACATAATAAAAAGTTAGTATTCTTGATATGGCTAAAAATCAATGTCTTGATTTGGTGAATTACTATTTTACTGTTTAAATATTCATTCAGGGAGAAATAAATAGCAGTGCTGATATGAAGATTTGCATGTTTTCACCCTTTGTATTCAAACGCAGATGACAATATTGATACTAAATCAGTGGGGTTGTCTCCGCTTCCATCTTCAAGCACATCACTTCTATTCTAAAATTCATTATTTGCTAGATAAAAGGATATTTCTGGTGAAAAAAATAGGGGAGATTTATTAAAACTGTCTAGAAGAAAAACTAAAAACTGTCTCTATTGTTGATAGCAACCAGTCACAATGCACATTTTAATTTAATGGAGCAGTTTAATAAATTAAAGATGATCTCAGATTGGTGCAACAAACACAAAACTTATCTTTTAAAAAGTTTTTGCAAGAGAGACCCAATGTTCAATACGTGGTGACAAGGAGGAAGTGGGCATTTATTAGTGTCATTAACCAGAGGTGGACACTGACAGCTTGGGACCCCTGTGCAAGAAATATGTCTGGGCCCCCTCTTCGCTTTTATGGTGACAAAGCTACAGATATATAGCCACATACACACATACAGTTGAAACCAGAAGTTTACATTCAGTATATAAAAAGACACGTCAGCATGTTTTTCTCAATATCTGACATGAAATCAGAATAAACCTTTCCCATTTAGGTTCAATTAGGATTACCATAATTATTAATATTTGCCAAATGCCAGAAAATTGAGGCATTTTTATTACTTACTGTAAAGTCAAAACTTTACACACATTTCATTAGTATTTGGTACCATTGCCCTTAAACTGAATGACTTGGGTCAAACATTTGGGATATCCTTCCAATAGTTGGTTGGAATTTGGGCCCATTCTTCCTGACAAAACTGGTGTATCTGATCCAGGTTTGTAGGTCACCTTTGCTCACACCGGCCTTTTCAGCTTTGACCATAAATTTACAATAGGATTGAGATCAGGGCTTTGTGATGGCCACTCCAAAACATTGACTTTATTATCCTTAAGCCACTTTGTTACCAGTTTGGCAGTATGCTTCAGTTCATTGTCCATTTAGAAGACCCATTTCCACCCAAGCTTTAACTTCCTGGCTAATGTCTTGAGATGTTGCTTCAGTATTGCCACATAATCTTCTTTTCTCATGATGCCATCTATGTTGTGCAGTGCACCAGTCCCTCCTGCAGCAAAACAACCCCACAACATGATGCTGCTAGCCTGCCACCCCCATGTTTCACAGTTGGGATGGTGTTCTTAGGCTTCCAAGCTTCTCCCTTTTTCCTCCAAAGGTAACTATGGTCATTATGTCCAAAAAGTTCAATTTTAGTTTCATCATACCACAGGACATGTCTTCAAAAATTAAGGTCTGTGTTCCTGTGTGCATTTGCAAACATTAATCTGTTATTTTTGTGTTTCTTTTGGAGTAATGGCTTCTTCCTGGCAGAGTGGCCTTTCAGTCCATGTTGATACAGTACTCGTTTCATTGTGGATATTGACACAATCTTATCAACATCTACACAAGGTCTTTTGCTTTTGTCCTTGGATTGATATGCACATGTTGGACCAAAGCCGTTCATCTCTAAAGGTACTGTCACACTTAGCGATGGACCAGCGATCCCGACCAGCGATATGACGCGGTCAGGATCGCTAGTGCATCGCTAAGTGGTTGCTAGTGAGCTGCCACACAGGCAGATCTCACCAGCGACATAGCAGGGGTCGGCAGTCGCTACTTACCTGTCAGACGAGGCGATCCTGACGTCCTCCCGCCCGCGTCCACACGTCGCTCGTCGGCACCACAGAAAGCCCAGCAGGAAGCTGACGACGAGAAACGGTCCAGGATGTTCTCGCGTGATCAGCGATAACCAGCGGGGGAGCGGTCGGAGGAAAGTATCAGACATAGCGATATCGCTAGCAATATCGCTATAACGTCACAAAAACCAGTGACGTTATAGCGATATTGCTAGCGATATCGCTTAGCGTGACAGACACATAACCAGTCTCCTTCCTGAACTGAAATTGTACCTGAAGATGAACCAGACTTGTGTAAGCCCACAATTCTCTTCCTGATATTTGGCTAATTTCTTGAGACTTTCCCATGATGATACACGAAGAAGCAATGTGTTTGAGGTGTGCATTAAAATACATCCACAAGTGTGTCTCTAATTAACTCAGATGTTGCAAAAAAAAACTACCAGAAGCATCCAAACACATGACCTCATCATATGGGCAGTCCAGAATTGTTTGAAGGCAAGTAATCTTTGTGTATGTAAACTTTTGACTTTGAAGTAAGTAATATAAATGCCTTAAAACATTCTCTCTCTCATTATTCTAACATTTTGCAAATATTAATAATTATAGTAATACTAATTGACCTAAGAAGAGAAAAATTTACTCTAATTTCATGTCAGATATTGAGAAAAATATGCATTGCACATTTTCATTTCAGGATGAACTTGTTAATATTTTGGAAGAAGCCTTTTTAGAAGGGATTATTACAAAAAAATTAGTCGATATCATCAAAGACATGCATCCTCTTCTTTCTACCCTGAACTTGATTCCAATGGTACATAAAAATCCCCTGGATCCACCCGGCAGACCCATTGTCTCTGGTAACGGTGAAACTTGTGAAGTGATTACTTAAGTTATTGACCATTATTTGAAACCCTTAGTAAGTGAGTTATGGTAATTTATCAGGGATACTATTGCAGCTTTATGCAGATTGGATACTGTTTATTTGAGAGATAATGCCATCATGGTAACAGCAGATGTCGAAATGCTATATACATCCATTAGAAATATCGATGGATTTAAAGCAGTGGTTACCCTGTTGGTTTGAATTCTTGAATATTTTCTTACCTAATTTTTTTCTATTAAAAAACAATGCTTATTTTCTGCTCCAAGGTACAGCAATGGGGGCTTGTTGCGCCTCAATCATACGCTAATGTTTTTTAAAAGCATGGGACCAGATATTTTCCAATGTGAACTGGTACCTCAGTCCAACCAAATTCATGGTTGGATGAGATACATCGACGACGTTTGGTTTATTTGGGAGTGATCCATAGATAACTTGCAACATCTTATGGAGGAATAGAATAACAACTCTCTACACATTAAGCTCACATTTAAACACGGCAGAACAGTTGACTTTCTGGATTTGCAGATTCACACCCTTGCTAATGGCCTATTATCCACCAACATCTTTAGGAAACCGACAGCCACAAACGTTTTTCTCCTCGCCAATTCATCATATCTATTAGCAACTATGTGTGGAATTCCCACAGGGCAATTGCTTAGGGCAAAATGGATTTTAGGGCAAAAAGGAAATCTTAAAGAGTTTATTTGATTTGAAAACCCATGAAAAAGGGAAGCTCAAGCTCTATCAAATTATTCAAAATATTCTTTATTAGTACAGAAAAATACATAACATAAAAAAATACTTAAAAATAGGGTAAAACATAATCAAAGACTGCTACAAAGCTCAGAATATTAAAAAAAAACCAGTCCTTCCAACATGCCTAACCCAGAACAGGAAAGTGCCTGAGGACATCAAATACGGTAAGTATACTGTTCAGTAAGAAGAACCAAGTCCTAAAAAGATGGCACTGGCTCATTGAATAAACAATTATAGTACCAAACAATTATAGTATCAAATATAACCATATTATAGAAATATTTCAAACAATAATGATTTTACTGGCAAACTGGTAAATTAAACCCTAAATGGAAAACAAGCCCAAGTAAGATGAGGTGCAGACTATATAAGAAGACAATCATTCTTTCAAAGTAATTTCACAGGTCATTTATAAAGTGTCATAGTGTAGATCCATCATAAAGAAGGACTTTGTCTTAGCGTATCTTCAGGCAACTAATGTGCCTAGCTATTAATGTTGGTATATACTGTGTGCACTATTGAAGTAGACCCTTTGTTGTGTAAGGGCTATGAAGGGGCTAGTTTTATGCCCTGCACTCCTTGCATGTGTTCCTGGTAAAAAGTGGTATATTCTATATGTTGTGTAATAATGTTGATATATTGTGTATTGCATTGTACCTGTGTTTATGTGTTGCAAAGATATAGGGATAGTGCAGGACTTAGAATAGCAAGGGGAGCACAGTAGAATAGGATAGGAATTAGTTAGACCAATAGAATTTGTCTGGCTAAGGAAAAGTAGTTGGGGAGCTTCCTGAAGTTAGTCAGTGTGAGCCGAGAGCAAGGACAGTACAGTCTGGGGGAACGTTTAAGCAGAGGAACCCAGTGGTCGAGGGCCTAAGAGCTGACAGTCACAGGGTGGTGGAGGAATATCAGGGCAGTTTAAGAATGGTGGCAGCTAACTTCGTGGGAACAACCCTTAACATCCAAGGCCTACGGCCTGGAAAGGAATGGAAGAGCCATCCTTCATCTTCACCTTTGGAGTGGGAAGCGGGCGGGGAACTCCTGAAGCGGGTTAGTCCGACCAGTCAGGAAGCTGCCTTACAGGTGGATAAGGTACGTAAATGTGATATTCCTGGAGGAGTGAGGAACAGTACAAGGAATGGAATGGTTATATTCAGTGTTGAGCGAAAGCTGCCTTACAGGTGGATAAGGTACGTAAATGTGATATTCCTGGAGGAGTGAGGGACAGTACAGGGAATGGAATGGTTATATTTAGTGTTGAGCGATACCTTCCGATATCGGGAATTATCGGATCGGATTGGATCGGACCGATACCCCAAAAATATCGGATATCGCCGATTCCGATACCGGAAACCAATGCAAGTCAATGGGACAGAAATATCAGAATGAAAATAAACCCTTACTTTCCTTGTAGGTTAATTCTACATGAAGGAAAACAACTAAGAATAATGTAGAATGTATTGGGGGAGGTGGAGGAGACATTAAAGGTATAGAGGTTTAGCCCAATCAAATGGAATAGAAGGAATTAATTTTTTTTAAGACGTTCGGAGTGACAAAGATATTGACTATGTTAAACTTTTTTATATTTTGTCAGATATTTGTTTCACTACTTCCATGCTCTTCACCTTCTTTTTTACTTCTCCCACACTTTCTCCTTCATCATCCTCAGCAGCAGCATCTTTTTCTTCAACTTCTTCTTCACCTTATTCATCTTCTTCTTCACCTTCTTCCTATTATTCTTTTTTTTACATTCTTCATATTCTTCTTATTCAACTATTATTCTTCATAATCTACTTCTTCATCTTCTTCATATTCTTCTTCTTCATCATATTCTTATTTGTGACAGGCATTCCTGTAGTTGTTATCTATAAAAGTTTGAAGATTACACCTTCCGTTCTGCCTGTCACAAAAGATTTACAACAGGATTTGTCCGTGTTCAGTTTTGCCTGAAGCAGCAGGTATTTTCCAGGGGCACCATGAGGAGGAACGGACTCACCCCATATACTGCTTAGTCTTCTTCTGCTTATAATTTAGATAATATCTTTTGCTCTGATTTTCAGTCTTATGCTTAATGTTCTTCTGCTTTTTGTTCTGCAGCTTCTTGTTCTTCTGCTTCTTGGTCTTCTCTCTCTTGTTCTTCTGTATCATGGTGGTTGTCCTCTTGTTCTTTGTTCCCGTGGTCATCTTCTTCAGGGATATCTTCTTGGTCTTCTTCGGGGTAGTCTTCAGGGTCGTCGTCTTCGGGGTCGTTGTTTTCGTCGGGGTGGTCTTCAGGGTCGTCGTCTCCAGGGTCGTGGTTTTCGGGGTCGTCGTCTTCTTCGGGGTGGTCTTCAGGGTTGTCGTCTTTAGGGTCGTTGTCAGGGAGATCCAGAGTGATTACCAAAAACCATTTCAAAAAGCTTGAACTTGGAAATGTAGCAGAAGGTACAAGAAGGCTAAGGAACTGCTGAGAACCAGCTGACGGTACTGGAACCTGGATGGGTAGTCGAAGGTACAAGAGCCAATGGAACTACCGAGGACCAGCTGATGGTACTGGAACCCGGTTACTAAGCAGGAGGTACCTGTGCCAGAAAGCACTACCAAGGACCAGCAGATGTTGGTGGAACTTGGATACCGCGAAGGAGGCACCTAAGCCAAAGGCTCTGCCTGGAACCAGCTGATGTTACTGGAACCCAGGGGGACATATTCAAGATTGACTTCCAAAGAACCAGCTAATGGTACTGGAACTCAGATAGGCAGCAGAAGGTACACATGAAAAAAAAAGTTGCAAGGCTGCGAGCCGGCAGGAGTTACCAAAACCCACAGTCCTACAGGGGGAGCTTGTCCTATTGGCACTACGGAACCAGCCTTCATTTCCAGATCCTGCAGCCCACATAGGAAGCACCTAAACTGCAGGCACCAGAGAGTCGGCTAACCAGACCACAACACGACAGGACAACGTATTGGAGGCAAAGTGACGTTGACACTACCCGGAAACAGCTGGCGTGCTGGAACCAGGCTGGGCAGGAGGGAGTAACCGTGCCAAAGACACTTCTGAGCAGCAACTGGTGGTGTTGGAGCCCAGGGATTACAGTAGAAACATAGTGTAGCCAGAGGCCTAATTGAAGCAAGTTTAATATCTGTAGTAGTGTGAGTGTGGTCGTAGCAGGAGAAAATGCCGGACACACAGCAGGGGATCAGCTGATGTTACTGAACCCCAATAACACAGGAGCAAGTGCTGACTGTGCAGACGGCACTTTGGAGCAGCAACTGGCAGTGTTGGAGCCCAGGGTAAATACTAGAAACAGCGTGGAGGCAGAGGCGTAATTGGAGCAAGTTTAAAATCTGTAGTAGTGTGAATGTGGACAGAGCAGGCGAAATTGCCGGACACACAGCAGAGGATCAGCTGACGTTACTGAACCCCAATAACACTGGAGCATGTGTTGACTGTGCAGACGGCACTTCTGAGCAGCAACTGGCGGTGTTGGAGCCCAGGGATTACAGGAGAAACAGAGTGTAGCCAGAGGCCTAATTAGAGCAAGTTTAATATCTGTAGTAGTGTGAGTGTGGTCGGAGCAGGAGAAATTGCCAGACACACAGCAGGGGATCAGCTGACATTACTGAACCCCAATAACACAGGAGCAAGTGTTGACTGTGCAGACGGCACTTCTGAGCAGCAACTGGCGGTGTTGGAGCCCAGGGATTACAGTTCAGGTGGTAGAAACATGAACACAACAGGAGACCTGGATACTGTTGTCAACCAATTATTTAATCTGGAAGAGGACTGGCAAATTCCTGCGAGATCCAGGCCTTGTTCATTTTCAGAAAAGTAAGCCGGTCAACGTTATCGGAGGATAGTTGCATGCGACGGTCTGTTAGTACACCACCTGCGGCACTAAAGACGCGTTCCGATAATACACTAGCAGCAGGGCAAGCCAGCAACTCCAATGCATACTGGCTAAGCTCTGGCCATGTATCCAGCTTAGAGACCCAAAACTTGAAGGGGAAAGAGCCGTCTGGGAGAACACTGAGAGGGCAAGACATGTAGTCTGTCACCATCTGACGGAAACTTTGCCTCCTGCTGACTGGAGCCATCTGTGATGGTGTAGACATTTGTGGCGGGGACATAAAACTTTGCCACATTTGGGCCATACTGGTCTTGCCTTGTGCTGAGGCGCTGCCTCTGCTCCCTCTTTGTGCAGAGCTTCCTCCACTGCCTCAACGCACTGAGCTGCTTTGTAAAGCACTAGCAGCACTGCTCTCGGGTGGAATGGAGAACATGATGGAATGCACCAGTGTGTCTTGGTACTCCCGCATTTTACGCTCCCGGTTCAACGGTGTTATGAGGTTTTGTAAGTTGTCCCGGTAGCGAGGATCTAGGAGGGTGTACACCCAATAATCAGCCGTGTTGAGAATGTGGGCGATGTGGCAGTCGTTTCTCAGGCACTGCAACATGAAATCAACCATGTGCTGCAGACTCCCAACTGGCCAAGAAACGTTGTCCCCTGCTTGAGGCGTCATCTCTGCCTGCTCTGCATCACCCTACCCTCACTCTACATACTGACTACTAGAGCATTGTGTACCTCCCTCCTCTGGACAGATGTCTTCCTCCTCCATTGATTCCTCCTCATCTTCCTCACAAAGTGTCCCCTGCCTAGGCCTTTGTGAGGAACCATGTTGCGCAGATTGTCCAGAAGCAGATGGCATTTGTGACTCCTCATCCTCCACCTCTTCCACAACCTCCTCCCTTGGTGCTTGCAGTGTTTTTTCAAGCAGGCAGATAAGGGGGATAGTCATGCTGACTAGTGCACCATCTGCACTCGCCATCTGCGTGGAATCATTGAAGGCATGCAAAATGTGGCAGATGTCCTTCAAAGAGGCCCACTCTGTGGTGGTGAAGTGTGAACGGCTCACAGTGCGACTTGTTTGCGCCTGATGCAGCTTGTACTCCATTACTGCTGCCTGCTGCTCACACAACCTCTCCAACATATGTAACGTTGAATTCCACCTGGTGGGTAGGTCACGTATGATGCGATGTTCTGGAAGGCGGAATCGGCGCTGCAGAGCTGCAATGTGCGATCTTGCCATGCTGTAACGCTTCAAGTGAGCGCACTCTATGTGGACCTTGTGCAGCAGTACATCAAGATCAGGATATCCCTCAAAAAACTCTGCACGACCAAGTTGAGCACATGTGCCAGACATGGGATGTGAGTGAGGTTGCCTAGGCCCAGAGCTGCCACCAGATTTCATCCATTGTCACACACTACCATGCCTGGCTGGAGATTCGATGGCACAAACCACACGTCGCTCTCCTGCTTGATGGCATTCCAGAGCTCCTGCACTGTGTGGCTTCGATTCCCCAAAGAAATTAATTTCAATACGGCCTCTTGACGTTTGGCCACGGCTGTGCTCATATCGGTCATAACAGGTAAGCGTTCACGGGTCCATGTGGAGGTAGACTGTGACGGTTCCTGCAGCACTGATTCACAGGAACTGGAGTATGAGGAGGAGTCAATGTGTACAGACTGGATTCCTGTAATCCTTGGAGTTGGCAGAGCACGTACAGCGCCACTCTCAAGATCTGTACCCGGCTCCACAACATTTACCCCATGGGCAGTGAGGGAAAGATATTGTCCCTGTCCATGGTTTCTGGTCCACGCATCGGTGGTCAGGTAGACCTTGCTACTGACGGCGTTTAGTAGTGCATGTTTAATTTTTCCCTCCACAGGCTTTTGCAGGGCAGGGACGGCTTGCCTGCTGAAATAAAAGCGGCTGGGCACGTATTGTGGGACTGCCAATGCCATGAAGTTACGGAAGGTGTCAGCCTCCACCAGCCTGAATGAGAGCATTTCAAGGGACAGTACTTTTGCAATGCCAGCATTCAGAGCCTGGGGGTGGTTTGCCGACTATGGGCGCCTTTTCTCCCATGCCTGTTCTACCGATGGCTGAAAACTGGCCTGGGAGTGTGAGGATGACAGGGAAGGTGGTGCTGTGGGTGGAATGACACTGTGTCTCTGTACAACAGTGCCAGAGGTTCTTCCATGGCGATCCTGTGAGGAAGCCGAACCAGCTGTGTGTGAGCTGGAGGCTACAACACGAGCTGAAGAGGTGGTAGGTGGCACTGTAGGTTGGCCGAGGTCTTCAGTGTGTCTTTGTAACTCCACCACGTGCTTGGTCCGCACATGTTTCCACATATTTGTGGTATTGAGGTTGCTGACACTTTTCCCTCTTTTCACTTTCTGATTACACAGCTTGCATTTGACAAAGCAAATGTCATCTGCAACTGTGTCAAAAAAGGACCAGGCACTGCAAGTCTTGGGAGTACCCGTTTTGGGTTTTGGAAGAGGCATGCTCCTAATGGGTGCCGAAGTGGAGGCTACAGACAACCGAGTCTGCCCCCTCCCTCCTTTTTTGGCAGTTCGGGGAATCTCTTCCTCAGAGCTGCTCTCACCACCTTCCTGTACCTCACGCCATGATGGGTCAAGGACCTCATCATCTACACTACCCTCTTCAAACGACTGCTTCTCCTGGGTAGTCTCGACAGCACAGTAACATAGTAACATAGTTTTGTAGGCTGAAGGAAGACCTTATGTCCATCTAGTTCAGCCTATTTTTACTGCAGCTGTTCTGCATTGTTGATCCTGGGGAAGGGAAAAAACCCACAGAGTAGAAGCCACTTTTCTCCATAGGGAAAAAAATTCCTTCCTCTAAGCTGGGTCAACCATCTACCTATAATATTATGTTATTCGTACCCTTCTATACTGTTCCTCACAAGAAAAGCATCCATTCCTTTCTTAAATTCATTCAGTGAGTTGGCCATCACCACTTCGTCAGGAAGAGAATTCCAGAGCCAAACTGCTCTTACCGTGAAGAACCCTCTTCTGTGCTGGTGCAGAAATTGTCTTTCCTCCAAACGAAGAGAATGCCCGTTTGTTCTTGTCACAGTCCTTGGTACAAACAGTTCACTGGAGAGATCTATGTATTGCCCTCTGATATACTTGTACATATATATTAGGTCTCCCCTAAGTCTTCTCTTTTCTAGAGTAAATAGACCTAATTTTGATAACCTTTCTGGGTATTGTAGTGAACCAGCTCCATTTATCATTTTAGTAGCCCGCCTTTGAATCCTTTCAAGTTCAATAATGTCTTTCTTGAGCACCGGAGTCCAAAATTGCACACAATACTCCAAGTGTGGTCTGACGTGTGATTTGTACAGAGGGAGAATTATATTTTCATCTCGTGTCCCAAGACCTCTTCTAATGCATCCCATGACGCTATTTGCTTTGGTGGCAGCTGCCTGACACTGGGCACTCCAATTTAGCTTCTTATTGACTAAGATGCCTAAGTCTTTTTCCATGTCTGATTTCCCCAGCAGTTTCCCATTTAGTAAGTAATTGTAGCATCTGTTTCTCCTTCCCATGTGCATAACCTTACACTTATCTGTGTTAAACCTCATTTGCCATTTTTCAGCCCAATTCTCCAATTTACTCAAATCCGTCTGTAGTTGCAAACTGTCATCCTTTGTGTTAACAAACTTACATAGTTTTGTTTCATCTGCAAATACTGATATTTTACTGTGTAAACCATCGAATAGATCATTAATAAATATATTAAATAGTAGGGGGCCCAATACAGAACCCTGTGGTACCCCACAAGTAACCCTGGCCCAATCTGAGTATGCACCATTAATAACCACTCTTTGCTTTCTATCACTAAGCCAGCTACTTACCCATCTACACACATTTTCCCCTAGCCCAAGCTTTCTCATCTTACTTACCAATCTTTTATGTGGGACAGTGTCAAATGCTTTAGAGAAGTCGAGATAAATTACATCCAATGATTCTCCTTGGTCCATTTGAGAGCTTATATCCTCATAGAAGCTGATCAGGTTAGTTTGACAGGAGCGATTCTTCATAAATCCATGTTGATATGGAGTTAAACATTTATTAGCATTGAGATATTCCACAATGGTATCCCTTAGAAACCCTTCAAAAATTTTACCCACAACAGATGTTAAGCTTACCGGCCTATAGTTTCCAGGTTCCCTTTTACTCCCCTTTTTGAATTTTGGTACCACATTTGCTTGCCGCCAATCAAAAGGAACAGACCCTGTTTCTATAGAGTCTTTAAATATAAGGAACGCACCAGAAAGTGGCACCTGAGTCACATCATCAGATGCGTACTGAGGTGTGCTGACCAAAGCCACTGGCCCACCCGCCTCTTCAGATTCAGAGAGACAAAGCTGTTGCGCATCACTGCATACTACCTCTTCTTCAAATTCTCGAAGGCTGCTTGGCTGTCCCCCTCTTTCCAAGCCAACAGATTCAGAGAACAGAAGTAGAGATGGCTCCTGTCCAGGGCTCTCTGACTGCCTGGGCAATTTGGCAGGTGGTGAAGAGACAGATGGGTGCTCTTCAGTGCTCTGGACCTGAGAGGATCTGGAACTAATTGAAGTCGATGCGTTAGCTGCCATCCATCCGACAACGGCTTCAATTTGTTCGTCCCGCAGCAGTGGGGTACGGCGAGCTCCTACAAAGCTGCGTATAAAGGACTGTTCCCTGGTAAAACTGGGGGATGCTGAGTCACTGGTGCCCGCTGCAGGCACAGATTCCCGACGTCCTCTCCCTGCAGAAACTCCACGCCCACGACCACGTGCCTTACTCCCTGCCTTCTTCATCTTGGTAGACTGATAAAGATAGGCAGAAAAGTACTAAGGGATTAGTGTGCTTATTCCTGAACAGCTGCTAACAGGTATAAGAAACACTAATTTTATAAAGTGTGGACTAGACTTTAATATGAGCTAATGTGGCCTACACAACTTTAAAGTGGAGTGTTTGGTGAACTTTATTAACATTTTTTTTTCACAAAAAGAGCCTTGAATGTGCCCAAAGATGTAAAACCGATAGTATCACAAACTTTTTGTAGCTATTACAACGCAGGAAGGTAACCTACAATGCAATAGATGAGGCTCCAAATAATAGGCTAATACTAATCTGGCTGGGGCTGCAGGGCACAAGCCAGCAGAAAGGCTCCTCTATCTACTCCTATATAGTGTTTGCAAATATTCTAGCTGGATACGGATGGAACCACACTGATAGGAGAAATCTGGAAAAATGAGCAGCACTAATGCAAAAAAGGACAATGTATAAGGCAGTGATGCACACTGAGCGGACTACAACCGGAGGTGGCTACAGAACACACTACAGTGTGAGCTGCACTCACACACAGAGACCTCGCAGACAGACATGAACAGCGCTGCAAGGCTGCAGA
This sequence comes from Dendrobates tinctorius, assembly GCF_039654945.1. NCBI lineage: Eukaryota > Metazoa > Chordata > Amphibia > Anura > Dendrobatidae > Dendrobates > Dendrobates tinctorius. Next base: position 19,210,555 of record NW_027361717.1, read on the forward strand.
AAAGCTCCTCTATCTACTCCTATATAGTGTTTTCAAGCAATCTAGCTGGATATGGATGGAACCACACTAATAGGAGAAATCAGGAAAAATGAGCTGCACTAATGCAAAAAAGGACAATGTATAAGGCAGTGACGCACGCTGAGCAGAATAGAACCAGAGGTGGCTGCAGAACACACTACAGCATGAGCTGCACTCACACACAGAGACCTCACAGACAGCTGGAGCGCTCTCACTCGCCAGGGCCGTGGGGTACTCGGTACCGGGCCGGTTGATCTTCTCAACGGAAGTGGTCACGGCAGCAGTGACCCGGTCCGTGGCCCTGGGGCTCCATTGCAAAAGGGGTTGTTTCAGTGTGCTTATGGTGGTGAATGTTTTTAAGTGATTCGTGATGCCACCTGTGGTGTTCGGCAAATGTTAAGTCGATGCTGCAGACAGATCCTCTGGGACAGATGGTGTAGTGCAGCAATGATGTTATAGCCCTCCACAGGCAGGGCTGTAGTCCCAGGGCAGTGTAGGTGTAGTGACACTTAGATGGTGTAGTGTCGGGCGCAGGAGGGATGTAGTGGTGTCGGGCAGGCTGGCGCAGGAATAAGTGGAGGACACCAGGGCATGTAGTTCCAAAGCTTTACTCACTGTCTGTTGTGGTACAGGTACTGCTTCCGTGCCGTGTCCTCCGGGTCAGGAGCTCAGCCAACTTCCAGGCAAGATGAAGTACTCCTTTCCAACACTCCGCCAACATATGTGCCTTTTCTGAACGTCTCCCTCTTAGCGCCTTTGAATGAAGTACTCACAGTACTGAGTTACACTGGAGTTCCTCCTGTCAGATGTTCCTATGAACTCTACTTGTACGGCAGACAGCTGTAGCCTACTTCGGGGACTCCTTCTACCTAGTCCCGGCTCACACACGTTGCTGTTGTGCCCCCAAGTCTGGTGTGGGAATAAAGTGGTCACTACTTCTATTCCTCCGGTGTCTGCTGCAGGACCAGTAGTATCCATACAACCTCGGGGACTGGACCCCGGCCTTGCGCTTAGAACTTGGGAAGGGTTCTCCTCTAACCCTGATCCTTGGTTCTCTTATTCTCCTCATGTTCCATACTAATCGTTTCTTTCTTATGGAGAGTCAGGCTTTCTTTCAATATTCCTTTCTTGTGCCAGCAGACCAAGATCACTGAGGTCGGCTGCAGCACTTTCTTCATCCATCCCACTCAGGGGATCTCCTTTCACAGACTGACCTCGTCAGACTCCTGTGACTAACTGACTAAATCCTATCCTCTTCCCGCTCTTTTAGTGCAAACTAAACTCCACCCGCCTCCCAGCACGCTTCGTGTTCCAAGCAGGGAGCCACCAAAGGGTGCTTTGCTACACTACTATGTTGTGTGGGATGCAGGTGTTGGAGCGTCGTCAGGTGTCTCCACCTTACCTGGATGGTGGGGTACCACACCTCAGGAGGAGGTGCAGTACCTCTGTAGCAACTGAACCCTCAGGGGCGCTACACAGCCGTGAACAGCGCTGCAAGGCTGCAGAAAAGCTCCTCTATCTACTCCTATATAGTGTTTTCAAGCAATCTAGCTGGATGCGGATGGAACCACACTAATAGGAGAAATCTGGAAAAATGAGCAGCACTAATGCAAAAAAGGACAATGTATGAGGCAGTGACGCACGCTGAGCGGACTAGAACTGGAGGTGGCTGCAGAACACACTAGAGCATGAGCTGCACTCACACACAGAGAACTCGCAGACAGCCGTGAACAGTGCCGCAAGGCAAAAGAAAGCTTCTCACACAGCGGTTGCTAAAGTAGCCTGGGTAAAGCACAATAAAGCAAATTGCTAGCTCAAACTGTCCCTCAGAGTCAGAACAGCAGCGTCCTGTCCCTAAGAAAATTCACAGCAGAGTGAACCCAAAATGGCGGCGGCGGCGGCTTTTATAGTGCATCATGACATCATTTCAGCAGCCAATCACAGCCATGCCATTAGTTAACATGCCTAACATACATAACAGGATGTGCCCACACTTCTTAGGATTCCTTATTGGCTGAATAAAATCAAACTGGCTCATTGCATTATGGTAACTTCCGATTCCGGTATTCGATATTCTAAAAGTATCGGAACTCAGTATCGGAACTCCGATACCGCGAATATCGGCCGATACCCGATATTGCAGTATCGGAATGCTCAATACTAGTTATATTCTGCAAAGAATCTTGTGCTGTTTCTGTGACTAAACTGGATTAGCTGAGTAAAGTTGTTTTGCTGAAAATGAACTTGGACTATAACTATCATTGTGTGGTGCTAAAAAAAAAAGAAGCCCTGGCAGTTTGGAACGGACCCTGACTTACAAGTGAGTGGACTACAATGTGTTAATGTGACGGGGACCCAGGGTGTGCCAAGTATTGCCACTGTCAGCCATGACTACCCCCTGGCCTCAATTGCAGTTTCACAACACTTTATGTTGGATTTGCATTTATGGCACTTTATGAATTACCTGTGGAAAGTACTTTGAAATATTTTTTTTCTTCTTATATAGTTTGAATCAATGTTCTGCATAGAACTGCCCGTCTGATCAGAAATTACTAGGTGGGATCATTTGAGACTGTTTCAGTAATTTAAGAGAAACATAAAAAGTTTGTCACTGTGTTTTTGAATAGGCTGTTGGTTACTACTGAGTTACCATCCATTTCTATGTTGAGGTCACGGTGGTGTAGTGACCACTGTGTCCACTAGGGGGCGCTGTATGGATGTCACAGGAGAGTGGATGAATGTCAAGATACTGAATGACCGTTATGTATCTCAAGGTGGGTGGCCTTGAGATGGAGATTTATGTGTGTGTTAATCAGCAGTGATACTGCTGAGGTGCTGGTTCAATGTGTCAGGGACTAGTTACCTACAAACCCACCCAGGGGGTGTGTTTAATAACGTTATTGTAAAGTGTATATGTGTGTGTGAAGGACCTATGATGAGGTCATAGTCATGTGACCCGGTGGGCATGGCTATGGACCATATAATGTGGCCAGGGTAGGTCACATGTGGTGAATGCTGGGACCCGATTGGTCCAGTGTGGAAGGTCCCGCTGAGATGGAGCTTCCTGGCTAACAGCCTGTGAAGTGGCTGTGGTGAATGCTTGGACCCGGTTGGTCCAGTGTGGAAGGTCCCGCTGAGATGGGGCTTCCTGCCTGACAGCACGTGTGGACGCTGTGAGTAATGGCTGCAAGTGCCTGAGATTTCCCTGGAGGGAATGAATGTCTGCAGTATGGAGAAGCAGCCATGAGAGAACCCTGACGAGGTGAGATATAACTGTGAGGCTGAAAAGCCTGCTTAGTGGACATTGCTAACAGAGTGAAGCTCTGTCATGGACGCTATGCCGTTTATATATTGCTAGTCATGGTTTATGATGTTTAATAAACCGCATGGACTATGCTGGTTTATGGAAAACCTGTGCCGGATCTGATTTTGTGGCTGCCAAGCGAGTGATCCCCTACTTAAATGACAGCGCTACCTCACAATTGGTGGAGAAAGCTATGGGCATTGTTGTAGCGTTGTTGCTGGGAGCAACGGAAGAAGTCTGCAAAGTCGATTGCTAAGGGCAGCGCTGAGCCAGGAAGGCTAATGGTTGGGGAAGCAACTGCCCGGCTGTGGTTCTGGAACCATGGGGCAGCCTAGTGAGTAAGACACTGTCCGGATCGGTGAGCCCAGTGCGGCCATTTCCCCACGAGAAAGAGACTTATAGGATACCTCTGCGGTAGAGGGGTCCGAGAGCCTGCACGGCCAGCAGGTGACGGTCATGAAAACCGTGTTGTACTGACCGGGGTCAGTGAGAAAGAGACTGGTGATTGATAGAGTGCCTCTGTGGAGAAGAGGTATCCGAGGACCTGTGGGGCTGACAAAAGTAACAGACAGGTGTTCGTGTTGTACTGACCTGGGTCAGTGAGAGAGACTGTGTACCTGGAGGGTTCAGTGAGCAATGTCCTGGAGGATCAGTGTTGGGAGATTCTAGGAGAAGAATCGGATCCCTGGAGCATGTGGTATGACCTTGGACCTGGTGAGGCGTGAGTGTTGGGCAGTCTCAGGAGGAGATGGATGTCCTGAAGAGCACCCGCTAAGCCCCTGGACCTGGTGAGGCCGGTGTGTTGGGAAACCCTGGGAGGAGGGCCGCTCCCTGAATAGCACCCAGTGCGCCCTGTGTGTTGGACGGTCTCAGGTGGAGACGGAAGGTCCTGAATAGCACACAGACAGGACATGTGAGTTTTGTGTGGAGTGTTGGTGTGGCCGCTGTGTTGGGAAACCCTGGGAGGAGGGTCGCTCCCTGAATAGCACCCGGTGCGCCCTGTGTGTTAGACGGTGTCAGGAGAGGAGACGGAAGGTCCTGAATAGCACACAGAAAGGACACGTGAGTTTTTTGTGTGGTGTTTTTTTTCTTTTCTCAACTCAGCCTGCGGTGGCTTAGTGGGAGTCAAGAAGGTGACAAGCGGCTTCCTGTAACTCGGCGGGGTTACGAAGGGGACAATGTTATGAATGAGTCACAGAAGGAGGAAAAAACAAAAATACAAGCTAAGTCCAGAAAACCGAAGAGGTTGGTAGCTATCGGATTGCTGACCCCTGATCCTATCCACAACAACTAACAGTAGCCATGGGGGGTTCCTACGATGCCCTAGACCCCTCGATCACAGCCGGAGAACTAAATAGGCCTAAAGAAAGAAAGGGGAAATCTAAACTGCCCCAGAGCAAACCCCAAAGCAATAGGCAGCCCCCAACATATAATGACGGTGAAGCAAGATGAAAACACTAACATAGATAGAAAGATAGGTTGAGCAAACGATGGGGCCCAAGCTAACTAAAAAGGACAGGATAGAAAAGCTGCTGTCTGCAATCCGCAAAAAACCCTACCAAAAAATGTCCCAACCGTCTGATAGGAAAAACAGGCCCTGAAGTCGCTAGGACTTCAAAATGACTATATCAGCACTCAGGTAAATTCTGAAGACAGAGCAAAGAGACAAACTGATCAGAGACAAAAATGGAACTCAGCACACCCCCGACCAGGGATGGCTGAACTCCAAAAAACAAGGTAAACAAAACAAAACTAATAAGTTCAATAGCAGAGCCAAAACTTATCTTAGGGAAGCAGGAATCAGACTGGTCTCCAAGAATCCAGCAGAGAAATCACCAGCGACTCAGAAGGGCGTCGGCTGCCTTATATCCAGTCAGCAGTTCCTGTTACCCAGTTATCATCTACCAGATCAGGTGTTTGGTAATCAGCCTCACTACCTTCCTTCACCAGAAGAGGGAGTTCATCAGACATCGACGGTGAAGGGGAAAATGAACTCACAACAGTACCTCCCCCTTGAGGAGGGGTCACCGAACCCTCATCCACGCCACCAGGGCGATCAGGATGGGCCCGATGAAAGGCACGAACCAATCTTTTGGCATGAATATCGGATGCAGGGACCCAAGAATTATCCTCCTGGCCATAACCCTTCCATTTAACCAAATACTGGAGTATCCGTCTAGCCAGGCGAGAATCCAGTATCTTCTCAACCTCATATTCCACATTACCTTCAACCAATACCGGGTCAGGAGGTGCAACCGCAGGAACTACTGGCTCAACAAACCTCTTTAACAGAGACTTATGAAACACGTTATGGATCTTAAATGTAACAGGAAGAGCCAATCGAAAAGAGACTGGATTAAGAATCTCCAAAATTTTGTTAGGTCCAATAAATCTAGGTTTAAGCTTTGGAGAAGCCACCTCATAGCGATATTCTTTGATGACAACTAAACCATATCACCCACCTTAAACTGGGGACCAATGGTCCTATGCCGGTTGGAAAACCGCTGGGCCTTTTCCTGGGAGAGATACAACCTATCCACCACTTGGTCCCTGATCTGGTGGATTCTGTCCACCACAGTGTCAACACCTGGGCAGGCAGAAGGCTCCACCTGCCCTGAAGAAAATCGAGGATGAAACCCAAAGTTACAAAAAAAGGTGACATCAAAGTGGCAGAACTAGCTCCAAGGGCAAAAATGAAACCCAATCATCCTGATCAGCAGAAATAAAACATCTCAAATACAACTCCAAAGACTGGTTTGTTCTCTCTGTCTGCCCATTGGTCTGAGGGTGAAATGCAGAGGAGAAGGACAACTGAATTCCCAGCTTGGAACAGAAAGTCCTCCAAAATCTAGACACAAACTGAACTCCTCTGTCAGATACAATGTTCTCAGGAATCCCGTGCAAGCGAACCACCTGTTGCAAAAACAAGGGCACCAACTCTGAGGAAGATGGCAACTTAGGGAGTGGTACAAGATGGACCATCTTAGAGAATCTATCACAAATCACCCAAATAACAGTCATTCTCTGAGAGACAGGCATATCAGAGATAAAATCTATTGAAATATGGGTCCATGGCCTCCTGGGCACCGGCAATGGCATCAACAACCCACTAGAGCGAGAGCAAGGTTTAGACCGAGAGCAAGTCCCACAGGACTGCACAAAATTCCTGACATCACGAGACAAGGCGGGCCACCAAAAAGACCGACTCACCAAATCTTTAGTACCAAAAATACCTGGATGACCAGCCAATGCAGAGCAATGAACTTCAGACATCACTCTCTTCCTCCACTGGTCAGGAACATACAATTTTCCAATGGGACAACGCTCAGGTTTGTCCTCCTGAAACTCTTCCAGAGCACGTCTCAAATCGGGCGAGATGGCAGAAAGGACTACCCCCTCACCTAAGATGGTAGCAGGCTTGGTCACAACAGGAGAATCAGCAAAGAAACTCATAGAGAGGGTGTCTGCCTTGACATTCTTAGTGCCCGGAAGAAAAGAGACCACAAGATCAAAACGTGTGAAAAACAAGGCCCACCTAGCCTGTCTAGGATTCATGCATTTGGCCGACTCCAGGTATATCAAATTCTTGTGGTCAGTAAGGACCACGACTTGATGTTTAGCTCCCTCCAACCAATGTCTCCACTCCTCAAATGCCCATTTCATGGCTAACAGTTCCCGATTCCCCACATCATAGTTACGTTCAGATGGGGAGAACTTTCGGGAAAAGAAAGCACATGGATTCATTTTAGATGTTACAGGATCCTTTTGGGACAAAACAGCTCCTGCACCAATCTCAGAAGCGTCCACCTCTACCTGAAACGGGAGTGAGACATCAGGTTGCTGCAAAACCGGAGCAGAAGTGAACCTTCGCTTCAGCTCCCGAAAGGAAGAAACAGCCTCCGGAGACCAATTCAGCACATCAGCACCCTTCTTAGTCAAATCAGTCAATGGTTTGGCAATACCAGAAAAATTAGCTATAAATTTACGATAAAAATTAGCAAAACCCAAAAACTTCTGGAGGGCCTTCAAAGAAGTGGGCTGAACACAATCATAATTGGCCTGTACCATGACCAGGTCCATTTCAATAGTTGACGGAGACAAAATAAATCCCAAAAATGAAATCCTCTGTACAACAAAAAGGCATTTCGATCCCTTGACATACAGGGAATTCTCCCTCAAAATCCGAAACACAGTCCGTACATGCAGGGGTGGATTAAGGGTAGCCAGGGCCCGGGGCAGTTCAGACTCTGTGGGCCCCCCTCGTCACGTGACGGGGGTCACGAATCGTAGAGCCACAATCTACATAGAGAATAATGGGGCCTCCAGCACCGACCTCCACCTGCAGAGCCGCACTCCACATAGAGAATAATGGAGCCTCCAGCACCGACCTCCACCCGCAGAGCCGCACTCCACATAGAGAATAATGGAGCCTCCAGCACCGACCTCCACCCGCAGAGCCCCACTCCACATAGAGAATAATGGAGCCTCCAGCACCGACCTCCACCCGCACTCCACATAGAGAATAATGGAGCCTCCAGCACCGACCTCCACCCGCAGAGCCGCACTCCACATAGAGAATAATGGAGCCTCCAGCACCGACCTCCACCCACAGAGCCGCACTCCACATAGAGAATAATGGAGCCTCCAGCACCGACCTCCACCCGCAGAGCCGCACTCCACATAGAGAATAATGGAGCCTCCGGCACCGACCTCCACCCGCAGAGCCACACTCCACATAGAGAATAATGGAGCCTCCAGCACCGACCTCCACCCGCAGAGCCGCACTCCACATACAGAATAATGGGGCTTCCAGCACCGACCTCCACCCGCAGAGCCGCACTCCACATAGAGAATAATGGAGCCTCCGGCACCGACCTCCACCCGCAGAGCCGCACTCCACATAGAGAATAATGGTGCCTCCAGCACCGACCTCCACCCACAGAGCCACGCTCCACATAGAGAATAATGGAGCCTCCAGCACCGACCTCCACCCGCAGAGCCGCACTCCACATAGAGAATAATGGGGCCTCCAGCACCGACCTCCACCCACAGAGCCCCACTCCACATAGAGAATAATGGAGCCTCCAGCACCGACCTCCACCCGCAGAGCCACACTCCCCATAGAGAATAATGGAGCCTCCAGCACCGACCTCCACCCGCAGAGCCGCACTCCACATAGAGAATAATGGGGCCTCCAGCACCGACCTCCACCTGCAGAGCCGCACTCCACATAGAGAATAATGGAGCCTCCGGCACCGACCTCCACCCGCAGAGCCGCACTCCACATAGAGAATAATGGAGCCTCCGGCACCGACCTCCACCCGCAGAGCCACACTCCACATAGAGAATAATGGAGCCTCCAGCACCGACCTCCAACCGCAGAGCCGCACTCCACATACAGAATAATGGGGCTTCCAGCACCGACCTCCACCCGCAGAGCCGCACCCCACATAGAGAATAATGGAGCCTCCGGCACCGACCTCCACCCGCAGAGCCGCACTCCACATAGAGAATAATGGTGCCTCCAGCACCGACCTCCACCCACAGAGCCACACTCCACATAGAGAATAATGGAGCCTCCAGCACCGACCTCCACCCGCAGAGCCGCACTCCACATAGAGAATAATGGGGCCTCCAGCACCGACCTCCACCCACAGAGCCCCACTCCACATAGAGAATAATGGAGCCTCCAGCACCGACCTCCACCCGCAGAGCCACACTCCCCATAGAGAATAATGGAGCCTCCAGCACCGACCTCCACCCGCAGAGCCGCACTCCACATAGAGAATAATGGGGCCTCCAGCACCGACCTCCACCCGCAGAGCCACACTCCACATAGAGAATAATGGGGCCTCCAGCACCGACCTCCACCTGCAGAGCCGCACTCCACATAGAGAATAATGGAGCCTCCGGCACCGACCTCCACCCGCAGAGCCGCACTCCACATAGAGAATAATGGAGCCTCCAGCACCTACCTCCACCCGCAGAGCCGCACTCCACATTGAGAATAATGGAGCTTCCAGCACTGACCTCCACCCTCAGAGCCGCACTCCACATAGAGAATAATGGGGCCTCCAGCACCGACCTCCACCCGCAGAGCCACACTCCCCATAGAGAATAATGGAGCCTCCAGCACCGACCTCCACCCGCAGAGCCGCACTCCACATAGAGAATAATGGGGCCTCCAGCACCGACCTCCACCCGCAGAGCCGCACTCCACATAGAGAATAATGGGGCCTCCAGCACCGACCTCCACCTGCAGAGCCGCACTCCACATAGAGAATAATGGAGCCTCCGGCACCGACCTCCACCCGCAGAGCCGCACTCCACATAGAGAATAATGGAGCCTCCGGCACCTACCTCCACCCGCAGAGCCGCACTCCACATTGAGAATAATGGAGCTTCCAGCACCTACCTCCACCCGCAGAGCCGCACTCCACATAGAGAATAATGGGGCCTCCAGCACCGACCTCCACCCGCAGAGCCGCACTCCACATAGAGAATAATGGAGCCTCCAGCACTGACCTCCACCCGCAGAGCCGCACTCCACATAGAGAATAATGGGGCCTCCAGCACCGACCTCCACCCGCAGAGCCGCACTCCACATACATGGCTGCTCTCAGTGCTCTGTGCTGTGCGCACAGGACCTGTGATGAGGTCACAGGAGGGGAGGAGACAGGGGTCACATGATCGGGGGCCCTGACACCTTACCTCCTTTGATCTCATCACAAGCCTTTGCACGCTACCAGCAGCATCAGCGTTCACGCTACTTGTAGATGCTGCTGGTAGCAGAGCACATAATGCTGCCCCCACTCACTCACTTTTAGGTGGGGAAAAGATGGAGTGCCATTGCAGCAGCCAGCAGGAATGTGGTGGGGGCCCCCTTAGAAGCTCTTGTGGTGGGGGCCCCGGGGCTGGGGCCCCGGGGCTGAAGCCCCGCCTGCCCTGCCTATAATCCGGCCCTGCGCGGTGGCGGATTATAATGGGGCAATTTACTGGCCTGGGCTGTGGGCCCCTTAACCCCACTGGGCCCGGGGCAACTGCCCAAATTGACCTCATTATAATCCGCCACTGAGTACATGTTCCACATGAGAGTCCCAATCCTTGGAAAAGATCAAAATATCATCCAGATAGATGATCAAAAATTTATCCACCAAGTCTCGGAAAATATCATTCATGAAGCACTGGAAGACAGAAGGGGCATTAGTGAGCCCAAAAGGCATCACCAGGTACTCAAAATGTCACTCCGGAGTATTAAACGCCGTCTTCCATTCATCCCCATGCTTAATGCGAATAAGATTATACGCCCCCCTGAGGTCAAGCTTTGTAAACCAGCAAGCACCTTTAACTCTGAAGAATAGATCAGAAATCAGGGGTAACGGATACTGATATTTAACAGTAATTTTGTTGAGGGAACCATAGTCAATACAAGGCCTTAATGACCCATCTTTCTTAGCCATGAAAAAAAACCCAGCACCTAAGGGTGAAGAGGATGGTCTAATATGACCCTTCTCCAACGACTCCTTAATATAGGATCGCATAGCCTCGTACTCGGGTACAGATAAATTGAAAAGTTGACCCTTGGGAAATTTACACCCAGGGCTCAGCTCAATTGCACAGTCTTAACTCGTATGAGGAGGCAAGGACGCAGACTCATTCTCACTAACTACATCATAAAAATCAGCCAAATAGTCAGGAACATCATGCGACTGGGGAGAGGTGGAGAAAACAGGAGCATCACTAAGGGCACACCGACAACCCCAACTCAGCACAGACACAGATTTCCAATCCAAAACTGGATTATGGATTTGCAACCAGGGAAACCCCAGAACAATGGTATCATGCAAATTATGCAACACCAAAAATCTGCAATTCTCTTGATGGTCTGGGGCGACCCGCATTACCACTTGGGTCCAAAACTGAGGTTTATTCTTCGCCAAAGGAGTAGCATCAATACCCCTCATAGGCGTCCGCAGAGGTGTCATAGGAAATCCACAACGTTTAGCAAAATCCAAGTCCATCAGGTTCAGAGCTGCTCCCGAATTCACAAAAGCCTTAGCGGAAAATGTGGACAGGGAGCAGATCAGAGTTATTGCCAGAAGAAACTTAGGTTGAACACCACCCACAGCAAATGTGTGTGCAAAATGTTTCTCTCATTTAGGGCAGACAGAAATGATATGCGAGGCATCACCACAGAAGAAACACAGCTTATTATGCCTTCTGAACTCCTGACCAATAGCCTGATCAATAGCATTAGGTTCATCATACAACAACCCCAAGGCTTGAAAAAATGCATTCACATTAGTAAGAATAGGATCATCACGTTTCAAAGAAAACGCCCAATCCTGAGGATCGTCGCACAGCAAAGAGATGACAATTTTAACCTGCTGCACGGAGCTCCCCGACGAGTTAGGCTTCAAGGCAAAAAATAATTTACAATTATTCTTAAAATTCAAAAATTTAGACCGATCCCCAAAAAACACATCAGGAGTAGGGATCTTTGGTTCAGCAGCATGTGAATGAGCAAGATAGGTGGAAATTCCCCGCACTTCAGCAGTGAGCTGCTCCACACGATCAGACAATTGCTTCATCTCCATTGAGAAAGAAAAAAAATTCCCCCTGCGGCCTCAGAGACATAGAGGAAAAAATATACACAAAAAAAAAAATATTCTGACAAACTCTTCTTTTTTTTCCTTTTTTTTTTTTTTACAATTCTTTCCTGTTATTGAGTCCCTAGGATCTGCGGTATGGCTGGTGATTCTGTTATGAATGAGTCACCAAAGGAGGAAAAAACAAAAATACAAGCTAAGTCCAGAAAATCGGAGAGGTTGGTAGCTATCGGATTGCAGACCCCTGATCCTATCCACAACAACTAACAGTAGCCGTGGGGGTTTCCTACGATGCCCTAGACCCCTCGATCACAGCCGGAGAACTAAATAGGCCTAAAGAAAGAAAGGGGAAATCTAAACTGCCCCAGAGCAGACCCCAAAGCAATAGGCAGCCCCCAACATATAATGACGGTGAAGCAAGATGAAAACACTAACACAGATAGAAAGATAGGTTGAGCAAACGATGGGGCCCAAGCTAACTAAAAAGGACAGGATAGAAAAGCTGCTGTCTGCAATCCGCAAAAAACCCTACCAAAAAATGCCCCAACCGTCTGATAGGAAAAACAGGCCCTGAAGTCGCTAGGACTTCAAAATGACTATATCAGCACTCAGGTAAATTCTGAAGACAGAGCAAAGAGACAAAAATGGAACTCAGCACACCCCCGACCGGGGATGGCTGAACTCCAAAAAACAAAACTAATAAGTTCAATAGCAGAGCCCAAACTAATCTTAGGGAAGCAGGAATCAGACTGGTCTCCAAGAATCCAGCAGAGAAATCACCAGCGACTCAGAAGGGCGTCGGCTGCCTTATATCCAGTCAGCAGTTCCAGTTACCCAGTCATCATCTACCAGATCAGGTGTTTGGTAATCAGACTCACTACCTTCCTTCACCAGAAGAGGGAGTTCATCAGACATCGACGGTGAAGGGGAAAATGAACTCACAACAGGACAAGCGGCTACCGGTAACTCAGCGGGGTTACGAATGGGACAGCGGCTTCCTGTAACTCGGCAGGGTTACGAAGAGGACACCAGCCGCTGTATGTGAATAGCAGCCAGCGGTGTCGGTGATCAGTGACAGCAGGAGCTGTAGTGGTGCCAGCAAGGACTTGTGTGGTATCGTTAAAAGACATAAACTGTGTTGTGTGAACTGTAGTCTGAGAAGACCGGTATAACGGATATGGGGAAGTCCCAAAATGGGGCGGTGGCCCAAATCGGGGTGGTAGCCAAAAAGGGGGTGAAGTCCCGGGAGGGGGCGGTGACCCAAATTGGGGTGGTTCAGGAAATGGCAGCACTGGTTGCCTCAGTGGGTATGTCTGGGGAACCGCAGTGTGTCTGTATGAGTTTTTAGGAGCGCGGCATGTATTTTCCGGATAATAACGGGCCACAGGTGGGTACCATGATGCTGCATCAGGAAGGAGTCTCTGGTAGACTGCACTCAGAGAGTCAGGTGACTCTGACAGGAACTCCTCTCGTTTTATCTCTGACCGAGAAAAACACCAGGGTTCGCTGTAAACATGGGGTCACGGTAAACTATGCAGTAGACAGAGTTATGTTTGAGGGGACCAAAGGTGGTGAGTGCCAAGGGGGTGGGATACCACGGGACTTAGTCTATGCCTTGGAGAGGGGCTGGGACTTTGTTTTGTTTGATGATGTATGGTCAGACAATGGAGACGTTTCGACTGTGGGGGCAGCAGACACTGAGACAGTAATGGCTCCTGACATGGACAGGTCAGAGGTAAAAATGACCGGAAGAAGAACTACATCTGCCCAACTTACGGACCTGACATCTCGTGATATGACGGATGGTGGGCTGGGAGATTAGACGACTTGGGGGAAAACACGGTTAAACGGTAATGGGACGGTTCACTCGACTGGTGGGACTGACCCAGGTGTACCCTTTGACAATATAATTAAAGAGGTAGTGGTGAGACACGTGCTGGCCAAAAGAGAACAGGATCGTGAGATAAAGCTGATAAAGGAGACAGTGGAAGGACATCTCAAACAAGAAAGAGTCCTGAGACAAATGGAAGAGCACAGGGTTGAGGAGCTCGAGAAAGAAGTCTTGGAGCTCAAAGAAACTGTAAGTGGTCTTCTGTGGGAGAAGAACCATGACAGAGATGAACAGCGGCTGGGTCAGACTGGTGGTGGAACGGAGCTGCTGGTGCCCGTCTTGACAGACGGTCATGAAGAGATGAGATCTCGTAAAGTTGGGGAGCTAAGAACTGAAGAAGACAGTCACCTGGTCGGGTCAACTGTAGTGAGGGAAGTGTCCGAGGTAAAGCCAGAGCCTCCTGGCCAGGAAGAGAGCAAGGCCACAACCTTCAAGTTTGTGATTGATGTACCAAAAGACATGCAAGAAGCCTGTGCTGAGGAAGGTGTGCATGAGGCTTTCAAAGAGGCGGTCAAAGCGTGTGAGGTGCACTGGGCACCTGAGACTCGGCAGTTAGTGATAGTATCAGTCAGAGAAGATACATCAAACCGAGTAGCTGTCCTGAAAGAGATGCATCTGCAGTGTCTCCATGTCAAACAGTTGGCTAGGTGGAGTAATATGAAAGCTGCTCGACACCTAGAGTTAGCAAGAGAGGCTATGGATCGGTTGGGTTTGCGGAAAGAGGTAGTTCCGGTTCCCAAAGGTCTGATTGTGAGAATCATTGGGAGATTTGGGAAGGTAATGCAAGACCTTGTAAATAGCTCCGGTGTGGTGAGGGTGAGGATCCCTCCTGATGATGAAGACCAGGTATCCAGTGAAGAGGGTAGGATTCCCGTCCTGGTGGTTGGCTCCGTGGAAAGCCTGAGAAACTTTCGGATGCTCTTGGAGTATCGAGTGGGGTACCTGCAATAGATTGAGCAGTAGAGCCTGGACCGCCGGCAAATTAATAAAGAAGTACTGAATACCAGGAGGCGGCCGCCTCCAACCCAACATGTAAGGACCCGAAGGGTTCCTCCAAGTAGTGACATGGCAGGTGGCCAAACAATGTCAGCAAGTGGCAGTTCGATGGGCCGTATGAGGCTGAGAGACATTAGTTCCCGTGAAACGCTGAATGGGTCAGACTCAGGCCAGACAGTAGGCCTAACTAAGACTGATGACCGTATCAACCGGGGGAGCTGGTCGGGGAACAGAACAAACAGGGAGAGGAATGTGTTGACTAGACAGTGTCTGATGATGCAGACAGACTGTAACTGGAGGGCCAAAGATCAGGGCCAATATTCTGACCGCTGGGGGCGGGGGAGGCCTAACGTAGAGATAAAGCCGTATGATAGAAGGAGACGGTTCTCTCGACCTGTGGGGCAAGGTGTAGTGAGTGCCCGGTCTCGAGAGCCTGATGTAAGGTTGTGTGTTCAACCCCACAAGTTTGAACAGAGGGGGGAGCTATGTGGTGTAGTGACCACTGTGTCCACTAGGGGGCGCTGTATGGATGTCCCAGGAGTGTGAATGAATGGCAAGATACTGAATGACCGTTATGTATCTCAAGGTGGGTGGCCTTGAGATGGAGATTTATGTGTGTGTTAATCAGCAGTGATACTGCTGAGGTGCTGGTTCAATGTGTCAGGGACTAGTTACCTACAAACCCACCCAGGGGGTGTGTTTAATAACATTATTGTAAAGTGTATATGTGTGTGTGTGAAGAACCTGTGATAAGGTCATAGTCATGTGACCCGGTGGGCGTGGCTATGAACCATATAATGTGGCCAGGGTAGGTCACATGTGGTGAATGCTGGGACCCGATTGGTCCAGTGTGGAAGGTCCCGCTGAGATGGAGCTTCCTGGCTAACTGCCTGTGAAGTGGCTGTGGTGAATGCTTGGACCCGGTTGGTCCAGTGTGGAAGGTTCTGCTGAGATGGGGCTTCCTACCTGAGAGTACGTGTGGACGCTGTGAGTAATGGCTGCAAGTGCCTGAGAGTTCCCTGGAGGGAATGAATGTCTACAGTATGGAGAAGCAGCCACGAGAGAACCCTGACGGGGTGAGATATAACTGTGAGGCTGAAAAGCCTACATATTGGACATTGCTAACAGAGTGAAGCTCTGTCATGAACGCTATGCCGTTTATATATTGCTGGTCATGGTTTATGATGTTTAATAAACTGCATGGACTATACTGGTTTATGGAAAACCTGTGCCGGATCTGATTTTTGTGGCTGCCAAGCGAGTGATCCCCTACTTAAATGACAGCGCTACCTCACAATACATAGACATTAAAAAATCTGTGTTTGCGTTAAAAAAAATAAAGGGTTAGATACTGTCCTAGTGGACTTCAGAATGTTAATTATGTATTTTCAGGGGAATTTGAGTGCGTTGGATTTGTATCAAATTTATTAGCAGCAAATTGAGGTTTATT
This sequence comes from Dendrobates tinctorius, assembly GCF_039654945.1. NCBI lineage: Eukaryota > Metazoa > Chordata > Amphibia > Anura > Dendrobatidae > Dendrobates > Dendrobates tinctorius. The sequence goes on from NW_027361717.1 coordinate 19,226,823, forward strand.
TCAAATTTGGCCCAAACCTTGCAAAATATTCAGTCCTTTGGAGGCATTGGCACTGTTAAGCTTTTACTCTCTTTGGTCAACATTTTAGTTTAGCTCACTGAGTGAAATAAGTGTTCAGGAAATTTCCCAAAGACATTTAGCCTCAATAGACAGTTTTTTACAGGACACTCAAGCAGGGCCAAAGATACTTTCTGTAGCAAGTTCTGCTATAACGCTACACATTTACTGCTTGTACTCTGTAACACATTCAGTATGTGATGCCCTGTTTCAAAAAACACAACGCTATGCATAGTACCTTTTCTGTTTTAAAGAATACATATTATTACAAAATGAGCTGCTATGATTCTTAAAACATGTCATATACTACAGCATAGTGAAGCATCTGTTGTATATTAAGATATAGTGAAGTATTCATCTTCCCCTTACTCAGATAATTTCGTTCTGGAACTGTGCCACCCTCTTGTAGTGGTGCTGGAGATCTGTTACTTAGTGTTATCAATCAGATCTCTTCTGCTCTTCTTTCACAGTATGAGTCTCAAGGCCCACATACACATTAGTCAAAATGGACCAATGAATGACCATTTGCTGGCTGGACGAATGGTTACACATGGGCAAAAAAATAAAACATAGCATACTATATCTTCTGTGTTAGACTTTGTAGTTGATGGTGCAATGAGTGCTTATTATTGCCCAAAAATTCCAACACGCCCAATCGTGATAACGAAATTCAGATCCTCAAGTATCGGTTGAAATGGACAGTCGTTGATTTCACCAATATAGTCGACAATCACTCATTATGGCTAAGGTTTATCTGATGTGCATGGGGGCCATAACCCATGGCTGAACTGTAACATGATCTGCTTCTTCTTATCTAAGAGGCTACATTCTACAGCGAGAGAGGACCCTGTTGACCATAAGACCATAAGAACTTACACTCTACAGAAGAGAATTACATGGTGACTCTGGAAATAGAAATTGACTCTGCCATACAAACTGCTCCACTGGGAACCGCTGATCTGTGATAAAATTCCAACATGATGCGTTCTACGTGGGTCGCCGCACTGTTAAATCGATGCATGTGGTGGCATCCGCATACTGCAGCATGGCCTGCGTACCCAACGTTAAAGATAGGGTACGCAGGCCGAATGAAGCCGCTTGCAGAAGTAGGCGGAGCTGATCAGAGGAGGTGTGGCATGGGGCAGGGCTTCACGGAGGAAGTGAAATGTGAAACCAGCCTAAATTCTCAATTAGAATGGAGAAATTAATCAGCTAATAGAACTCCTTTATAATTAAATAAAATAATAACTCCTATGATAAGCTATCTAGTAGAAAATATGTTTTCTTCATATAAAGAAGTATTGCATTTGAGACATATTCCTGACATTACATAACTTAGTTTAGCTGTTTTTTTATTTCTAACTTTTGCTGTCACTGAAATCTGATCTACACCTTCTTATGTTACTTTGCTAAGTGTGTTAATGTATTTCAAAGTTTTTACATCAATCTTCGCTTCAAAAATAGAATTATTAAGTCTTGAAATCAAATCCTATAATAATCCTGCTTGTCTTACAGAGTGATTTCTTAACTAATTCAACGCTAGCATTACGGACAAGTATTATTTCTGTGTAATTCAAGGGTACAGATTTATTAATTGTTCTTATATTTGAATGCAGGGCTGGAAATCTGGCAAGAATTCTGACATCTTGCCACCAATTCGGTTTTTATTTCCCAAATCCATGTTCGCAAGTTGTCACCTTATCCCGAATTGATGCAAATGAATGACAATTAATTCTTTCAATATGCGCCGACAGCAGACTTCCGATCTTTTACTCTTTTGACAGTCGTTCAATTGACGATCTCAATTTTTAATCACTAAGTCATCAGTTATGAAGGGAGAGGTGAGTGATAATTGTCACATGCCAAGATGCCGTACCAATAACCTAATCGGGGAGGACGTTTGTGTCTCCTCTCTGTAGACCACAGTGATAAATGTACTTTATAAGATTTTGTCTACTGTTTCGTTTCCAAGTATGGGGTAATATTGTATGCAAGATATCACTCAGGACTGTGGATAATATTTCTTCTTGGACAAAAAGCCTGTTTTCATATGCTACATAACCGGACTGAAACTCAATAGCGATATAAAAAATAGTGACATATATTCTTCTTGAATACCCCTGTGAGGACGGCAGTATATAAAATGTGCTACTATAATAGAAACTTCCAACCTTATTAAATATGTTGGGCAAAATGAATAAAAATAATAAATATCTTTCCCACCTATTTGTCAGCTAGTTTCTGATACTGAAAGAGTATCTGCTTACTTATTCTAAAATGAATGTGCACTACAAGATAAAAGAATATATATGACTCTGAAGCCATGGAGCGTTAGCTCTGCTGTCCAAAGGGCTCCAGCGGAAAAGTTACATTTAACCATAGTAATGTAATACCTGCTATTATACATGATTGTTCTGCAAGGAATAGAAGTCCCAGATAAGGACAGCAATTATATGAATATATTCCTACGTTACCCTATCTTGCTTAGAACTTTAGCAAGAATATTTTATAAAATGAGTCTCTTGTCAAGATATTGGAGATATGTTTAATGAGTAGAAATATTGGGTTTCTTTACATTCAGGCTCATAGAGGAGGTTTAGATGTAATTCAGCTGCTGACTGCTACTTTAGATGATGCTGGGACTTTCTTCTATGAGAGGAAGAGAAAAAACTTCTTGATTCACAGTATGGACTCAGAGCTTCTCATATGCTTGCTTCACACCTGGTAAAATACTGCTAGGAAAAAAAAAGATAACCGTCAAAAATAGTTATAATGTAGCTGCTAAGAGAGGCTGGGATCAGAACAATCACCGACCCCTCCTGCCGGAGATTCAGCTGTTCCACGTCAACAAAGCAGCACTCCTTTTTCCAGGCTGCTCTGTCAATGGGGCATGACTGCCGATGTCATGCTGATAACAGCTGGCTCCCCACAATAAGACAGCGGGGAGCCAGCTGTCAATCAGTATGATGTCTGCAGTCACACCCTGAAGCAGCTGCTTTGGCAATGTGATATCAGCAGAAGCCATTGAAAGGTTGGCAGGAGTGGTCTGTGATTGCTCTATATCAGCAGAATTTGGAGCTGGAAACAACAGGCTAGTTGCTAGTTTGCTAGTTAGCAACTACCTGCCTGTTAGTTCTTAAGTACATATTTAAAAAATTATATAGTCCCGGATAACTCTTTTAAATAGTTATTGTTTGGGAAACTGTAAGGGATTGGACAAGAGGAAAAATAGAATGGAGACTGGATTGAAGAGGACAAGAGTTTTCAAGTGTATGGTATATGATGCCCTTTGGTTTCCAACATTCCCAATAGCCTTACGACAAGTAGGTAAGTGTCTCAGGTGCCTCAGAAACCTTGCTTAACTTTTCGGTGCACAGCACTTCCTGAAGGCTTCCTGTGGATGGCAATGTCAGGCCAATCAGAAAATGTGTGTCTGATTGGTGTGCCACAGTAAACTTTTAAGGAGAACTGTACAGGTTAAAGTAAAGGTTAAGGGAGGCTTCTGCGGCACCTGGAAGACTTACCAACTTCTCCTGTAAACTCTTGGGACAGTTAGAAAGTATGACCAATAGATGCTAGAAACCACAGTCCAAGGGAAAAAAAAGGAAAAGCTTCTAAGAAATTACATGTTGAGTACATTACAGCAGCGGTCATCCGAAATTGTAATTTTTTCCATGGGCAGCGCCTGTATTTTGGATTATATAGTTACAGCATTTTTCATTCTCTTGGAATATCTATGGATCCTGAAGGCAATGGCTATCGGATGAATACAATCCCACAGAAGAGCAGTCCACTTCTTCTGGAAGGTACAATTACCTTAGCCTTGCTCTTCCTAGGGTTGTGGCTATGTATCTCTGCAAAACCAACAAGGTTAGTAACATATACCTTTTATACACCTGTCTGATCTGTACAATACTACACAAGCGAGCACTCCTAACACGCTCCTATCTTATTTGCCATTCAGAGGCTATGTAGAAGAATGTTTTGTTTATTGAGTGGTATACGCCTCTTACTAAAATCAGATGATTGCTACATATACACTGATGGAATTGAAAAGGCGCATAAATGGGTTGGGTACTAGCAGGGCCCTCATTCCTTTTGGTATCTGTTATGATCTGTGATTATTGTTATGCTGTAATGTCTATTGTCTGTACATGTCCCCTTTGAAATGTAAAGTGCTGCTGAATATGTCGGCGCTATAGAAATAAAATTCATTATTATTATTATTACTTCGACAAAAGTTAATAATGTCAAATAAAATAAAAAACTTGTCCACATCACAATCAGGGTAACAGTAGCAAGATATACCACATCCAAGCTTGACAAAAACCATATGTTGACCATAAATAGAGATCATATATAGGGACCATATATAGACCATATATAAAGACTATATGCAGACATTATATAGACCATATGTAGACAATCTATAGACCATATGCAGACAATATATAGACCACATATTGATGTAGGGTTCGTGGGCCGGGCTGGTGGGTGGTCCCTCTCTTACCGCGCAGAGACATAACAGAGACACGATGGAGGCAAGTGTCGGGTACAACAGGTCCAAGTTTATTCTCTTGCCGTCCGCCTGACGGCTTCAGAAGTGCACCGCACTTCAAATCACCAATTCACTTTACTTCACTTCACTTATCGGCCCTCCGTTTCCAGGGCCGATTCCCGCACACCGTAGTTTACACCGGGGAAGTACATATACGCACCGTCCCCTCTTCACTCTTCGACGCTCCTGCCAGATCTGTCACTGTGGTCGCCTTAGGCCCGTAAACCAACAGTACTTTTACTGATCAGTCGTCTCTCTCTCTCTCAATACAGTATGCTTTACCTCAGTGTCTTGTCTATACTGCGGTACTCTTGTGTCAGGACCACCCCCCTGACTTTCTCTCTCCTCAGTCCCCCTGGTTTGGTTTTCCTCACAGTGCACAAACTGTCGTAGTCCTCCTGTCACTTGAGCTCCCCCTGGGGACTGGAACTTTCTGGAACCCTCCTGTCAAATTTATATCATTCCCGGTTCCCTGTAACTCCGCCCCCCATGACCAACGGTTTCCTAAGCCCTAAGCTGATGTCAAGTCCTTTACTCACACTCCTCCCTGCCATCTAATGGTCAACCCAAGGTACTGCACGTCCACTACACTTTCTCAGCTGTTTCCCCTCTGTAGTAACTGACCCTTGTCTAAACTGTGCAAACCTTCCTTTCTCTCTATTCTGACCAGTCTGTCCGTCCATCAGGTCACCTTCCCTACATAGACACCATACAGTATGTATGCCATGTATAGAGACCATACGTACACCATATGTAGACCATATACAGTGAATTAAATAATTATTTGATCTCTTGCTGATTTTGTAAGTTTTCCCACTGACAAAGCCATGAACCGTCTATAATATTAAGGGTAGGTGACTTTTAACATTGAGAAATAGAATATCAAAAATAAAATCCAGAAAATGAAATTGTAGAAATTATATAAATTTATTTGCATTTTGCAGTGAGAAATAAGTATTTGATCCCATACCAACCATTAAGAGTTCTCGCTCCTACAAACCAGTTAGACGCTCCTAATCAAATCATTACCTGCATTAAAGACAGCTATCTTAGGGTATGTCCACACGCTGCGGATTGCAGTGCGGATTTGGCCGCGCGGATTTTGTAAAATCCGCAGGTAAATTTGCAGGTCAAAAGACCTGCGGTTTTACCTGCGGATTGGCCTGCGGTTTTGCCCTGCGGTTTTTCATCTCCACAATGGTGGAGATGGCAAACCGCAGCAGAATCCGCAGAAAGAATTGACATGTCAATTCTTTCTGCGGTTTACAAAACCGCAGAAAAGCCGCATGGAAAAATCCGCACCATCTGCACTGCGGTTTTTTATTCCCATAGGGAATAGTGGTACTGTACACCGCAGCAAAAACTGCTGCGGACCCACAGCGGCCAAAACTGCTGGGGAACCACAGCAGAATCTGCAGCGTGTGCACACACCCTTACATAGTCACCTTTATTAAAGACTCCTGTCCACAGACTCAATCAGTCAGACTCTAACCTCTACAACATGAACAAGACCAAAGAGCTTTATACGGAAGTCAGGGACAAGATCATAGACCTGAACAAAGCTGGAATGGCCTACAAAACCATAAGTAAGATGCTGGGTGAGAAGGAGAGAACTGTTAGTGCAATAATAAGAAAGTGGAAGAAATACAAAATGACTGTCAATAGACATTAATCTGGGGCCCTGTGAAAAATCTCACCTCGTGGGGTATCCTTGATCATGAGGAAGGTGAGAGATCAGCCTAAAACTACATGGGGGAACCACAGTCACCCAGAAAACCATTGGTAACACATTGCGCCATAAAGGTTCAAAATCCTGCAGTGCTCGCAAGGTCCCCCTGCTCAGGAAGGCACATGTTCAGGCCCGTCTGAAGTTTGCCAATAAACACCTGGATGATTCTGTGAGTGGTTGGGAGAAGGTGTTGTGGTCAGATGAGACAAAAATTGAGCTCTTTGGCATCAACTCAACTCGCTGTGCTTGGAGGTAGAGAAATGCTGCCTATGACGCAAAGAATACTGTCCCCACTGTCAAGCATGGAGGTGTAAACATTATGTTTTGGGGATGTTTCTCTGCTAAGGGCAATGGACTACTTCACCACATCAATGGGAGAATGGATGGAGCCATGTACCCTAAAATCCTGAGTGGAAACCTTCTTCCCTCCGCCACAACATTAAAAATGGGTCATGGCTGGGTCTTCCAGCAAGACAATGACCCAAAACGTACAGCCAAGGCAACAAAGGAGTGGCTCAAAAGGAAGCACATTAAGGTCATGGAGTGGGCTAGCCAGTCTCCAGACCTTAATCCCATAGAAAACTTATAGAGTTGAAGCTCCGAGTTGCCAAGCGACAGCCTCAAAATCTTAATGATTTAGAGATGGTCTGCAAAGAGGAGTGGACTAAAATTCCTCCTGACATGTGCGCAAACTTCATCATTAACTACAAAAAGCGTCTGACTGTTGTGCTTGCCAACAAGGGTTTTGCCACCAAGTATACAAGTAAGTCTTGTTTGCCAGAGGGAATACTTATTTCTCACTGCAAAATGCAAATTAATTTATATAATTTATACAATGTGATTTTCTGGATTTTATTTTTGAGATTCTATCTCCCAATGCTAAAATTAACCTACCCTTAAACTTATAGACTGTTCATGTCTTTGTCAGTGGGCAAACTTACAAAATCAGCAAGGGATCAAATAATAATTTCCTTCGCTGTATAGATCATATGTAGAGACCACATATAAACCATGTTTAGATCATATATAGTACGATATGCAGACCATATATAGAACATAATTAGAGACCAAATGCAGACCAAAGATAGACTATATATAGAGGCTATATATAGACCATATACAGGTTGAAATGTTACTGTCTTGTAAGTGCATAAATACAGTTTTTAATATTTTGAAAAAAGATTCCTGCACTATCTTTACATTTCTTGGATGAATTAAAAATCTGCCTACAGAAGTGAAAAATATAAAAAGCAAAAAACAATATTCACTTTCTGTCGTTCCTCTACTCTACTACAAATGTCCCCTAAGGGTCTCCTGGCCTCCCCTTCCACTAGGGGCATCAAGTGACTTTTTGGCTATAGTTGTCATGTTCCTTCCGACCTTGAAGAAACTGTTAGCTGTTCCTCCCAGCTAATACTACTTACCGAAAGAGTGGAGACAAGCTGATGGTATCGGCAGTAATGAAAAATGGTAGTGGCGGTTTGGTGAGTTCTAGTAAGTTTTGTTTTATTTTACTTTTACAAATCCTGGGCCTTCTGTTTCAAAGTAGTGAACAACCTATGTAATCCCAATTGTAAACTCACCAGTGGTACGTCCAAAGAAAATTACTTGATTTATGCAACTTTGTTATTGTATCAGTAAGCATGACCCATTGTGGGAAGGGATAACAGAATGTGATTTTGAATTAGGGTATTTATTTACAGAACTGTGTGTTTCCAAGCTTGTTGCATCTTGGAGACAGGCCTTGGCTTTGACACCTCGTCATTATGAATCTATGCAGAACTTAAGCATAAACACGTAATAATTCTCATGCATATTTCAACCTTTGAACACACTCCAGCAACAAGCTATTCTTCATTGTCAAAGAACCAAGATCTTTTTACATAGTCCAGACAATCCTTCCAAGTGAAATAATAGTTAACCACTAAGCCTTGCTACAATTAAATATCTTTACTTTTCTTGGTCAATGCTTTATTTTATGGGAAGAAAATAGAAACAGAGAAAAGCCAGGAGGGAGAGAATGCCTATTATATTACTTCTTCATTTCTGAATTAATTACCCATTTTATTCTCAGAAATTATGTTTTTTGTCAGAATTCATTGCAATTTAATTTGGAATGTGAGGATTGGCACAAGTTCTAAAAATGCTGAGTTTTTTTTTCCCATCCTCTTCGTGTTTCTGTGTCGGGACTCAAGGATAATTAATATTCAATTTGCTGGATCTAATGTGTCAGGAAGCGTCCATTTCCTCTTCAGCAAAAAGACAAGCCCGGCCTATGACTAATTGCATCTTTTGTTATCAGACCTGATTAGCAGGTTCATTGTCATGTACAAAGGATGTTTGTTTTTGGAGTAGGTTTTCATGTTAAAGTGCTCAGAAACTTTCGTCATTAGTATCAGGATGGGAGTATTGGAAAATATTCTGTAAATAGTTACTCTCAGACATAAAAAAAGAAACATTGTACAAAGTAAATGTAAAAGCAAAATTTTAATGTCTGATGATGTAGGGCTAGACAGCCATATTATCAAGAATATGAAATGTCTATAGTGATATTTGTAGGGCAGCCATGTGGAATTTCAGGGCCCTAATACAGCCAAATCATCTGGTCTCCCCACCACACATCCTGACCATTGTAGTTCCAGACTTGTACCATAAGGCCTGGTGCAGACAACCGAATTTTCGAGCGTAACACCAGAGTCCTCTTGTACCAATGTTATTCTATGGGGTCATGCACATATCCGATTTTTTTACTAGGTACGAGTCTGTCTGAGGAAAAAATTGCATTATGCATGATTTGCATCTGTAAATCGGATCGTACTCGGCTATGCAAGTCAATAAGTCCGTGCAAACCATTGGATTGCACTCGGATGACATTTAGAAGATGTAAAATATGTTTTTGTAGTTTGTAAAACTACATCATTTATGGGAGTTTCTGCTGTTCTGACACCTTATGGGCTTTACCAAAGTGACATGGCACCCTCAAACCATTTCAGCAAAATCTGAACTCCAATATGGTGCTTCCCTTCTGAGCTTTCCACTGTACCTGAAAAGTAGTTTTCCCCCACATATGGGGTATTGGCACACTCAGGAGACATTTCACAACAAGGTTTGGGGTCCATTTTCACCTATTACCATTGAGAAAATAAAAAATATGGGGTTAAAAGAAATTTTTCGAGGGAAAAATGTGATTATTTTTTTAAATTTTCTTAGATCTACGCTATAAACTTCTGTGAAGCACATGAGGTTCAAGGTGCTCATCACACATCTAAATAAGTTAATAGAGGCATCTACTTTCCAAAATGGAGTCATTTTTTACATGACATGGCATCCCCCCTGGATTCCAGCCAATTTTGTATTAAAAAAGTCAAACCTTGCTCCTTCCCTTCCGAGCCCTGCTGTGCGCCCAAACAGTGGTTTTTGCCCACATATGGGGTGTTGCCATACTTTGGAGAAATTGCACAACAATTTTGGGGTGTTATTTTCCCTGTTTACCTTGTGAAAATGCAAAAAATTGGGGGCAAAACATCATTTTTGTGGAAAAAAATGTAATTTTTTATTTTCACGTATCTATGTTATAAACTTCTGCAAAGCATTTGGAGGTTAAAGATGCTCACCACACATCTAGATAAATTCCTTGAGGTGTCTACTTTTCAAAATATTGTCACTTGTGGAGGATTTCCACTGTTTAGGCACATCAGGGGCTTTCCAATCGTGACATGGCTTCCACTCTCGATTGCAGCCCTTTTTGCTTTCAAAAAGTCAAACGGTGCTCCTTTCTTTCCGAGCCCTGACGTGCGCCCAACCAGTGGTTTTACTCCGCATTTGGGATATCAACATACTGAGGATAAATTGCACAACAAATATTAGGGTTCATTTTTTCCTGTTACCCTTGTGAAAATAAAAAAAATTGGGTCCCAAGCAAAATTATTGTGAACAAAATTTAAATGTTTATTATTTACTTCCACATTGCTTCAGTTCCTGTGAAGCACGCAGAGATAGTAAACTTCTTACATGTGGTTTGAGTACCTTGAGGGGTGCAAATTTTATAATGGTGCCACTTTTGAGTATTTTCTGCCATATAGGCACTGTCTCTTCAAATGTGATGTGGTTCCTAAAAAAAGGTTTTGTAAATCTTGTTGGAAAAATGAGAAATCGCTGGTCAACTTTTAATCCTTAGAATTTCCTAACAAAATATGTCACGCGGCTGCCATCGCCTGTCACGCCGCTACTGCCGCCTGTCACGCTGCCGCCCTCTGACCCCAGGCATACTTACCCATCCTCAGCGTCCCGGCGCGCTCCCGCTCATCCTCCAGGGCCTGCTCCATCTCTTGCCTCCTGTTCAGCAGCGCACGCGCACTCCTTCCTTCTTGATGTCTGCCGCTCCATCTAGCCTGCTCTTTGCCCCTGGAGGACCCTGACCCGGAAGTACCGTTGTGCACTCTGCTTATCAGGCCACCTCTTCCTCCTGGCTGTGCCTGTCTGTCATTTGTGCCTCACAAGTGATTCTGGCGCCATGTCTCTCTGCGCTCTTCCCTGCCGCAAGCTCCTGTTGCCTGTTTGTGATTCTCACCTCCCTTCTCCGTTTTCCTCTCTCCTAGTGCCTGCATGCCAGTGGTCCCGTCCCGCCGTGTTCCCGTGTCTCTGCCATGTCTACTAGCCTATGTCCCTTCCTAGCCGCTTTCTCGTGTTACAGCCGTGCCTGCCTGCATCCCAGTCCTGCCCGTCTTCCCGTGTTCCTGTCCTGTTGGTCCTCCCGCCAGCCTCTCCGGTCTCCCGCTGTGACTCCTGTGTCCTCCCCTGGGTACCAGCTGCCGTGGTGATAGTCTCCCCTGGGCCTGCCTCTAACGCTCCCTGTATAGGGGGTGGTCCACCAGGTCAGCTCGCCCGAGGGAGGTTCATTGCCACGGTCCAGCGGGTCCGCCCCAGGAGTTCTTGTAAAAGTTCTCACAGTATATTATGTTTCAAAAATTGTTCTGATGTAAACTAGACATGTGGGAAATGTTATTTTGTGTGACAAAATTCTATGATTTAAAGGCAGAAAATTGCAAGCTTTAAAACTGACATTTTCAAAATTTTTACTAAATTTGCAATTTTTTCAAAAATAAACACAAGTCATATAGAAGAAATGTTACTACTTTCATGAAATACAATATGTCACGAAAAAAAGGCTCAGAATCAGTGGGATTCGTTGAAGCGTTTCAAAGTTATTAACTCATAAAGAGACAGTGGTCAGATTTTGAAAATTAGGCCCATCATTAACCTACAAAGTAGCTTGGTCCTTAAGGGATTATGGATGTATTTAGACTGCTCAAAAACAGACATCAAACAACTGTTGATCCACTGCATGTAAGCCAATGAGTGGTTACTTAAAAGACAGTTTTGACAAGCCAGACGCACCCTCACAAAATTATGGCTAATACAATTGCTCTTCTCTTACAGAATTTCATGTTAACACAGGATGATGTGCTGCCGAGAGCGATGATTTTTATGCTTGCTTGATAGTCATCTCACCCTTTGAAAAAGCATTCTCATTCCCTATTATTACTCCTGCATAAATGGGCCATAAGAATGGATATTCCCAGGATCAATTAATCTCGATTTTAACAGTTACATGTAGTGTGGAGCATTCCGATACTGCAAATATCGGGTATCGGCCGATATTCGCTGTATCGGAATTCCGATACCGAGTACCGACATTTTTACAATATCGAATACCGGAATCGGAAGTTCCCATAATGCAATGAGCCAGTGTTGTGGCTGTGATTGGCTGCTGAAATGATGTCATCATGATGCGCGGTCTGTGCGCACCATGATGCGCGGTCTGTGCAGGCCTTCCGGGGGTCTGTGTGGGCCTGCCGGGGGTCTGTACGGGGCTGCCGGGGGTCTGTACGGGCCTGCCTGAGGTCTGTGCGGGCCTGCAGGGGGTCTGTATGGGCCTGCCGGGGGTCTGTACGGGCCTGCCGGGGGTCTGTGCGGGCCTGCCGGGGGTCTGTGCGGGCTGCAGGCATCGTCCGATGGGACTACAAGCCCCATCGGGCTATGCCTGCTACAATGACAGTGATTGACACATTAGCCAATGATGGGACAGTAGTAGTCCCATCATCCGGCTAATGTGTTGAATATAAAAAAAAAAACATGCATACTACATATATACTACATATATACAACATTCATATAACATACATACATACTACATACTACATACATACTTCATATATACTACATTCATACAACATACATACATACTACATACATACTACATATACTGTATACTACATTCATACAACATACATACATACTACATACATACTACATATATACTACATTCATACAACATACATACTACATATATACTACATTCATACAACATACTACATACTACACTACATACTACATATATACTACATTCATACAACATACATACTACATACTACATACATACTACATATATACTACATTCATACAACATACATACTGCATACATATTACATACAATACATTCATACATTCATACAATACATACATATAGACATACAGTACATATAACATAGAGTACATACTCACCATCACTTGTCACTTTGATCCCCGAAGCCAGTGTCATGTATGTATTGTATGAATGTATGAATGTATTGTATGTAGTATGTATGTAGTATGTATGTTTTATGTCTGTAGCATGTTTTATGTATGTTGTATGTATGTAGTATGTACGATGTATGTATGTATGTATGTTGTATGAATGTAGTATATATGTAGTATGTATGTAGCATGTAGTATGTATGTATGTTGTATGAATGTAGTATATATGTAGTATGTATGTAGCATGTAGTATGTATGTATGTTGTATGAATGTAGTATATATGTAGTATGTATGTATGTTGTATGAATGTAGTATGTATGTAGTATGCATGTATGTTGTATGAATGTAGTATATATGAAGTATGTATGTATGTATGTATGTTGTATGAATGTAGTATGTATGTTGTATGAATGTAGTATATATGAAGTATGTATGCAGTATGTATGTATATTGTATGAATGTGGTATATATGTAGTTTGTATTTTTTTTTTTTTTACATTCAACACATTAGCCAGATGATGGGACTACTACTGTCCCATCATTGGCTAATGTGTCAATCACTGTCATTGAAGCAGGCATAGCCCAATGGGACTTGTAGCCCCATCGGACGATGCCTGCACACACAACCCCCGGCAGGTCCGCACAGACCACCGGCAGCCCGCACAGACCCCCGGCAGTCCCGCACAGACCACCGGCAGCCCACACAGACCCCCGGCAGGCCCGCACAGTCCCCCAAGAGGCCCATACAGACCCCGCCCGCACACACAGACATGCACAGTTTCCGTCCACGCACCGCCCACACTCTTCCCCCCTCCCGAACTGGATGTGCAAGTAAAGAAAGGGGGTTTTTTAATTCCAATATTTCTGTCCCATTAACTTGCATGGGTTTCCGGTATCGGAATCGGCGATACCCGTTACTTTTTGGGTATCGGTCCGATCCAATCCGATCCGATATTTCCCAATATCGGAAAGTATCGCTTAACACTAGTTACATGACGTGCAGGTTAAAAGTAGAAATAAGTGAACCTTTCAAGGTTCGGTTCAGCAAACATCCCAATGTTCGCCGAGCATGTTTGCTGAACAGTTCATTGAATGTACCCGAACTCCATTGAATTCAATTCATTAGGAGGCAAAACCAAATGTATAGACAACACCTTAAGGGGGACCAAAAACCTTCCCAAACACCTCAAATTAGGGGCAGACACCAGGAAGAGTGGCATTAATTGACCCAGAATACAAATAGTATAATTGTGCAGCATGGATGCATGGGACAGGGCTTGGACCAGCTCAAACATTGATCAGTAACAGGTGGATGAGTGACAGGTGTATGCTTTGAGAGGTCTGCCAAATTCAGGCAATACACAGGAAGGGAGCTAATTTGGAGTTCAAACATTCCCAAAAATTAGGGACAGACACCAGGAAAATTGGCATTAATTGACACAGAGTACAAATAGTATAACTGCACATCATGGATGCATGGGACAGGGCTTGGACCAGCATTTCTAGCAGAAACATTGATCAGGAACAGGTAGATGAGTGACAAGTGTAGACCTGGTGCTCTGAGAGGTCTGCCAAAATCAGGCAACACATATGAAGCAGACCCAACTTTGGGTCCAAAGTACAAATGTGATAATTGCACAGCAGTCACCCATGGGCCATGCATGAGGTATCAGAATCTGGGTAATCATTTGAAGGTTTAAATTAAGACAAGGTGCGTGAGTGATCAGTGTAAGCCTGCTTTGCTGGGAGCCCTGATACCTCAAACAATAGTTCAAACTTTTGTTTTGCTCAGCCACACAGGTAGCACAAATATCAGCTTGGTAGATCACAAAATTTAAAGATAGTATCAAAGGTAGTTGACTGATGATTAATTCACCCACAGTAGAAATGTCATAATGGCAGAGTAGCAGTCAGCCAAGGAACATGCATGAGGTATCAGGGTCTGGGCCAGCATTTAGAGCTTTGAATTGAAGTTTCAATTAAGATTTGGTGAGGAGTGGTGTAAGCCTTTTTTGCTGGGAGCTTTGATACATCATGCAACTGCTCAAACAGTTTTTTTCTCAGCCACGTGCATGTGGCACAAATATCAGATTGGGAGAGGACTAATGTTAGAAAAATCTAATGATAGTACCACAGGTAGTTGACTGTTTAATTTACCCACAGTAGAATATTTTATAACGGCTGTCAGCTATGAGCCATGCATGAGGTATCAGGGTATGGGCCTGCAATTAAAGCTTTAAATTGAAAAATGATATTTCAATTAATACGACGTAGGTAAGGGAGTGGTGTAAGTCTTCTTTGCTGCTGGCCCTGTTACCTCATGCAACAGAAACAGCTCAAACTGCTTTTTTTCCCAACCACACTCAGGTGACACAAATATCAGCGTAGTAGAGCACTAGTGTTAGAAAAATATAAGGATAGTAGCACAGGTAGTTGACCGATCACTTGACCCATAGTAGAACATTTTATAATGGCACAGAAGCAGTCAGCCATGGGTCATGGATGAGGTATCAGGGAATGGGCTAGCATTTAGAGCTTTAAATTGAAGTTTCAATTAATATGTTGTAGGTGAGAGAGCAGTATGAGCTATTTATGCTGGGAACCCTGATACCTCATGCAACAGTTCAAACTAATTTTTTTCCCAGCCACATTCAGGTGCTACAAACATCAGTTTTGCAGACTAGTTATTGGTAGAAAAATGAAAGGAAAGTAACATAAGTAGTTGACTGATGATCAATTCACCAAAAGTAAAAATTTGGTAATGTCACAGCAGCATTCAGCCCTGGGCCATGCATCAGGTATCAGGGTATGGGTCAGCATTTACAGCTTTGAATTTAAGTTTTAATTAAGTCGGAGTTGGTGAGGGACCGGTGTAAGCCTGCTGTACTGGGAGCCCTGATACCTCATGCAACAGCTAAAACTGCTTTTTTGCTCATCCACACTCAAGTGGCACAAAGAGCAGTGATGTTATAAAAAATTAAGGATAGTAACACAGGTAGTTGACTAAAAGTAAGTGCAGGCCTGCTGGTCTGGGAACCCTACTGCTACAAGCAACTCACATGAAGGAAACCCAACTTGAATTGCAAACATTTCAAAAAATTGTTGCCATACACCAGTAAAGTGGCATCAATTTCCCCAGAGTAGAAATACAGTATTATAATGGGCCTCTGACATCCCTTCCACTACAGGCAACCCAGGAAATGGAGACCCAACTTGGAGTATGCAACCATTGCCCCCACCCCCCATGGACTGCAGAAGCGCCATGTATGCTTTTTATACGGAAAGGGACATGTGACTTCATCAGCCAATGACAGAAACCCTTGTGTCTGGATGTATACATTTTCTGCTCCCTGATTGGCTGCCAAAATCTACACACATTAAGTTAAAAAAAATTACACTCCGCCTCTCCTCTGACCTATACACACCCCTGTGTGTGGTCCCTGTGTTATAACTAAACACTACATTTGTGTTTAGAAACTTTGTTAAATGTATCCTGGTCTTCCTGCTTATGGGGAGCCGACTAGTCATGGACCGCCCTTAATCATTGCTGCAGCACACTTCGATCACACCCACAGCAGTATAGCGCACATCCCAGAGTTTGTAGGGGAAAAGGAGGAGGAAAAGAAGAAGATCCTCTTCTGCACTTCCCTGCATTTACTACTCACACTGTAATGGAACGTAAGTGACAATGTCATATTGACGGGGATGTCAGTCACACCGCTGTAGGTGTAATTCTAACACACACATATCAATGATGAATGGGGTCCTTGACTAGTCTCTAACCCGAGGCAGGTAGAGCCAGGTGGATTTACCATCGCTTTCAAACACACAAATGTAATTTGTAGGTATAACATAGGGATTACTAAAAACTGTATTAGAGGGCTAATAACACTCTTAGGGGTCATTCCTGCAGTCAAATTAATTAACATTATGTACAAACAGAAGTATTTATACCACAAATTGACAGAGCTTTTTTAGATGAAAAAAATATGTTTTACCTGCAAAAACCTTTTTGCCAACATCAGCGTAGTATAATAATGTTAATAATCTTTATTTATATGGCGCCAACATATTCTGCAGCGCTTTACAATTCAACAGTTCATATACAAGTCATAAGAAACAGCGTTAACGATAATACAATAATTAAAGCAAACATAACGACCCTGCCCGTGAGATCTTACAATCTGCAATGAGGTGGAGGTGACAAAGTACAGGGGCTTATATACAATGATGGTCAAGCCAACAGTATGTTTTTGCCTTTTATTATGTGATTAAATGGAATCATCTGTTAGCAGGTTTTTTCCACCTAAACTGAGAGCAGCCTTATATAGAGACAAAAATCTTGATTCATGTGATGTGTCACTTACTAGGCTGATTGCTGTAGTTTTAATACAATCACTGTTTTACCAGCAGGAGAGTATCACTAGAGGTCTAGTAACCCCTGCTGCCAGTTAAATCTCCATATTCATGAGCTCTGTATAAGCCTGCCAAATAACTTATTGACAGCTTTCTGCCTATGCACAGTATACACAGAAAGCTGCTAATCAGTGGTGTGGGCAGGGTTACACAGAGTTCAGTATTGTGAACTGCTAGCTCTGCAGCAGCCAAATAGTGATTTTATTAACACATCAGCATGCAGCCTAGTAAGTGACACACTCTTGGAATCAGGGTCTCTGTACTTATATTATGTTGCTCTCAGATGGGGTAGCAAAATCCAGGTGACAGATTTCCTTTAATTAATAAATCCCCCCAAATCAAGTATCGCGGTGCTAGATAGCCAAGCTCATGTCCCTGTCCCACATGTTTTATGCCTGTTAGACTGCCACTAAACATGAAGGGTTATCCTGCCATACACAGAAATGCTGTAGCCATTTTGGCTACTGGCATTACTGTCATTGCATGGCTGCATTGTGTAGTCAGGTCTATATAAGACTCGATTACACAATGCTCTGCACACTCTCCTCCAAGGTGGGCAAGGTGAGCAGTGTATATTCATTTTTTAATTACATCTGCTTAAGTCAGAGCAATGGTCACTTCTCTGGCACTGACAGCAATAAAATAAGAGCAATAAAAATTACATATCCTGAAAGGGCTGCAGTTAGAAGGCTGTGAGCTGTTATTAATAGGCTGGGAAGGTCCATGGTTATCTTGAACCTCCCAGCCTAATAATATTAGCCCCCAGCTGTTGACTTTACATTAGCTGGTTATTAAAAAATGGGGGTACCCCACATCATTTTTTATTTAATACATTAAAGGGAATAATGATATTTTGAAATAGGACTTAGGCAGCCCTTTCAGGATATATAACTTTTATTGATCCAGCTTCTAAAAAAATTGCCCCCCCCCACAAAAAAAACGGAACTGGAGGCTGCAACATATGGACCCAGTTTAAGCGATGCTCTGTAAGCTCGACAGCTCGGATTTCAGACCAACACGCTGTAGCAAACTGTTAAAGAAATTTGTGCTGCTGATGACGTATTTTGCTGGCAGAGGATCACCTAGACTGGATATAGTATTATCCACTTTTCATCTAAGACGAGAGACGAACCAATTCTAAGTCAATTTATAATGATAACGAGTTATAATTGATCCATCAAATGGATAATAATGGATCATCACATATACAGAATATCCATTATGAATCGTGTAAAAACAAAAGCCACAAAGACAGTGTGAACATAGCTCATCCCAGCATTGACTATAAAAATGTGCAAAACAATGGAATTATACGGAATGATATATTTTGGAAAAATGACATGCATAATGATCTAAGAAAGATTTGACCACCTGATTGAATTCACATATTCATACATCAAATCCAGGAAGTCCCTTAAGCCATTAAACATTTCTATGTCCAATACAGCTTTGAGGCTATTTACATATTTATATGACAATATCATGGCCCCTTCTTTTCTCTCAAGGTAATTCTTTTGGCTTATAAAACAGATCATTAACTAAGATTTACTCTATTCCTCATAAATTGTATTTATTTTGTGATCATCATTCATATATTCAAGATATGGTAACTCCAATACATTCTCTAGAAGAAATGTATTTTCTCAACAGTATCTTTTCACCCGACAAAGACTGTCATTGAGGGTTATAATTAAGTTTATTATCAATAGGAGTGGGCTAACCCATGGATATTTGGGTCCGGCGGGATCGGCGAAACATTTTAAAAAGTTCACTTTGGATATCAGAACGGTACCTGAACTCAAGCCCGAACCTGGACCCCATTCAAATGAATGGGGGGGTCTAAATATCAGCTGTTTCCCACGCTGTCATCTGTATGACAGTGCAAGAATCACCTGCTCTGATCGGTGGTAAAGTTTGTTACCACTGGCCAGAGTGCTGCAGTTCCCACGCTGTCATACAGATGACAACATGTGAGCCAGAAGCCCCTTTTATTCAAAATCCTGTAAAAGTTAAACAGGCAGCTGTGTGCTGATATTAATAGCCTAGGAAAGGGCCATGGATATTGGCCCCCTCTAAAGCTAAAAACATCAGCTCTTAGCAGTCTCAGAAATGGCACATCCATTAAATGCTCCAATTCTGGCTCTAAGCCTCTGTCTTCCCACTTGCCCTGGTGTGGTGGCAAGTGGGGGAATAGATGTGGGGTTGATATCAGTTTTGTAATGTCAGCTGACATCAAGTCCACAGGTTAGTAATGGAGAGTCGTCTATAAGACTCCCACATTACTAACCGTACAGTAAGATTTAAATAAATACACAGCAAGAATAAAGTTGTTTATTTTAAATAAAACTCTCCACCCTCTTATACCCATTTATTTTCAAAAATTTAACTTCTTAACCACCAAGGTTGGTTTGCACGTTAATGACTGGGCCAATTTTTACAATTCTGACCACTGTCCCTTTATGAGGTAACAACTCTGAAACGCTTCCATGAATCCCTGTGATTTTGACACTGTTTTCTCATGACATACTGTACTTCATGTTAGTGGTAAAATTTCATTGATAAAACTTGCGTTTATATGTGAAAAAAAAGAAATTTGGCAAAAATTTTTGCAATTTTCCAAATTTGAATTTTCATGCCCTTAAATCAGAGAGATATGGCACACAAAATACTTAATAAGTAACACTTCCCACATGTTAAAACTTGACCAGTGATTTCTCATTTTCACAACACCATTTTTTTTTAGGGACCGCATCACATTTGAAGTCACTTTGAGGGGTCTATATGATAGAAAATACCCAAATGTGACACCATTCTAAAAACTGCACCCCTCAAGGTGCTCAAAACCACATTCAAGAAGTTTATTAACCCTTCAGGTGCTCCACAGGAATTTTTTGAAGGTTTTAAAAAAATGAACATTTAACTTTTTTTCACAAAAAAATTATTTCAGGTCCAATTTTTTTTATTTTACCAAAGGTAACAGGAGAAATTGGACCCCAGAAGTTATTGTGCAATTTGTCCTGAGTATGCTGATACCCCATATGTGGGGAAATCGCTGTTTGGGCGCATGGCAGAGCATGGAAGGGAAGGAGCACTGTTTGACTTTTTTAATGCAAAATTGGCTGGAATTGAGATCGGACGCCATGTCGCGTTTGGAGAGCCCCTGATGTGCCTAAACAGTGGAAACTCCCACAAATTACACAAATTTGGAAACTAGACCCCACTAAGGAACTTTTCTAGATGTGTGGTAAGAACTTTGAACCCCCAATAGCTTCACAGAAGTTTATAACGTACAGCTGTAAAATTAAAAAATCAAATTTTTTCCACAAAAATGATCTTTTCACCCCCAATTTTTATTTTCCCAAAGGAAACAGGAGCCCAAACGTTATTGTGCAATTTGTCCTAAGTACGCTGAAACCCCATATGTGGGGGTAAACCACCGTTTGTGCGCATGGCAGAGCTCAGAAGGGAAGGAGCACTGTTTTATTTTTCAACTCAAAATTGGCTGGAATTGAGATCGGACGCCATGTCGCATTTGGAGAGCCCCTGATTTGCCTAAACAGTGGAAACCCCCCACAAGTGACCCCATTTTGGAATCTAGACCCCCCAAGGAACTTATCTAGATGTCTGGTGAACACTTTGCACCCCCCAGTGCTTCACAGAAGTTTATAACGCCCGGGCGTGAAAATAAAGGAATCATTTTTTTTCCATAAACATGATCTTTCAGTCCCCAATTTTTATTTTCCCAAGGGTAACAGGAGAAATTGGACCCCAAAAGTTGTTCAATTTGTCCTGAGTACGCTGATACCCCATATTAAAAATTAATACACAAAAATGCCCATAAATCTCATATTCCCATAACAATGTGGGTACTATATACCACAGAGAATGAATCACACTAATGATGACCATGTAGTAAACACAAGGCACCACTGAAGGTATACATATATTAAAAATATTCTTTATTTGAAAATAATTAAAAACATATATAAACAAGGTGCTGAATGAATGGAGACACACTCGCCATAGACTCACCACAAACCAATGCTATCTAACCGCAATACAAAATGCAACAAATTTCACAATGTGATAACAATCACAGAAGACCACAATGCCCTATCATGAATAAATAATGAGCAAGAAGAAGAAGCTGTGCGAAACGTGGGTTGCGGCAGAAGGACATCCAGGGTTCACCACCGTTCTACCGCTGGTATGTACATTCATACATCTTTTTAAATCCATGCACAGTATAGTATTGGCACAGACCAGCATTTAAGTTGTGAGAAGTGGATGCACAGTCCTTTTTATATGTATGCCTCTTTTTTAGACTCATTAGTCATTATTTATTCATGATAGGCATTGTGGTCCTCTGTGATTGTTATCACATTGTGAAATTTGTTGTATTGTGGTTAGATAGCATTGGTTTGTGGTGAGTCTATGGTTAGTGTGTCCCCATTCATTCATTCAGCACCTTGTTTATAAATGTTTTTAATTATTTTCAAATAAAGAATGTTTTCATTGTATATACCATTCAGTGGTGTCTTGTGTTTACTACATGGTCATCATTACTGTGATTCATACCCTATATGTGGGAGAAAACTGTCTAGATGTGTGGTGAGCATTTTGAACCCCCAAGTGCTTCACAGAAGTTTATAAAGCCCGGGCGTGAAAATAAAACAATATTTTTTTCCACAAAAATGATATTTCAGTCCCCAACTTTTTATTTTCCCAAGGGTAAAAGGAGAAATTGGACCACAAAAGTTGTTGTGCAATTTGTCCTGAGTAGGTCAATACCCCACAAGTGGGGGTAAAACACTGTTTGGGCACATGGCAGAGCATGGAAGAGAAGGAGCACTGTTTGACTTTTCAACGCAGAATTGGCTGGAATTGAGATCAGACGCCATGATGTGTTTGGAGAGCACCTGATGTGCCTGAATAGTGGAAACCCCCTAACTCCAACCATAACCCCAACACATCCCTAACCCTAATCCCAATCCTAACCCCTACCCTAAGGCCTCTTTCACACATCAGGTTTTCGCCGTCAGGCGCGATCCGGCGCTTTTGACAGAAACCGGATACGGCGAAATGCAATGCCGGATCCGGTTTCCCCCTCATTGACTTGCATTTGCGCCGGATCGCGCCGGATGGCCATGCGTTTCATCCGGTTTTCGCCGGATCCGGCAATGTGTCGCGATCCGGCGTCTGGAAAGAACGTCTACTGTAACGTTTTTTTGTCTCCGGCGAAAAAGCCGGAAACGCCGGATCCGGCGCGTCCGGCTTTTTCACACAATGAAAGCCTATGAGCGCCGCAATGCGCCGGATCCGGTTTTTTGGTCTGAGCATGCTCAGTAGCTCTGCCCACAAGACATATATAAAAGCTAGACAGTGGGACCCACAACCACACCCAACATGCCACCCAAGAAAGCAACCAAGCGAAGCAGGAGAAGGCAGGAGACCACTGCAGCACCATCAGCACCACCACCACCCCAAATGGAGCAGCAAATAGAACATGCTGAGGAGGGGAGGCCAGCAGTAGATGAGAGACGGTAATTATCAAATCCCCCATTCCTCCAAACTAGGGCCATGGAATATCAAGATATTCATTGGCCCTTTGTTTCTCTTTATTCAACAGCCGCCAAAGAGATGCAGCAGCAGCAGCAGCAGAAATGGCATCACTGGCAGCAGCAATACCCACAGCCATGGAGTCTGGCCATCAACAGGACAGCACATCTTCTTCTGGGAGCCCTCCCTCGCATCGTCAGCGTTTGACGGTAAGTTTTTATTTCCAAAATCCATCATTTCTGTAATATATGTCTATTCATTGCCTTTTATTTCAAAACAGGAATCACAAGATGAAGAGGAGCTCCCAGAAGAAGAAGGAAGGGGTGGACAGACACCTGGAGTGGGCTCACAATTGGTAAGTTTTTTGCATCAAATGCAGAAACACAACATCACACTACACACAACACATAGAAAACAATGTTCTGCAGACCACTCACAGCAAACAAATGCCTACATCCAAAGACATAACATTTTTTGTTTTCTTCTCTAGTCTTCCCAATCTGGTGCTCGGCCAAGAGGTCCTCGCAGTGCCTCCCAGGGTCGTTGGCGACAGCAACGCGGCGGTCACCAGCGTGTAAGTATAAATATTTTTGCTTTGTTTTTTTGCACTTTTTATTTCATTTCTTTTGTGGAGGCTAATTATGTTATTTTTGTCTTTTTCTTTAACAGCCTTCACAGCGTGCTCCCGACTCTGACGGTGAGGATGGAGGACTCGATGTGGACCACCTCATCGATCTCGTCAGAGAAAGGGAGCCGCTCTGGAATATGGCTGACCGCCGCCACGCTGACCTTATCGTTACCCGACGACTCTGGGAGGAAATCTGTTCTCTCATTGTGGGCCGCTGGGAGGACCTCGAAGCTCGGGCCCAGATTAAAGAGCGTAAGTATATACAGTACCGGTTGCTTGATGTAAACCAGTGTTTCCCGAACTCCAGTCCTCGTGGTCCCCACGGATCATGTGTTCAGGATTTCTATTTACTATGGAAATCCTGAAAACATGACCCCTGGGGACCATGAGGACTGGAGTTTGTGAAACACTGATGTTGTATACTAACCACTCCTTTCTCGTTTCAGGGAACAGAATTGTGAATCGGTGGCGGTCTGTGAGGGATCGTTTCAAGAAGGAGTTCAATAAAGAGATGCGGGCCCCGAGTGGATCTGGAAGACGCAGGAGCAAGTACAAGTACGCACAAGCCCTGTCGTTCCTCCGGGAAACAATGCTCACCAGAAGGTAAATATTACACACCACATGTGAAAAAAATGTTAGATGTAACTTTTTTTTTTCAGCCAGGGCCATACCATGTCAGTATTTTAATTGTTTTTTTTTCTCTTTATTCCACAGCACGGTGAGCAGCACTCGGGAGCCTGCACGATTGGACCCTTCTGAGGCGATCCCTGAGGAGACCGGCACCGAGGGACACTTCGACCACCCCGGTACATCTGCACATTCCCAGCCTTCCCACACATTCGACCCATCTGTCCCATCCACCAGCACAGGAGCATCGTGGCCGCCTACATTACATGAAGCTGCTGGTGAGGAGATCGCTTTCCCTTTACCCCACCCTTCTACCCCTGCCACCTCTAGTACACCTGCGGGTACTGGGCGGCAGCGGCAGAGGGGTCAGGAAAAGAGTTATGCGCAAGAGTTCTTGCATCTGAATGCATCTTTCCAGAACTGTCTCAAAGTCTTGTCAGAGCAAATCTCCGCAGGCTTTCAGCAGATCAACTCCAGCATTCTGGAGGTGAAGACACTTCTGCAAACCATGCATTCAGAAGCAAGATCTTCGCCAAACCACACCTTTTTCAGGTCTGTTGTGGAGCGCATGGCAACACTATCTCCTACCCAGCAGATGCATGTAATGCATTTGTGCCACGGTGCTCTACAGCAGGTTACCTCCCAACCTCCACCTCCCACCACTGTAGTTCCTCCACCTGCACCCCCTCCAGCCACTTTCCATCCTCCCCCTCCTATTACATCTGCACCCCCTCCAGCCACTTTCCATCCTCCCCCTCCTATTACATCTGCACCCCCTCCAGCCACTTTCCATCCTCCCCCTCCTATTACATACCAGCAACCTCACCAGTACCAGACATCTCCCCACTTCCAGCAACCTGCCCCGTACCAAACTCCTTCCCCGTACCAAACTCCTTCCCCGTACCAAACTCCTTCCCCATACAACTTTCCATCAACATCATCTGCTCCTACAGTCCCTGCCCAACCCTCCACTCCACCGCCCACCACCTCTTCTGCCTCCCACATGTCCACCCATTCTGTAGCTTTTTCCACACCTTCACCTCTAACTGTTCCTTCCCCACCACGATCCCAGTCCTCTCTCCACACACCCAGTGTCCCGCAGCCCCTCCAGCAGTATTTCCACCCCACAGTACACAGATTTGTAATTTTTTTTTTTGTGTAATAAAAATGCCCATTGGGTTTAAAACCTTTATTAAAAAAGTTTTTTGCACTTTAAAAACATAAAAAAAAAAAAATGTAAATAAAAGTTAAATTATCGTTTCACAATGGTTGTCTGTCATTTCTTTCTGCAGCGAACTATGTTTTAAAAAAAGGTTAAATACAGGGTATTTCAAAGGTAAAAAGGTATTCAAAACCAGGTATATAACTGTGGGTAAATTTTAGCTTTTTGCCACAGTTGTGTTCCTGGTTGTGTTTGAAGCAAAGTATTTCACCTAAAAAGTTGTGTTTATTGTTGGTGATTTCCTAACAATGTACACAACTTTTGTTAAAAGGTGAAATACTTTGCATAAAACACAACCAGGTACACACCTGTGGCCTAAAGGTAAAAATAGTAAGACCATGACAAGATAGCCAACTTTGGTTGGCAAAGGTATATACTGTTGGTCCAGAAGGTACACAAGTTTAGGGCACAAATCTTTCACACTCTGTCATCCCAGTGTACTCTGCCTTGAGGTGACATAAAGTATAGTGGAAAATTGTCCCTGAAACCGTCACAGAACTTCTAGTGGTAATATTTCCAATGACAACATCCATCTTCGCCAGTAACTTGCTCTTCTCTCCAACCTGCACTTTCTTCTCTACAACCTGTCAAAGAAGGGCTGTAGGAACACGCTATATCTAGTTTTCCAGTAGCCAATCCCGTTCGGAAGGCCACAAGGGTCAATTTTAAAAACCGGATCCGGCGTAATCCGTCGAAAAACGGATAGAAAAACGGATAGAAAAACGGATGAACCGGATGAGACGGATCCGGTTTTGTCTGTCAAGAACAAGACGGATCCGGCAGAAAACCGGATCCGGCACTTCAGGTTTTACAAAACATTTGCCGGATCCGGCATTCCGGCACGACGCCGGATCGCGCCTGACGCCGAAAACCTGATGTGTGAAAGTAGCCTAATCCTAGCCCTAACACCAACCCTAGCCTTAACATCAACCTTAACACTAGCTCCAAATCCTAGTCCTAACCCTAGCCCTAACCTTAATGGGAAAATGGAAATAAATACATTTTTTAAAATTTTATTATTTTTCCCTAACTAAGGGGGTGATAAAGGGGGGTATGATTTACTATTTATAGTGGGTTTTTATGTTTGGCAGCTGTCATACGCTAAAAGACGCTTTTTTTTGCAAAAAATAATTTTTGCATCACCACATTTTGAGAGCTATAATTTTTCCATATTTTGGCCCACAGAGTCATGTGAGGTATTATTTTTTGTGGAACAAGTTGTCCTTTTTATTGGTACCATTTTTGGGCACATGAGGTTTTTTTTTTATTTTGGGCCCCAGAATGAACAAAAACCAGCAAGTCATGAAATTCTTTTGGGGGGCGTTTACACCGTTCCACGTTTACTAAAATTGATAAAGTGGTTTTATTCTTCGGGTCAGTACTATTACAGCAATACCTCATTTATATTTTTTATGTTTTGGTGCTTTTATACAATAAAAGCAATTTTATGTAAAAAATTATTTTTTGCATCGCTTTGTTCTGCAAGCTATAACTTTATTTTTTCACTGATGATGCTGTATAATGGCTCATTTTTTGTGGGACAAGATGATATTTTCAGCGGTACCATAGTTATTTATATCCGTCTTTTTGATCGCGTGTTATTCCACTTTTTGTTCAGCGGTATGATGATAAAGCATTGTTTTTTGCCTAGTTATTAAGGGATTAACTAGTGGGACAGCTTTATAGGGTGGGTCGTTATGGATGCAACAATACTAAATATGTGTACTTACATTGTTTTGTTTATTTATTTACATGAAATGATTTTATTGGGGAATTTTTTTTTTATTTAGGAATTTTTTAAAAATTATTTTTACACATGTGTTTTTTTTTTTACTTTTTTACATTGTCCCAGTTTGGAACATCACTATATAGTGTCAGATCGCACTGAGAAGCCACCTCCCTGCAGGACTTGGAAGGACCCGGCGGCCATCTTGGATTTGGGGTCTTGCAGGGAGGAAGCCCTCAGAACAACGCAAGCACATCGCATTGTTCTGAGGGTCTAAGGGAAGCAAGCAGGGAGTCCCCTCCCTGCACAATTCTTCCCTATGCCCCCGGAACATTGCCATCATGTTTGATCGCAATGTGTCGGGGTTAATGTGCCGGGAGCGGTCTGTGACTGCTCCTGGCACATAGTGCTGGGTGTCAGCTGTGATAATCAGCTGACACCCAACCTCGATCAGCTGCGCTCCCCCTCGAGAGCGCAGCTGATCGCGATGACGTACTATCCCGTCCACGGTCATACAGGCCCAGGCACCTGGATGGGATAGTACAGCATCTGTCAGGAAGGAGTTAAAATAATAAAACACCATATTCCTCACCTGTCCAACAAGAAGATAATCCATATCTGTCCCACAAAGAAATCCAGCTCTGCTACACCTGGGCGTTTTTTTCAGCGTTGGCATGATGCAAGTGCTCAGTAAGCCAGCTACAACACACTGAGACAGGAGTGTAATTATGCTAGTGAACCCCGGTCACCTCACTGACGTCACCATTCTCTGGGTGAGAACTTTCTCACCATGATAGCAGTGACGTTGGTGACGTGACAGGGATTAATCAGCTATGTACTTCAGTGACCTGTCTCATGCCAGCTTTACACACCACTAGTGTTGAGCATTCCGATACCGCAAGTATCGGGTATCGGCCGATACTTGCTGTATCGGAATTCCGATACCGACTTCCGATATTTTTTCAATATCGGAATTCGGCATCGGAATCGGAAGTTCAAAGTTGATTGACAGACTGACGTCATCATGATGCGCGGTGTGTGCGCATCATGATGCGCCGTCATTTCGGGCCTTCCGGGGGTCTCTGCCGGCCTGCCGGGGGGCTGTGCCGGCCTGCCGGGGGCTGTGTGTACTGCCCGGGGTCTGTACCGGCCTGCCGGGGGGTGCCGGCCTGCCGGTGGTCTGTGCACCCTGTGGGGGTCTGTACCGGCCTGCCGGGGGGCTGTGCCGGCCTGCCGGTGGTCTGTGCACCCTGTGGGGGTCTGTACCGGCCTGCCGGGGGGCTGTGCCGGCCTGCCGGGGGGCTGTGCTGATGTCCGGGGGTCTGTGCAAGCATCGTCCGATGGGACTACAAGTCCCATCGGGCGATGCCTGCTACCATGACAGTGATTGACACATTAGCCAATGATGGGACAGTAGTAGTCCCATCATCCGGCTAATGTGTTAAATGTTAAAAAAAAAAAAAAAAAATACTACATACATACTACATGCATGCTACATACATACTACATGCTACATACATACTACATATATACTACATACATACTACATACATGCTACATACATACTACATGCATGCTACATACATACTACATGCTACATACATACTACATGCATGCTACATACATACTACATGCTACATACATACTACATATATACTACATACATACTACATATATACTACATACATACTACATACATGCTACATACATACTGCATGCTACATACATACTACATACATACTACATACATACTACATGCATGCTACATACATACTACATGCTACATGCATGCTACATACATACTACATACATACTACATGCTACATACATACCACATATATACTACATACATACAATACATTCATACAATACATACATAGACATACAGTACATATAACATAGAGTAACATACTTACCAATACTTGTCACATTGTTCCCCGAAGCCATTGTCTTTTCCGGAATAAATATTAACATAACAAACCACAAAAATACTCACCCACGATCCGAAGCAGTCCGCGAGTGTGTCCCACGACGATCTTGGGTAGAGAACGGCAGCATCAGATGATGCTGCCGTTCTCTACGGGCTGCAGGAATCCAATGACGGAAGGTAGGTGTCCTTCCGCACTGTATTCCTCCGCCACTTAAAAAAAAAAAAGTCCCTAGTCTCACTTTATGCCATTGCTGCGTGGGAAATTCCCACACAGCAATGGCATAAAGTGAGACTAGGGACTTTTTTTTTTTTAAGTGGCAGAGGAATACAGTGCGGAAGGACACCTACCTTCCGTCATTGGATTCCTGCAGCCCGTAGAGAACGGCAGCAACAGCTGATGCTGCAGTTCTCTACCCAAGATTGTCGTGGGACACACTCGTGGACTGCTTCGGATCGTGGGTGAGTATTTTTGTGGTTTGTTATGTTAATATTTATTCCGGAAAAGACAATGGCTTCGGGGAACAATGTGACAAGTATTGGTAAGTATGTTACTCTATGTTATATGTACTGTATGTCTATGTATATATTGTATGAATGTATTGTATGTATGTAGTATATATGTGGTATGTATGTAGCATGTAGTATGTATGTAGTATGTATGTAGCATGCATGTAGCATGCAGTATGTATGTAGTATGTATGTGGTATGTATGTAGCATGTAGTATGTATGTAGTATGTATGTAGCATGCATGTAGCATGTAGTATATATGTAGTATGTATGTGGTATGTATGTAGCATGTAGTATGTATGTAGCATGCATGTAGTATGTATGTAGCATGCATGTAGTATATATGTAGTATGTATGTAGCATGTAGTATGTAGCATGCATGTAGTATATATGTAGTATGTATGTAGCATGTAGTATGTATGTAGCATGTAGTATGTATGTAGCATGCATGTAGTATATATGTGTTATGTATGTAGCATGTAGCATGCATGTAGCATGCATGTAGTATGTATGTAGTATATATGTGGTATGTATGTAGCATGCAGTATGTATGTAGCATGCATGTAGTATATATGTAGTATGTATGTTGCATGTAGTATTTATGTAGTATGAATGTAGCATGTATGTAGTATGCATGTTGTATGTATGTAGCATGTAATTTTTTTTTTTTTTTTTACATTTAACACATTAGCCGGATGATGGCACTACAACTGTCCCATCATTGGCTAATGTGTCAATCACTGTCATGGTAGCAGGCATCGCCCGATGGGACTTGTAGTCCCATCGGACGATGCCTGCACAGACCCCCGGAGCCTGCACAGACCACCGGCAGGCCGGCACAGCCCCCCGGCAGGCCGGCACAGCCCCCCCGGCAGGCCGGCACAGCCCCCCGGAGCCTGCACAGCCCCCCGGCAGGCCGGCACAGCCCCCCGGCAGGCCGGCATAGCCCCCAGGAGCCTGCACAGACCACCGGCAGGCCGGCACAGACCACCGTAGCCTGCACAGACCCCCTGGCAGGCCGGCACAGCCCCCCGAAAGGCCCGTACAGACCCCAGAGAGGCTGTACAAGGGCAGGAAAGGGTTTTTCTTATTCCGATACCGGAAGTCCCATAGACTTGAATGGGACTTCCGGTATCGGAATCGGCGATACCGATACTTTTTTTAAAGATCGGCCGATACCATCCGATACGATACTTTGAAGTATCGGACGGTATCGCTCAACTCTACACACCACAAGAGCATAATTACAATCCAGTCTTAGCATGTTCTGGCTGGCTTTTTGAGCGGTCACAACATGCCAGTACTCAACAAACAACCTTGATGTTGCAGAGCTGGACTTCTTCGTGGGATAGATATGTATTATCTTGTAGTTGGACATTTGAGGAATATGGTGGTTTATTATTTTTTATTTTACAGTAATAAGTAGGAAAAAGAGGGATGGGGAGTATATATTTAAAATAAAGGAATATGTGTCTTTCTTTTAATTAAATTACTTTATTCTGGCTTTGTGTTTTTTACAATATACCGTAACTATGGGGTTAGTAATGGAGGCGTCTTATAGACGCTTCTCCATTACTAACCTGCGGACTTGATGTCAGCTGACATTACAAAACTGATATCAACCCCACATCTATTACCCCACTTGCCACCACACCAGGGCAAGTGGGAAGACAGACACCAACACCACAGCTCCCAACTATTACCCCACCTGTCACCGCTTCAGTGCAGGTGTGAAAATCCAGGCAAAGTGCCAGAATTGGTGCATCTAATAGGTGTGCCTTCTATGGGGCAGCTGCAGGATGCTATTTTTAGATTTTGGGGGTCGATATTTATGCCCTTTCCAAGTCTGACTAAATGATGGAGACTCTTTGCCGTTTTGTTAATTATTTATTTAAATAACTAAAAAATATGGCATGTGGACCCCTCTATTTTTGATAGCCAGCCAAGATAATGCCAACTGCTGAGAGCTGCAGCCCGGAGCTGTCTGTTTTGCCTTCGCTGGTTATCAAAAACAGAGGGGGCCGCACATCATTTTTCATTTATTTATTTAGTGTACAGGAGCCCTCTGGTGAAAACCCTCATCATTGTACACCTGCTATTGTTGTTATCAGAGAGAGCAGGAGTATGATGGTGAGAGTATTACTCTCATCAGCCCACGACTGTGACCGGCGGTAACACGCTGGCTGTCATCTCTATGATAGTGTGGGAAACGCAGCACTCTAACCGGCTGTATAGAACTTACCACTGATCAGAGCCCGTGATTCTCACACTTGCACACAGATAACAGTATGAGAAACACCTGATGTTCCGGCTGCCAAACCCAAATAGTAACACTAGGTGTTCAATATGGACACCGAACTTTACAGTTTGGGCTCACCATCCCTATTTATCAGTAATTACACCTAAATCTTTTTCTACTGTAGAGATGAATATTCATGAACCATTCAAAATAGAAATGATATGCCTACTCCTGCCCACCCAGACTGCAATGTCTGCTTGTCTCTTTGTCTGTATTCAGACATAGTACATCCTGTGCCATCTATATTACCTACAATCCCTGAAGAATTATGTGGTTCCCTTTTTTCTTCTCCTCGCTTTATTCTGCTATGTACAAGCTCATCTCCATCTTTTTGGCACATCTAACATTTGGCTACAGTGGTTGAAAGGACAGGTAAAGTAGAAAGAGCAAAAGAAGCAGCACATGCTGCTATGTGAAGGATATGCACTGTCTCAAGGGCAACAAAATAGTGAAAATGTTTAACCCCTTCACTACCAAGGGTGGTTTGCACGTTAACTCCCGGGCCAATTTTTACAATTCTGACCACTGTCCCTTTATGAGGTAATAACTCTGAAATGCTTCCATGGATCCCGGTGATTCTGACACTGTTTTCTCATGACATATTGTACTTCATGGTAATGGTAAAATGTCATTCAAATAACTTGCGTTTATTTGTGAAAAAAACAGAAATTTGGTGAAAATTTTTAAAATTTCGCAATTTTCCAACTTTGAATTTTTATGCCCTTAAATCACAGAGATACAGCACACAAAAAACTTAATAAATAACATTTCCCACATGTTTACTTTACATCAGCAGAATTTTGGAACCAAATTTTTTTTTTGTTAGGAAGTTATAAGGGTTAAAATTTGA
The DNA here is from genome assembly GCF_039654945.1 of Dendrobates tinctorius. Classification (NCBI taxonomy): domain Eukaryota; kingdom Metazoa; phylum Chordata; class Amphibia; order Anura; family Dendrobatidae; genus Dendrobates; species Dendrobates tinctorius. The sequence continues at coordinate 19,259,509 of NW_027361717.1, forward strand.
CCAGTGATTTCTCATTTTTGCATCACCATTTTATTTTTACGGACCACATCACTTTTGAAGCCACTTTGCGGGGTCTATATGATAGAAAATACCCAAAAGTGACACCATTCTAAAAACTGCACCCCTTATGGTGCTCAAAACCACACTCAAGAAGTTTATTAACCCTTCAGGTCCATCACAGGAATTTTTTTGAATATTTAAAAAAAAAATAACATTTAACTTTTTTTCACAAAAAAAAACTTCAGGTTCAATTTTTTTTATTTTACCAAGGGTAACAGAAGAAATTGGACTGCAAAAGTTATTGTGCAGTTTGTCCTGAGTACGCTGTTACCTGCTATGTGGGGGGGAACCACTGTTTCGGCGTATGGCAGAGCTCAGAAGGGAAGGAGCACCGTTTGACTTTTTCAATGCAAAATTGGCTTAAAATCAGATCGGATGCCATTAATGTTTGGAGAGCCCCTGATGTTCCTAAACAGTGGAAACCCCCCACAAGTGACCCCATTTTGGAAACTAGACCCCCCCAAGGAACTTATCTAGATGTGTGGTAAGAAATTTGAACCCACAAGAGCTTCACAGACATTTATAACGTACAGCGGTACAAAAATCATATTTTTTCCACAAAAGTGATCTTTTCACCCTCAATTCTTATTTTTCCAAGGTAACAGGACCCAAAAAGTTATTGTGCAATTTGTTCTGAGTACGCTGATACTCCACATGTGGGGGTAAACCACTATTTGGGCGCATGGCAGAGCTCGGAAGGGAAGCAGCGCCATTTGACGTTTTTGGCTGGAATTGAGATGGGACACCATGTCGCGTTTGGAAAGCCCCTGATGTACAAAACAGTGAAAAACCCCCACAAATGACACTATTTTGGAAACTAGACCCCCCAAGGAACTTATCTAGATGTGTGGTGAGCACTTTGAACCCCCCAGTGCTTCACAGAAGTTTATAACGCCCGGGCGTGAAAATAAAAAAATTGTATTTTTTCCACAAACATGATCTTTTAGTCACCAATTTTTTTATTTTCCCAAGGGTACCAGGAGAAATTGGACCCCAAAAATTGTTGTCCAATTTGTCCTGAGTATGCTGATACCCCATATGTGGGAGAAAACTACTGTATGGGCACACGTCAGGGCTCGGAAGGGAAGTAGTGACGTTTTGGAATGCAGACTTTGATGGAATGGTCTGCCGGTGTCATGTTGCTTTTGGAGAGCCCCTGATGTACCTAAACAGTGGAAGCCCCCCATAAGTGACCCCATTTTGGAAACTAGACCCCCTAAGGAACTTATCTAGATGTCTTGTGAGCACTTTGAACCCCCCCCAGTGCTTCAAAGAAGTTTATATCGACCGGGCGTGAAAATAAAAAAATCGTATTTTTTCAACAAACATGATCTTTTAGTCCCCATTTTTTTATTTTCCCAAGGGTAACAGGAGAAATTGGATCCCAAAAGTTGTTGTCCAATTTGTCCTAAGTACGCTGATACCCCATATGTGGGAGAAAACTACTGTATGGGCACACGTCAGGGCTCGGAAGAGAAGTAGTGACGTTTTGGAATGCAGACTTTGATGGAATGGTCTGCGGGTGTCATGTTGCTTTTGGAGAGCCCCTGATGTACCTAAACAGTGGAAACCCCCCACAAGAGACCCCATTTTGGAAACTAGACCCCCTAAGGAACTTATCCAGATGTGTGTTGAGCACTTTGAACCCCCCAGTGCTTCACAGAAGTTTATAACGACCGGGTGTGAAAATAAAAAAATAATTTTTTTCCACAAAAATGATATTTTTGCCCCCAATTTTTGACCACAAAAGTTGTTTTGCAATTTGTCCTGAGTAGGCTGATATCCCATATGTGGGGGTAAAACACTGTTTGGGCGCAAGGCAGAGCTTGGAAGGGAAGGAGCGCCGTTTGACTTTTTCAACACAGAATTGGCTGGAATTGAGATCAGATGCCATGTTACGTTTGGAGAGCACCTGATGTGCCCAAACAGTGGAAACCCCCCAATTATAACTCCAACCCTAACCCCAACACACCCCTAACCCTAATCTCAGCCCTAGCCCTAACCCTAGCCCTAATGGGAAAAAAGAAATAAATACATTTTCTTTTAATTTTATTATTTTTTCCTAACTAAGGGGGTGATAACGGGGGGTTTTATTTACTATTTATGGCGGTTTTTATGTTTGGCAGCTGTCACACGCTAAAAGACGCTTTTTATTGTAAAAATAGTTTTGGCGCTTTTTATTGTAAAAATAGTTTTTGCATCACCACATATTGAGAGCTATAATTTTTTCATATTTTGACCCACCGAGTCATGTGAGGTCTTATTTTTGGCGGGACGAGTTGACGTTTTTATTGGTATCATTTTCGGGCACATGACATCTTTTAATCGCTTTTTATTCCAATTTTTGGGACGCAGAATGAACAAAAACCAGCGTTTCATGAATTTCTTTTGAGGGGTGCGTTTACACCATTCCACCTGCGGTAAAATTGATAAAGCGCTTTTATTCCTCGGGTCGGTACGGTTACAGCGATACCTCATTTAGGTCTTTTTTTATGTTTTAGCGCTTTTATGCAATGAAAACTATTTTATATAAAAAATAATTATTTTTGCATCGCTTTATTCTGCGAGCTATAACTTTTTTATTTTTTCTCTGATGATGCTGTGTCATGGCTCGTTTTTTGCGGGACAAGATGACGTTTTCTGCGGTACCATGGATATTTATATGCGTCTTTTTGATCGCGCGTTATTGCACTTTTGCACTGTTTTATTTCCAAAAAATGAATTTATTTGGGAATATTTTTTTTTTTTATTTATTTAGCGATTTTTTAAAAATTATTTTTACACTTTTTTTTTACTTTATTACATTGTCCCGGGGAGACATAACATACCTCCATTCTAGGTAAGGGGTTAATAAAGAATATTTAGAAAGATGCTTACATTTTCAGTTAGAAAGCAAATGAGCAATAAAAAAATTCAACACAAACATGTTCATAGCTTTAATATCTCACCAAACAATAACTTCACTATAGAGTATTGAAGCATACTACATTTTTCTGGGTCTTTATGACCTATTTCTGAATCCTCTGGGTACTGGAACAGTTTGGTAATTTCCAAAGATTTTATGTGAACCCTTCTTATACCATGATGTGTTTTATAAGTCCATTTGTCCATTTCTCACTATATGTATTTGTTTTTCCTCTACCTTCAGTCTCTCACTATCTTACAGGCATGACCTGCGCACCCCAGAGCAAAATTAAAGCCAATGAAAACATTATGGACATGAGAATTTATGGCGGGACCATTGAATGCTCCGCGCCTGAAAGGAAGCCAGCCAAGATTTATTCTACATTATTAAGTGGTTGTGCCTTGTGCAAGATAAGCAACAAAGAGGGATTTATCAAAGGCTGACACCAGCTCTTCAGAGAGGAAAAACAGACTGCAGGATTTATCATATCACAGCACATGCACATGCGTGGAATGGAACACAAGTACATTGTAAAAGATACAGGTTCTGGATTGTCTACAGACTGCAGCATGTAAAGGGATTAGGCACCTGTTTAGAAATAAACTGGAAGCTTTTCTATGAAGATTGCATTGGAAGATGGCAATAAAATGCTTGCCAGGTGGACCAGCTTACTGAAGAGGAAGGACATTTGATGTTCTTCAAACTCAATTATTTTCATTTCCATGAATATAAATATACAGCTAAAGGAAAAAGTCTTGCTAAGATCGAACACAAGCCACACTTATCTCACAAAACTCTATAAAATATTTAAGTCCCACCCCATGCTATGTCTATTCAATATTGGCATTGATTCATGTTTTATGTATTTACAGTTAGGTCCCGAAAAATGTGGACATTGACACAAGTTTTTACATTTCAGCTGCTTACCAAAACATAGTCAAGATACAGTTATATAATCAATAAGGGCTTAAAGTGCAGACCCTAAACTTAGATTGTTCATAGTTGCATATAAATATTCTGTCCCATTCTCATCCAAAAGTGTGGGATGATTTTTTTCTCACTTATCATCTGTGTGCTGACCGTGCGCCGTCCATATGCAAAATGTCTTTTAACTCAGCAGCCAGGGTCGGACTGAGGTGTCTGGGACCCACAGGGTGAATGGACTCTAGGGGTCCACCCTACTGATATGCAAATGTCTCTCTTTTCCACCTTCTTCAATCTGGTTTCCGCTCTTTACACTCTACTGAAACTGCCCTCAATAAAGTCTCTAATGATCTACTAACTGCTAAATTTAATGGTCACTACTCCATGCTCATTCTCTTGGATCTCTCGGCAGCATTCGACACTGTGGAACATCAGCTCCTCCTCACTATGCTACACTCCATCCATCTCAAGGACACCATTCTCTCCTGGTTCTCCCCCTATCTCTCTGACCACTCCTTAACTGTATCTTTTCCTGGCTCCTCCTCCTCTCATCTTCCCCTTACTGTTGGGGTTCCTCAAGGATCAGTCCTAGGCCCCCTCCTCTTCTCTTTGTATACAGCCCCTATTGAACAAACAATCAGTAGATTTGGGTTGCAGTAACATCTCTATGCTGATGACACCCAATTATACACCTCTTCTCCTGATATCACGCCTGCCTTTTAAGAAAACACCAGTAATTGTCTTACCGCTGTCTCTAACATCATGCCCTCCCTCTACCTGAAACTGAACCTGTCAAAAACTGAACTCCTCGTGTTTCCTCCCTCTACTAACCTACCGTTGCCCAATATTGACATCTCCATGTGTGGTTCCACCATTACTCCCCAGCAACATGCCCGCTGTCTTGGGGTCATACTTGATTCCAAGCTTTCATTCACCCCCCACATCCGATCACTGGCTCGCTCTTGTTACTCTTACTGTTTCTCTTATTCATTCTCGTCTGGACTATTCTAACTTTCTACTAATCGGCCTCCAAAATCTCCCCTCTCAAATCTGACTTGAATGCTGCAGCCAGGATCATATTCCTCACCAACCGTTATACCGATGCCTCTACCTTGTGACAGTCATTACACTGGCTATCCATTCACTCCAGAATCTAGTACAAACTTATTACCCTCATCCACAAAGCAGTCCATGGCTCAGCACCACCTTACATCTCTTCCCTTGTCTCAGCCTTCCACCTTACCCGTGCCCTCTGTTCTGCTAATGACCTGAGGTTAACATCCTCAATAATCAGAACCTCCCACTCCCGTCTCCAAGACTTTTCAAGTGCTGCACCAATTCTTTGGAATGTACTACCCAGGTTGATACGATTAATCCCCAATCCCCACAGTTTTAAGCATGCCCTAAAAATGCATTTGTTCAGACTGGCCCACCGCCTCAACGCATTAACCTAACTATCCCTGTGTTGCCCATTCAAATTTTTTTTACCGTAATCAGGTTTCTCGCATCATGTTCTCACATGCTTTATGCATTTAATAGCCCTTTGTGTCTGTACTGTTATATACTTAGGCTGTTAACTGGTTCATGCAGCATTACAGGAACACCCGATTCATACACTATGGCTGGTCCGAACAATGAAAGCAATTGTTATCATCTACCTTTCGTGTCTCCCCTTTTTCCTCATAGATTGTAAGCTTGCGAGCAGGCCTGTAACAACCCTGCTGGCATCGCTGCATGGCCTCCCATCCCCCACTCACCAACTTGCTCACAGCTCCAGGCCATGCTGTGATTTCTATCTGCTGCCAGCTCCATGCCCTGTCCCTCTTATCTCCTGTCTGCTGTGTTCATGTTTCCTGGCTGTGTGTATAGGGGGGCGGTGCCTGAACTCTCTAATTCTTATGGAGTCAGGGTGCACCTGGCTAATGTGTCCCTGACCATTTGCCAAGAGCCCTCTACTATTTAGGGTTGCTCCACCCACTGGAACCTTGCCTGAGCAATGTCTAAACTCAGTTAGTTTCTTGCAGCTGAGTAAGCCAGGCCCTATCCTGTGTCTCACCTTCTCTGAAGGCTATTATTGCTTATCTCTGTACCTTGCCTAGTCCTTATCTGTCTGCCCTCCAGGAGGCAGAATATCCTGTTCTCTGTGTCTTGTCTTAGTTTGTCTTGTACCTGTGTTGCCGCCTCCAGGAGGCAGTATTTCCTGGTCCCTGTGCCACTACTCCTTGTCTTCTCTTGTCTTGGTCTAAACCAAGCTTTGTATCTGTGTATACTTTGGTCCCTGTACCTTGTCTCATATTGTTTCCCTGTCTGAACTCTGTCCTACCATCAGCCAATTTTTAGGTATCAAAAGAATCTGTTCGTCAGATGCTAGTTTCCAGCAGCAAGCGGAGGATCTTAGAGATCGTTTTTTAACACGGGGCTACAGTCATCGTTGTATCAAAAAAGGATACAATAGAGCAAAAAAAGCTAACAGAATAGCTTTATTACATCCCGCCTCTAAGAATAATAAGAAAGAACAACAGGGAATAACCAGATTCATCTCAACATTTAATGGAGAGTGGGATAGGATGAGAGATGTCCTAAATAAGCATTGGAACATCCTCAAAATGGAACCCTCACTAACCAAATTTGTATCTGAGCGCCCCTTGATGACATATCGCAGGAGCCCTAATCTTGGTGACATTCTTATCCATTCGCATTATATTCCTACAATAAAAAGACCATTTGAATCTCGTGGTCCTCCACTTGGATGCTTCCCTTGCGGAGACTGTGTGGCCTGCAAGAATATCTTACGTACATCAACTTTTCAATCGGAAGACGGCAAAAAAAACTTTACTATACGGCAACATAAAACTTGCAATACCACACAGGTGATCTATTATGCCACCTGTGGGTGTGCAAAAATATATGTGGGGCTTACAAGTCATCAATTGAAAACACAGACAAGAGAGCATGTCCGTGATATTCTTGCTGCCAAAACAGTCTCTGACTTCACCCAGTTAAAAACAATACCCCGACATTATAAGGCTGTACATCCTACAAGTTGTGATCCTACAACTTTCCTAGTTAGAGGTATTCAACACGTAAGAAGCGGGATACGTGGAGGAGATATTAAGCGCCTCCTCGCTCAGAAAGAGTGCAGGTGGATCATGGTTCTTGGAACCATGACACCACATGGTCTTCATGAAACATTAGGTTTTGCGTCCTTTTTATGATTTATCGCAGCTTTGTTTTTTTCTGACCCACATTGGTCTCCTCACCTATTGTTTTTAAATTTATCGTTTTCTTATTGTATTTTAATTTGGTCTTTTATATCTGCCTTAGGCATCTCCAATACTGTCATCCGTTGTACCATTATTTTTGTATTATGATGACCAACCAGCAAGATGGAAGAAAATCTTTGAAAAATATGTGGATCTTTCATCAGTTATTTTTCCACGGAATGTATGATGTACTTATCCACTCTATTTGTCATTTGCTCATTTTTTCAAGATATTTTCATGCGTATATTTAATGTTGCATATTTTACCATATGTGCTCCATGTGTTCTTATTTAGGAACTAATGTATACATATATGCATGTAAACAATTTATAATTGCTTTGTTTACTTATAATTAAGTTGTTTGTATACTTCGTGCTCTATATATGGTCATGGGTAACCGTGCCGTTTATTTATGACCACATGTTTTTGTATACTTGGTGCTATATATGGTTCTGGTGGTGGTGTTTGCCCTCCTTCCTCTGCCCCCTGGAGCGTGTCACGGTGCTGCTGGGGTGATGGCCAGGCGCCGGATGTCCCCCAGTGACATCTGTGACTCCAGCGCTGCCTTGGTGATGGCTAAGGCGCCGGCTGCCCCTCGGTGACGCAGCTCAGTCACGTGCTCCGAGTGTTCCCCGGTTAGCAGTCCATTAATTTGAGCTGCTTCTCATGCATATCTAGCACTGGCTATCATTTGTCTTTCAGGCATGGTTACCACCAAAGTTTATCATGCATATTGTCCTCTGTTTTGATTGTGTGATGTATGCATTGATCCATTGTGATCGCAATTTTTTCTGTATGGCTGCTCTTGACATGATGGGGTCCATATAGGTTACTAGACACGTGCTCTGTGCTCGGGACTTCATCATGCAGTTATCAGCCACACTTATTCTTACATAAAGAGGCACTTCTATTTGGATATTGCATAATAAATTAAACTAATAATTGAGGATAAACTTTGCCACTCCCCCGATGCATGAAAAGCTCCATTATATCGATATATATATATGCTCTTTTTTATATATCCCTGAATTGGCTATCCTTCTAGACATTTAGATTTATGACAATGTCCTTCTGCAGCTGTTCCTAATTAGATGGAATTTATACAGACCTTCTTAATATATGCACCTTACTGGGGGTTTTACCCCCCTCTTATTGCATTATATTATCTTTATTTTGTTGCAGCGTGACAGTGTTGAGCTATAATATTGGGCAACATGCAATAACTTATGTAAAATCGATCTACAAAAAGCTCAACTTGGTACCTATATATACATTGTTTGCTCCCATACATTGGAACAATAATACAGCTTTTGGCCTACTTACATCACAGTAGGATTGTCTATTTGGATTTTTTGACTCTCTATCAGTGCTGACCTGTTTTTCTATTGGTTCTGGGTTACCTAGCAATTAGATGCACCACCTAAATACATTTTAAATTTGCCATGTTCTCTTTCATGTGCCTTCTTTTTGATATAATAAAAAATTGACTTTATTCAAATAGCTTTTGGACTCCATTGTTTCTGCTGTTTCTTATCTGTCCTACCTCTGTCTGTCAGTCTCCTTGTCTGTGGTTCCATTCCCTGCTGTGTCTTTCCTGGTGTCTTCACTGTCTGCTTGTGCTCCGTACTCTGGCAGTTCCGCTCTATTCTGCCATTCAAAAGAAGAAAAAAAGCCAGCTCACCTGAAGGCATGTGTAGTGGATAGCCCGGACCACGCGCAGTCTTCACGCAATGACCACGGAAAAAGAAAAAGAAAGGTTCAGCTTTGCAAGTTCAAGTCCTATTTATTGTTAAAAACAAGTCCAAGACAGAGCAAAAAATTGGTATGTTCACATGAGTAACAAGTAGTAGATTACACGTTTCGAACAATAGCTTGTTCTTTCTCAAAAAGAACAAACTATTGTTCGAAATGCGTAATCTACTACTTGTTACTCATGGGAACATACCAATTTTTTGCTCTGTATAGGACTTGTTTTTAACAATAAATTGGACTTGAATTTGCAAAGCTGGACTGTTATGAATGAGTCACCGAAGGAGGCAAAAACAAAAATACAAGCTAAGTCCAGAAAACCGGAGAGGTTGGTAGCTATCGGATTGCAGACCCCTGATCCAATCCACAACAACTAACAGTAGCCGTGGGGGGTTCCTACGATGCCCTAGACCCCTAGATCACAGCCGGAGAACTTAATAGGCCTAAAGGGGAAAGAAAGGGGAAATCTAAACTGCCCCAGAGCAGACCCCAAAGCAATAGGCAGCCCCCAACATATAATGACGGTGAAGCAAGATGAAAACACTAACACAGATAGAAAGATAGGTTGAGCAAACGATGGGGCCCAAACTAACTAAAAAGGACAGGATAGAAAAGCTGCTGTCTGCAATCTGTAAAAAACCCTACCAAAAAATGTCCCAACTGTCTGATAGGAAAAAGAGGCCCTGAAGTCGCTAGGACTTCAAAATGACTATATCAGCACTCAGGTAAATTCTGAAGACAGAGCAAAGAGACAAACTGATCAGAGACAAAAATGGAACTCAGCACACCACCGACCGGGGATGGCTGAACTCCAAAAAACAAAGTAAACAAAACTAAAAAGTTCAAAAGCAGAGCAAAAACATATCTTTGGGAAGCAGGAGTCAGACTGGTCTCCAAGAATCCAGCAGAGAAATCACCAGCGACTCAGAAGGGCGTCGGCTGCCTTATATACAGTCAGAAGTTCCAGTTACCCAGTCATCATCTACCAGATCAGGTGTTTGATAATCAGCCTCACTACCTTCCTTCACCAGAAGAGGGAGTTCATCAGACATCGACGGTGAAGGGAAAAATGAACTCACAACAGTACCTCCCCCTTGAGGAGGGGTCACCGAACCCTCATCCACGCCACCAGGGTGATCAGGATGGGCCCGATGAAAGGCACAAACCAATCTTTCGGCATGAATATCGGATGCAGGGACCCAAGAATTATCCTCCTGGCCATAACCCTTCCATTTAACCAAATACTGGAGTCTCCGTCTAGCCAGGCAAGAATCCAGTGTCTTCTCAACCTCATATTCCACATTACCTTCAACCAATACCGGGTCAGGAGGTGCCACCACAGGAACTACGGGCTCAACAAACCTCTTTAACAGAGACTTATGAAACACGCTATGGATCTTAAATGTAACAGGAAGAGCCAATCGAAAAGAGACTGGATTAAGAATCTCCAAAATCTTGTAAGGTCCAATAAATCTAGGTTTAAACTTTGGAGAAGCCACCTTCATAGCGATATTCTTTGATGACAACCAAACCATATCACCCACCTTAAACTGGGGACCAATGGTCCTATGCCGGTTGGAAAACCGCTGGGCCTTTTCCTGGGAGAGAGACAACTTATCACCACTTGGTCCCAGATCTGGTGCATTCTCTCCACCACAGTGTCAACACCTGGGCAGGCAGAAGGCTCCACCTGCCCTGAAGAGAATCGAGGATGAAACCCAAAGTTCCAATGTTACAAAAAAAAAGTGACATCAAAGTGGCAGAACTAGCTCTATTATTTAAAGCAAATTCGGCCAAGCGCAAAAATGAAACCCAATCATCCTGATCAGCAGAGATAAAAAATCTCAAATACGACTCCAAAGTCTGGTTTGATCTCTCCGTCTGCCCATTGGTCTGAGGGTGAAACGCAGAGGAGAAGGACAACTGAATTCCCAGCTTGGAACAGAAAGTCCTCCAAAATCTAGACACAAACTGAACTCCTCTGTCAGATACAATGTTCTCAGGAATCCCGTGCAAGCGAACCACTTGTTGCAAAAACAAGGGCACCAACTCTGAGGAAGATGGCAACTTAGGGAGTGGTAAAAGATGGACCATCTTAGAGAATCTATCAAAAATCACCCAAATAACAGTCATTCTCTGAGAGACCGGCATATCAGAGATAAAATCCATTGAAATATGGGTCCAAGGCCTCCTGGGCACCGGCAAAGGCATCAACAACCCACTAGAGCGAGAACAAGGTTTAGACCGAGAGCAAGTCCCACAGGACTGCACAAAATTCCTGACATCACGAGACAAGGCAGGCCACCAAAGAGACCGACTCACCAAATCTCTAGTACCAAAAATACCTGGATGACCAGCCAATGCAGAGCAAAGAACTTCAAACATCACTCTCTTCCTCCACTGGTCAGGAACATACAATTTTCCAATGGGACAACGCTCAGGTTTGTCCTCCTGAAACTCTTCCAGAGCACGTCTCCAATCGGGCGAGATGGCAGAAAGAATTACCCCCTCACCTAAGATCGTAGCAGGCTTGGTCACAACAGGAGAATCAGCAAAGAAACTCCTAGAGAGGGCGTCTGCCTTGACATTCTTAGTGCCCGGAAGAAGAGAGACCACAAAATCAAAACGTGTGAAAAACAAGGCCCACCTAGCCTGTCTAGGATTCAAGCGTTTGGCCGACTCCAGGTAACTCAAATTCTTGTGGTCAGTAAGGACCACGACTTGATGTTTAGCTCCCTCCAACCAATGTCTCCACTCCTCAAATGCCCATTTCATGGCTAACAGTTCCCGATTCCCCACATCATAGTTACGTTCGGATGGGGAGAACTTTCGGGAAAAGAAAGCACAGGGATTCATTTTAGATGTTACAGGATCTTTTTGGGACAAAACAGCTCCTGCACCAATCTCAGAAGCGTCCACCTCTACCTGAAACGGGAGTGAGACATCAGGTTGCCGCAAAACCGGAGCAGAAGTGAACCTTCGCTTCAGCTCCTGAAAGGAAGAAACAGCCTCCGGAGACCAATTCAGCACATCAGCACCTTTCTTAGTCAAATCAGTCAATGGTTTGGCAATACCAGAAAAATTAGCTATAAATTTACGATAAAAATTAGCAAAACCCAAAAACTTCTGGAGGGCCTTCAAAGAAGTGGGCTGAACCCAATCATAAATGGCCTGTACCTTGGCCGGGTCCATTTCAATAGTTGACGGAGACAAAATAAATCCCAAAAATGAAATCCTCTGTACACCAAAAAGGCATTTCGATCCCTTGACATACAGGGAATTCTCCCTCAAAATACGGAACACAGTCCGAACATGTTCCACATGAGAGTCCCAATCCTTGGAAAAGATCAAAATATCATCCAGATAGATGCTCAAAAATTTATCCACCAATTCTCGGAAAATATCATTCATGAAGCACTGGAAGACAGAAGGGGCATTAGTGAGCCTAAAAGGCATCACCAGGTACTCAAAATGTCCCTCTGGAGTATTAAACGCCATCTTCCATTCATCCCCATGCTTAATGCGAATAAGATTATACGCCCCCCTGAGGTCAAGCTTTGTAAACCAGCAAGCACCTTTAACTCTGGAGAATAGATCAGAAATCAGGGGTAACGGATACTGATATTTAACAGTAATTTTGTTGAGGGAACGATAGTCAATACAAGGCCTTAATGACCCATCTTTCTTAGCCACGAAAAAAAACCCAGCACCTAAGGGTGAAGAGGATGGTCTAATATGACCCTTCTCCAACGACTCCTTAATATAGGACCGCATAGCCTCGTGCTCGGGTACAGATAAATTGAAAAGTCGACCCTTGGGAGATTTACACCCAGGGCTCAGCTCAATTGCACAGTCATAACTCCTATGAGGAGGCAAAGACGCAGACTCATTCTCACTAAATACATCATAAAAATCAGCCAAATAGTCAGGAACATCATGCGACTGGGGAGAGGTGGAGAAAACAGGAGCATCACTAAGGGCACACCGACAACCCCAACTCACCACAGACACAGATTTCCAATCCAAAACTGGATTATGGATTTGCAACCAGGGAAACCCCAGAACAATGGTATCATGCAAATTATGCAACACCAAAAATCTGCAATTCTCTTGATGGTCTGGGGCGACCCGCATTACCACCTGGGTCCAAAACTGAGGTTTATTCTTCGCCAAAGGAGTAGCATCAATACCCCTCAAAGGGATAGGCGTCCACAGAGATGTCATAGGAAATCCACAGCGTTTAGCAAAATCCAAGTCCATTAGGTTCAGAGATGCTCCCGAATTCACAAAAGCCTTAGCGGAAAATGTGGACAGGGAGCAGATCAGAGTTATTGCCAGAAGAAACTTAGGTTGAACACCACCCACAGCAAATGTGTATGCAAAATGTTTCTCTCATTTAGGGCAGACAGAAATGATATGCGAGGCATCACCACAGAAGAAACACAGCTTATTATGCCTTCTGAACTCCTGACCAATAGCCTGATCAATAGCATTAGGTTCATCATACAACAACCCCAAGGCTTGAAAAAATGCATTCACATTAGTAAGAATAGGATCATCACGTTTCAAAGAAAACGCCCAATCCTGAGGATCGTCGCGCAGCAAAGAGATGACAATTTTAACCTGCTGCGTGGAGCTCCCCGACGAGTTAGGCTTCAAGGCAAAAAATAATTTACAATTATTCTTAAAATTCAAAAATTTAGACCGATCCCCAAAAAACACATCAGGAGTAGGGATCTTTGGTTCAGCAGCATGTGAATGAGCAAGATAGGCGGAAATTCCCCGCACTTCAGCAGTGAGCTGCTCCACACGATCAGACAATTGCTTCATCTCCATTGAGAAAGAAAAAAAATTCCCCCTGCGGCCTCAGAGCCTTAGCGGAAAATGTGGACAGGGAGCAGATCAGAGTAATTGCCAGAAGAAACTTAGGTTGAACACCACCCACAGCAAATGTGTGTGCAAAACATTTCTCTCGTTTAGGGCAGACAGAAATAATATGCGAGGCATCACCACAGAAGAAACACAGCTTATTACGCCTTCTGAACTCCTGACGTTGCACCCTAGACAAAACTCTATCACATTGCATAGGTTCAGACATTTGTTCAACAGGTGGCAACACCTCTCGTGCGGTTTTGCGTTCATGCAAACGCCGATCAACCTGAATGGCTAATGACTAGAGTTGAGCGAAACGGGTCGAAAAAATTCAAAAGTCGCCGACTTTTGGCAAAGTCGGGTTTCATGAAACAAAACCCGACCCTAGGATGAGGTCGGCCACGAGGTCGGCGACTTACGCGCCAAAGTCGCGTTTCAAAAATTTGTTTTGCGCTCTTTTTCAGCCAATCAGGATCCACGGACACTGTGGGCAACGTGATGACCTAGGCACGGGTCACCACCATCTTTCAGAAGGGCATGCAAGTGAATGGCTTGCTTTGGTGGGCGTCACAGGGGGTATAAAAGGGCGTGCACGCCGACTGCCATCTTACTTCTGCCGATCTTAGTATAGGGAGAGGTTGCTGCTGATTCTGTAGGGAGAGCGTTAGGCAGGGAAGAAGACAAAAAAACTGCTTCTGCTGCTAGCGATTTGGCCTGCACAACACACAAGTCACTGTGTGTGCAGTGCAAGGGGAGGCTATATTGTGGTGTGTCAGTGGTGTTGGTTGTTGGGCTGCCTTTTAAGGCTTCCTGACATGCTGGCATTGCTGTTTACCCACTGCTCCGCAAACTGCTTTTTTAAAAGCAATCCAATCTCCCTTATCCTCTAGTCACTTTTGTCACAGCTGTGCCATCGAGCCTGTCACATAGCGCTCAGATATCAGTGGGCCTCACACAATCCACAAGTGTCCAGTGTCCAAAAGTGTGCGCAGAGATTCAAAATCTCCATTATCCTCTCGTCACTTTGGTCACAGGCAGCTGTGCCATCGAGCCTGTCACATAGCGCTCAGATATCAGTGGGCCTCACACAATCCACAAGTGTCCAGTGTCCAAAAGTGTGCGCAGAGATTCAAAATCTCCATTATCCTCTCGTCACTTTGGTCACAGGCAGCTGTGCCATCGAGCGTGTCACATAGCGCTCAGATATCAGTGGGCCTCACACAATCCACAAGTGTCCAGTGTCCAAAAGTGTGCGCAGAGATTCAAAATCTCCATTATCCTCTCGTCACTTTGGTCACAGGCAGCTGTGCCATCGAGCCTGTCACATAGCGCTCAGATATCAATGGGCCTCACACAATCCACAAGTGTCCAGTGTCCAAAAGTGTGCGCAGAGATTCAAAATCTCCATTATCCTCTCGTCACTTTGGTCACAGGCAGCTCTGCCATCGAGCGTGTCACATAGCGCTCAGATATCAGTGGGCTTCACACAATCCACAAGTGTCCAGTGTCCAAAAGTGTGCGCAGAGATTCAAAATCTCCATTATCCTCTTGTCACTTTGGTCACAGGCAGCTGTGCCATCGAGCCTGTCACATAGCGCTCAGATATCAGTGGGCCTCACACAATCCACAAGTGTCCAGGGTCCAAAAGTGTGCGCAGAGATTCAAAATCTCCATTATCCTCTCGTCACTTTGGTCACAGGCAGCTGTGCCATCGAGCCTGTCACATAGCGCTCAGATATCAGTGGGCCTCACACAATCCACAAGTGTCCAGTGTCCAAAAGTGTGCGCAGAGATTCAAAATCTCCATTATCCTCTCGTCACTTTGGTCACAGGCAGCTGTGCCATCGAGCCTGTCACATAGCGCTCAGATATCAGTGGGCCTCACACAATCCACAAGTGTCCAGTGTCCAAAAGTGTGCGCAGAGATTCAAAATCTCCATTATCATCTCGTCACTTTGGTCACAGGCAGCTGTGCCATCGAGCGTGTCACATAGCGCTCAGATATCAGTGGGCCTCACACAATCCACAAGTGTCCAGTGTCCAAAAGTGTGCGCAGAGATTCAAAATCTCCATTATCCTCTCGTCACTTTGGTCACAGGCAGCTGTGCCATCGAGCCTGTCACATAGCGCTCAGATATCAGTGGGCCTCACACAATCCACAAGTGTCCAGTGTCCAAAAGTGTGCGCAGAGATTCAAAATCTCCATTATCCTCTCGTCACTTTGGTCACAGGCAGCTGTAACATCGAGCGTGTCACATAGCGCTCAGATATCAGTGGGCCTCACACAATCCACAAGTGTCCAGTGTCCAAAAGTGTGCGCAGAGATTCAAAATCTCCATTATCCTCTCGTCACTTTGGTCACAGGCAGCTGTGCCATCGAGCCTGTCACATAGCGCGCAGATATCAGTGGGCCTCACACAATCCACAAGTGTCCACTGTCCACAAGTGTGTGCAGAAATTCTAAATCTTCCCTGTCCTATAGACACCTTGTACCTTGTTTTACATTACTATATAATTTGTTGGATTTTGTCTACATTTCTACCAAAAATGAGGAAGGCTGGTGGAAGAGGCCGTGGAATTGGGCGGGGGTTGGCAGCTGGTAATGATGGTGTTGGTGGTGGATCTGATGGTAGTGGCAAGAGCAAAATAGGACCGAATGCATGCAGGAGGTGCTGACCCTGCGTCATCGTCTGGCTACATAAGGCCTCGAACGCTTAGTTTTCTAGGAGTTGGCAAACCGCTTTTAAAGGCAGAGCATCAGGAAAAAGTTTTGTCTTACATTGCTGACTCAGCCTCCAGCTCTATCGCCTCCTCTTCTTCAGTTGTAAAAAGTAAAAGCACTGAGTCATCATTGGAGGCTCATGTTCATGAACCACACCTTTCCTTGTGTCCTTCACCCCAACCAAGATTGAAGGATGACGCAGGCCATACTACTGATTACTCCATGGAGCTGTTTTCACATACCATGCCTGGATTATCAAGTGAAATGGTGAATTACCCAGGCCAAGATGAATCTGACATGGAGTGCACTGATGCACAGCCGCTGATGGATGATTCTGCTGGTACATTCACTCAGAGCACTACATTGTCCTCGCAGTGTACAGAGCCAGATTTTGACCCTGATGAGACTCAGGTGCCCCTTCCCGCACACTATACCACCATACACGGTGACACAGAGAAAGGTGCACATGACATAGAAGAGGAGGTGATGGATGACCCAGTTGTTGACCCAGATTGGAATCCATTGGGGGAAGAGGGTGCTGCTTCCAATAGCTCAGATGAGGAGCATCCACAGCAGACATCGACATCGCAACAGCTGTTATCTGGCAGGCCCGGAGCACTCCAAAGACAGGTTCCAAACATCAAAAGAGTTGCTGGACAGCTTGTCCAGAGGGTCAAAAGATCACAGCGTGCTAGGCCGCAAAATGTCTGCCAAAGTAGGAAGAGTGCAGTGTGGCACTTTTTTGAACAAAATCCTCATGATCAGGCCAAGGTTATCTGTATGAAGTGCGCAAAGACCTTTAGCCGAGGGAAAAATCTGAAAAATTTGAATACCAGTTGCATGCTTAGACATTTAACCAGTATGCACTTGCAAGCGTGGACACAACACCAAACCTCAAGTGCCACATGTGCAACTGATCACAACGAAGGTAGTCAGCAACGCTACATTGTTTCCCCCACTGTAAGCCCACCGGTTAGCACAGCAGCAAATGTTGAGGTGTCGTTGCAAGACCACAGCAGTCAGGGAATCCCACTGTTATATCAACGAAAGACTGATTCTAGGCCATCAGAAAGAACACCAACTCCATCACCATCAGCAACCCTCTCTCAGTCCGCCCTGTCCACCGCTACTTCCACCGTATGCAGCTCTCAAGTCCAGCTCACCCTCCCAGACACTATGAGTAGGTCAAGAAAGTACTCAGTCTCTCATCCGCGTACACTGGGTTTGAACGCCCACATTGCCAAACTAATCTCGTTTGAGATGATGCCCTTTCGGTTGGTGGAAAGCACAGCTTTCCGCGAACTCATGGCCTATGCAGTACCACGCTATGACCTACCCAGTCGCCACTTCTTCTCTCGCAAAGCCATCCCAGCCCTCCACCATCATGTGAAAGACCGCATTGTCCATGCACTCAAGCAGTCAGTGAGCGGAAAGGTGCACCTCACAACTGATGCATGGTCCAGTCGGTATGGCCAGGGCCGTTACGTGTCTATCACTGTGCACTGGGTTAATGTGGTGGATGCAGGGTCCACAGGGGACAGCGGTGGTGGGACAGTGCTGCCTAGCCCACGGTATAGGAAACAGTTGGCTGTAGGCGTTCGACCCTCCTCCTCCTCCTCCTCCAGAAGCGAAAGCTCGTCCACAGAGCGCAGTCGTACGAGCACTCCATCTGCAGCTGC
Source organism: Dendrobates tinctorius (assembly GCF_039654945.1). Lineage (NCBI taxonomy): Eukaryota > Metazoa > Chordata > Amphibia > Anura > Dendrobatidae > Dendrobates > Dendrobates tinctorius. Next base: position 19,277,683 of record NW_027361717.1, read on the forward strand.
CACTGTTGCACACGATGTGTCCCCCTATCGAGCAGCTAGTGGAAAGCGTCAGCAGGCTGTGTTGCAGATGATGTGTTTGGGCGACAGACACACCGCCGAGGTGCTGGCCGAGTACTTGAAGCGACAAACTGAGTCATGGCTGGGCAGTGTACATCTTGAGGCAGGCAAGGTAGTTAGTGATAACGGCCGTAATTTATGGCAGCCATAGCCCTTTCAAAACTCAGCCACATACCTTGCTTGGCTCACACCTTGAACCTGGTGGTGCAGTGCTTCGTCAAAAATTATCCGGAGTTAACAGCCCTGCTCCAGAAGGTGCGAAGACTGTGCGCGCACATCCGCCGGTCGCCTGTACACTCCGTTCGTATGCAGAAGCTGCAGCGATTGCTCCACCTTCCCAACCACCACCTCATTATCGACATTGCAACAAGGTGGAACTCCACCCTGCACATGGTGGAGCGGCTGTGCGAGCAGAGGCAGGCCATAATGCATTTGTGGGAGGATACACGGCCAGGAACTTTGAGAGCAGACATGGAGTTGACAGGCGTGCAGTGGTCGAAGCTGAAAGACCTTTGTAAAGTCCTTCAGTGTTTTGAGGAATGCACACGGCTGGTAAGCGCAGACGACACCATCCTAAGCATGAGCATCCCACTTATGCGTCTGCTCATGCAAACTTTGAAGCACCTTAAGGAGCAGGCGTCTGCAGCCAATGTTGATGAGGAGGAAGAGGAGGAGGGAATCCTTGATGACATTCAGCCATTGTCTGCTCAGGGACCGCTCCTGGACGAGGTGGAGGAAGAAGAGGAGGAGGAGGAGGAGGATGATGGGGATGATTACTTAGGGGAGGAGGATGCATCTCGTGGGGCAAGTGAAAATGTTGGCGTGGCAAGGTCTGGTACAGGGTTTGTGCGTGACTGGAGGGATGTGGATTTGCCAGAAAGTGCTCCTCCACCCAGCACTCGCAGTGCATCATTGACACCGGGAACATTGGCCCACATGTCAGATTATGCCTTGCGGATCCTAAAAAGGGACCCCCGCATTGCCAAAATGATGAACGATGACGACTACTGGTTGGCCAGCATCCTGGATCCACGCTATAAAGGCAAATTACAAAACATCATGCCACAGGAGAACCTTGACCTAATATTGGCTAATAAACAAGCAACTCTGGTAAATCGGTTGCTTGAGGAATTCCCAGCACACAGCAGCGGTGATGGTTCTCACACGAGCCGTACGGGCCGGAGGCAGCTTGGCAGAGGTGTTCGTGGTGCACACAGCAGAAGTGGCGTTGGAGACAGGGGTTTCATGACAATGTTGTGGACTGATTTTTCAAATACCGCTCACACAACTGGTAATACTGCATCGATGGAAAGTGACAGGAGACAGCAGTTGTCAACTATGGTTACAAACTACTTTTCCTCCCATATCGATGTTCTCCCACACAGGTCATTCCCCTTTGACTATTGGGCCGCTAAACTGGACACCTGGCCTGAATTGGCCCAATATGCCTTACAGGAGCTCGCTTGCCCAGCTGCAAGTGTGCTATCGGAAAGAGTCTTCAGTGCAGCTGGATCAATCCTGACAGAAAAAAGGACCCATCTGTCAACCCAAAATGTGGATGATCTAACCTTCATTAAAATGAACCACGCATGGGTTTCCAAGGATTTTGTCCCACCTTCCCCTGATGACACATAGGGTGACAGAAAAATGGCTTGCTTTGGTCCACCTCTTCCTGGTACTTCACCTATTTCGCCTTTTGCATCAGCTGAATGTCCAACATCAACATATGCCACTTTCTAAAACTCCCTAACTGTGCTGCCTCCCCCCCCATGGCCGGGGTCACCACCTACCGCACGACACCGTGCGAGTGCCGTTGCCCTGGACAGGTGGGTAGGCCGACTCTTGGGCGCGGGCACTGGCACAGGGTCCCTCATAGTGCAATCAAGTGTCTCTGACGGCGGTGGTGCACACCCGCCGTCAGACACACCGCTGTACTATGAGGGGCCCAGTGCCAGTACCGACACTGGGTGGGCCCCCCTTGCTTGGGCAGGGCCCCAGCATTTGCAATCTTTACCTCTCCCTGCTCCTCCGCTGTATAATCTGGGCCGTCAAATCCATACTGTGCCTGACACCGTCTGAGCCTGCATCCTGAGACATATATTTTGAATGTGTACGCTATCCATACATGTTATCCGGGGATACGGTACCCTTTCTAACCTTTGTGCAATCACGTGCAATCCATACTGGGCCTAACACCGTCTGAGCCTGCCTCCTGAGACATATATTTTGAATGTGTACGCTATCCATACATGTTATCAGGGGATACGGTACCCTTTCTAACCTTTGTGCAATCACGTGCAATCCATACTGTGCCTGACACCGTCTGAGCCTGCCTCCTGAGACATATATTTTGAATGTGTACGCTATCCATACATGTTATCCAGGGATACGGTACCCTTTCTAACATTTGTGCAATCACGTGCAATCCATACTGGGCCTGACACCGTCTGAGCCTGCCTCCTGAGACATATATTTTGAATGTGTACGCTATCCATACATGTTATCCAGGGATACGGTACCCTTTCTAACCTTTGTGCAATCACGTGAAATCCATACTGGTCCTAACACCGTCTGAGCCTGCCTCCTGAGACATATATTTTGAATGTGTACGCTATCCATACATGTTATCCGGGGATACGGTACCCTTTCTAACCTTTGTGCAATCACGTGCAATCCATACTGTGCCTGACACCGTCTGAGCCTGCCTCCTGAGACATATATTTTGAATGTGTACGCTATCCATACATGTTATTCAGGGATACGGTACCCTTTCTAACCTTTGTGCAATCACGTGCAATCCATACTGTGCCTGACACCGTCTGAGCCTGCCTCCTGAGACATATATTTTGAATGTGTACGCTATCCATACATGTTATCTGGGGATACGGTACCCTTTCTAACCTTTGTGCAATCACGTGCAATCCATACTGGGCCTAACACCGTCTGAGCCTGCCTCCTGAGACATATATTTTGAATGTGTGCGCTATCCATACATGTTATCCGGGGATACGGTACCCTTTCTAACCTTTGTGCAATCATGTGCAATCCATACTGGGCCTAACACCGTCTGAGCCTGCCTCCTGAGACATATATTTTGAATGTGTGCGCTATCCATACATGTTATCCGGGGATACGGTACCCTTTCTAACCTTTGTGCAATCACGTGCAATCCATACTGGGCCTAACACCGTCTGAGCCTGCCTCCTGAGACATATATTTTGAATGTGTACGCTATCCATACATGTTATCCGGGGATACGGTACCCTTTCTAACCTTTGTGCAATCACGTGCAATCCATACTGGGCCTAACACCGTCTGAGCCTGCCTCCTGAGACATATATTTTGAATGTGTACGCTATCCATACATGTTATCAGGGGATACGGTACCCTTTCTAACCATTGTGCAATCACGTGCAATCCATACTGTGCCTAACACCGTCTGAGCATGCCTCCTGAGACATATATTTTGAATGTGTACGCTTTCCATACATGTTATCCAGGGATACGGTACCCTTTCTAACATTTGTGCATTCACGTGCAATCCATACTGGGCCTGACACCGTCTGAGCCTGCCTCCTGAGACATATATTTTGAATGTGTACGCTATCCATACATGTTATCCAGGGATACGGTACCCTTTCTAACCTTTGTGCAATCACGTGTAATCCATACCGGTCCTAACACCGTCTGAGCCTGCCTCCTGAGACATATATTTTGAATGTGTACGCTATCCATACATGTTATCCGGGGATACGGTACCCTTTCTAACCTTTGTGCAATCACGTGCAATCCATACTGTGCCTGACACCGTCTGAGCCTGCCTCCTGAGACATATATTTTGAATGTGTACGCTATCCATACATGTTATTCATGGATACGGTACCCTTTCTAACCTTTGTGCAATCACGTGCAATCCATACTGTGCCTGACACCGTCTGAGCCTGCCTCCTGAGACATATATTTTGAATGTGTACGCTATCCATACATGTTATCCGGGGATACGGTACCCTTTCTAACCTTTGTGCAATCACGTGCAATCCATACTGGGCCTAACACCGTCTGAGCCTGCCTCCTGAGACATATATTTTGAATGTGTACGCTATCCATACATGTTATCCGGGGATACGGTACCCTTTCTAACCTTTGTGCAATCACGTGCAATCCATACTGGGCCTAACACCGTCTGAGCCTGCCTCCTGAGACATATATTTTGAATGTGTACGCTATCCATACATGTTATCCGGGGATACGGTACCCTTTCTAACCTTTGTGCAATCACGTGCAATCCATACTGGGCCTAACACCGTCTGAGCCTGCCTCCTGAGACATATATTTTGAATGTGTACGCTATCCATACATGTTATCCAGGGATACGGTACCCTTTCTAACCTTTGTGCAATCACGTGCAATCCATACTGGGCCTAACACCGTCTGAACCTGCCTCCTGAGACATATATTTTGAATGTGTACTCTATCCATACATGTTATCCGGGGATACGGTACCCTTTCTAACCTTTGTGCAATCACGTGCAATCCATACTGGGCCTAACACCGTCTGAGCCTGCCTCCTGAGACATATATTTTGAATGTGTACGCTATCCATACATGTTATCCAGGGATACGGTACCCTTTCTAACCTATGTGCAATCACGTGCAATCCATACTGGGCCTGACACCGTCTGAGCCTGCCTCCTGAGACATATATTTTGAATGTGTACGCTATCCATACATGTTATCCAGGGATACGGTACCCTTTTTAACCTTTGTGCAATCACGTGCAATCCATACTGGGCGTGAGAACGGCTGGCGAGCTGTTAAGCAAGCTACAGCACCTGTCCAGACAAGTACAGGGATTCCCTAGCGAGGAGACTTATTTGATTGTTTTCAATGTTGGGACAGCAATTTTTGGGGAGCACTATACTCTGGAGAATGATAGATGGGGCCCACCATACACTGGAACATTCCAAAGGTGGACATCAGACACTGGAGCAGCATTTACAGGGCTCATTATACACTAGAACATTAGAAATGGGGCCCATTATGTTTGGAGCATTATTTGGGCCCATAAGACAGTGGAGCTTCATCCATGGGGACCAACATATACTGTAGCATTATGTGGAGCTCATCATATACTGTTTCAAACATTATATGGGACCAATGATTCTGTATGGAGAAATAGATGGGCCTCGTCATGAGATGTAAAAAGTGAGGTATTTTTCATTGTACTATACCGCTATTTATCTGCCGTATCGGAGCATGATGAGTTGTGGTATGTGTTAAAGGGGCGCTCTTTCGCCCAGGGCACATGAAAACCTGCAGCCAGCCCTCCCCCCCCCCACAACTTTAGCCAAATGACCCCCATTTTTCAGTGCGTAACTTGTATTATGAAGTTAATTAAGGTTGACAAGCTTAAGTAAGAAGAATTGATGCTTTTGGCATTCAAATGGGCACTGTAGGTGTGTTTCCTGTGCTCCTCTCACTGCCGACTTTTATTCCCCATTGACTTACATTGGGTTTCGTGTTTCGGGACGACCCCGACTTTTCCCTATAATCGGATGATCTTGCTCGACCCGACTTTTGGAAAAGTCGGGTTTCACGAAACGAAACGCGACCCTAAAAAACCAAAAGTCGCTCAACTCTACTAATGACATAGAATCATCAAGACCAGAGGGAACAGGAAATCCCACCATAGGATCTTTTACAGTTTCTGACAAACCCTTCTGAAAGAGAGCTGCCAAGGCACCATCATTCCAGGTAGTAAGGACCGCCCACTTTCAGAATTTTTGACAGTACAACTCTGCAGAATCCCGACCCTGGCTCAATGCCAACAGGGCCTTTTCAGCCTGATCAATAGCATTAGGTTCATCATACAACCCCAAGGCTTGAAAAAATGCATTCACATTAGTAAGAATAGGATCATCAGGTTTCAAAGAAAACGCCCAATCCTGGGGATCGCCGCTCAGCAAAGAGATGACAATTTTAACCTGCTGCGCAGAGCTCCCCGACGAGTTAGGCTTCAAGGCAAAAAATAATTTACAATTATTCTTAAAATTCAAAAATTTAGACCGATCCCCAAAAAACACATCAGGAGTAGGGATCTGGGGTTCAGTAGCATGTGACTGAGCAAGATAGGCGGAAATTCCCTGCACTTCAGCAGTGAGCTGCTCCACACGATCAGACAATTGCTTCATCTCCATTGAGAAAGAAAAAAAAAATTCCCCCTACGGCCTCAGAGACATAGAGGAAAAAATATACACAAAAAAAAAAAATTCTGGCAAACTCTTTTTTTTTTTACAATTCTTTCCTGCTATTGAGTACCCTAGGATCTGCGGTATGTCTGGTGATTCTGTTATGAATGAGTCACCGAAGGAGGAAAAAACAAAAAATACAAGCTAAGTCCAGAAAACCGGAGAGGTTGGTAGCTATCGGATTGCAGACCCCTGATCCTATCCACAACAACTAACAGTAGCCGTGGGGGGTTCCTATGATGCTCTAGACCCCTCGATCACAGCCGGAGAACAAATAGGCCTAAAGAAACAAAGGGGAAATCTAAACTGCCCCAGAGCAGACCCCAAAGCAATAGGCAGCCCCCAACATATAATGACGGTGAAGCAAGATGAAAACACTAACACAGATAGAAAGATAGGTTGAGCAAACGATGGGGCCCAAGCTAACTAAAAAGGACAGGATAGAAAAGCTGCTGTCTGCAATCCGTAAAAAACCCTACCAAAAATGTCCCAACCGTCTGATAGGAAAAACAGGTCCTGAAGTCATTTCGGACTTCAAAATGACTATATCAGCACTCAGGTAAATTCTGAAGACAGAGCAAAGAGACAAACTGATCAGAGACAAATATGGAACTCAGGACACCCCCGACCGGGAATGGCTGAACTCCAAAAAACAAGGTAAATGAAACAAAACTAATAAGTTCAAAAGCAGAGCAAAAACTTATCTCTGGGAAGCAGGAGTCAGACTGGTCTCCAAGAATCCAGCAGAGAAATCACCAGCGACTCAGAAGGGCGTTGGCTGCCTTATATCCAGTCAGTAGTTCCAGTTACCCAGTCATCATCTACCAGATCAGGTGTTTGATAATCAGCCTCACTACCTTCCTTCACCAGAAGAGGGAGTTCATCAGACATTGACGGTGAAGGGAAAAATGAACTCACAACACTGGACCTTTCCTTTTCTTTTCCCTATTCTGCCTTTACTCCTCTCCTGCTGCTGCAGAACCTCTTGCTGCAGCTCTTCTCCGCATGCCTGCATTTCCGCTTTGCTCTCCTTCTCTGTGGTATCAGCTGCTGCAGAACCTCTTGCTGCAGCTTCTCTCCGCATACCTTGTGGTTTCTCTTCCTCCTCTCCTGCTGCTGCAGAACCTCTTGCTGCCGCTCCTCTCTGCATACCTACGGTTCAGCTCTGCACTCCTTCTCTGTGGCACCAGCTGCTGCAGAACCTCTTGCTGCAGCTTCTCTCCGCATACCTTGTGTCTCCGCTTTACTCCGCTCCTGCTGTTGCAGAACCTCTTGCTGCAGCTCCTCTCTGCATACCTGCAGTTCTGCTCTGCTCTCCTTCTCCTTGGCACCAGCTCTCTGCATACCTGCAGTTCCGCTCTGCGCTCCTTCTCCTCGGCACCAGCTGCTGCAGAACCTCTTGCTGCTCTTTTTCGCAACCTTGTGGTTCCCCTCCTGTGTGAACAGGTCCAAACCTGTTCCTTCATTCTCCACTCACCATCCCTTCTTGTCCGTACCAGTACCTGCACCTGCAGTGTGAACAGGACCATACCTGTTCCTCCATATACCATTCCTTCTGGCCTGTACCCACACCTGCTGTGTGAACAGGTTCCTACCTGTTCCTTCATACACCACACCTGCCTGCCCTGTGTCTCAAGCCGTGCCTGCCTGCCCTGTGTCTCAAGCCGTGCCTGCCTGCCCTGTGTCTCAATATGTACCTGCCTGCCCTGTGTCTTAAGCTGTGTCTGCTTGCCCTGTGTCTCAAGCCATGCCTGCTTGCCCTGTGTATCAAGCAGTGCCTGCTTGCCCTGTGTCTAAATCCATGCCTGCTTGCCCTGTGTCTCAAGCCGTGCCCGCCTACCAGTGTCTTCAGCCGTGGCTGCCTGGGTACCAGCCATGCCTGCCGTGCCTGTCTGCCTGCCAGTTACACCTGTCCAAGTGCCTTGTCCCCGAGTGGGATCAGCAGCCTTAGCCAGACACCACCCTGGAGTGGCATCTGGCAGCTACCTGCCACACAAGCCTGACCTCACCATCAGAGGCTCCAGCGAAGACAGAGGTAGCTGTCATAGTCATGCCCCTTCCAGGGTAGTCTGGTTTGTGGCACAGTGGGGCCACAACCCCCCGGCTCACACCAAGGCACAAGTATGACAAGGGCCTTCATTCCTCTTGGTATCTGTTTTTATCTGTGTTTATTGTTATTTTTAATATCTTTTACTGTGCGTCCAAGTCCCCTCTGTAATGCAAAGTGTTGCAGAATATGTTGGTGCTAGAGTTGAGCGACTTTTGGTTTTTTAGGGTCGCGTTTCGTTTCGTGAAAACCGACTTTTCCAAAAGTCGGGTCGAGCAAGATCGTCCGATTATAGGGAAAAGTCGGGGTCGTCCCGAAACACGAAACCCAATGTAAGTCAATGGGGAATAAAAGTCGGCAGTGAGAGGAGCACAGGAAACACACCTACAGTGCCCATTTGAATGCCAAAAGCATCAATTCTTCTTACTTAAGCTTGTCAACCTTAATTAACTTCATAATACAAGTTACGCACTGAAAAATGGGGGTTATTTGGCTAAATTTGTGGGGGGGGGGAGGGCTGGCTGCAGGTTTTCATGTGCCCTGGGCGAAAGAGCGCCCCTTTAACACATACCACAACTCATCATGCTCCGATACGGCAGAGAAATAGCGGTATAGTACAATGAAAAATACCTCACTTTTTACATCTCATGACGAGGCCCATCTATTTCTCCATACAAAATCATTGGTCCCATATAATGTTTGAAACAGTATATGATGAGCTCCACATAATGCTACAGTATATGTTGGTCCCCATGGATGAAGCTCCACTGTCTTATGGGCCCAAATAATGCTCCAAACATAATGGGCCCCATTTCTAATGCTCTAGTGTATAATGGGCCCTGTAAATGCTGCTCCAGTGTCTGATGTCCACCTTTGGAATGTTCCAGTGTATGGTGGGCCCCATCTATCATTCTCCAGAGTATAGTGCTCCCCAAAAATTGCTGTCCCAACATAGAAAACAATCAAATAAGTCTCCTCGCTAGGGAATCCCTGTACTTGTCTGGACAGGTGCTGTAGCTTGCTTAACAGCTCGCCAGCCGTTCTCACGCCCAGTATGGATTGCACGTGATTGCACAAAGGTTAGAAAGGGTACCGTCTCCCCGGATAACATGTATGGATAGCGTACACATTCAAAATATATGTCTATACAGCATGAGGCAGGCTCAGACGGTGTTAGGCCCAGTATGGATTGCACGTCATTGCACAAAGGTTAGAAGGGGTACCGTATCCCCGGATAACATGTATGGATAGCGTACACATTCAAAATATATGTCTATACAGCATGAGGCAGGCTCAGACGGTGTTAGGCCCAGTATGGATTGCACGTCATTGCACAAAGGTTAGAAGGGGTACCGTATCCCCGGATAACATGTATGGATAGCGTACACATTCAAAATATATGTCTATACAGCATGAGGCAGGCTCAGACGGTGTTAGGCCCAGTATGGATTGCACGTCATTGCACAAAGGTTAGAAGGGGTACCGTATCCCCGGATAACATGTATGGATAGCGTACACATTCAAAATATATGTCTATACAGCATGAGGCAGGCTCAGACGGTGTTAGGCCCAGTATGGATTGCACGTCATTGCACAAAGGTTAGAAAGGGTACCGTATCCCCGGATAACATGTATGGATAGCGTACACATTCAAAATATATGTCTATACAGCATGAGGCAGGCTCAGACGGTGTTAGGCCCAGTATGGATTGCACATGATTGCACAAAGGTTAGAAAGGGTACCGTATCCCTGGATAACATGTATGGATAGCGTACACATTCAAAATATATGTCTCAGGAGGCAGGCTCAGACGGTGTCAGGCACAGTATGGATTTGATGGCCCAGATTACACAGCGGAGGAGCAGGGAGAGGTAAAGATTGCAAATCCTGGGGCCCTGGCCAAGCAAGGGGGGCCCACTCGTGGGCGTCGGTACTGGCACTGGGCCCCTCATAGTACAGCGGTGTGTCTGACGGCGGGTGTGCACCACCACCGTCAGAGACACTTGATTGCACTATGAGGGACCCTGTGCCAGTGCCCGCGCCCAAGAGTCGGCCTACCCACCTGTCCAGGGCAACGGCACTCGCACGGTGTCGTGCGCTAGGTGGTGACCCCGGCCATGGGGGGGGGAGGCAGCACAGTTAGGGAGTTTTAGAAAGTGGCATATGTTGATGTTGGACATTCAACTGATGCAAAAGGCGAAATAGGTGAAGTACCAGGAAGAGGTGGACCAAAGCAAGCCATTTTTCTGTCACCCTATGTGTCATCAGGGGAAGGTGGGACAAAATCCTTGGAAACCCATGCGTGGTTCATTTTAATGAAGGTTAGATCATCCACATTTTGGGTTGACAGACGGGTCCTTTTTTCTGTCAGGATTGATCCAGCTGCACTGAAGACTCTTTCCGATAGCACACTTGCAGCTGGGCAAGCGAGCTCCTGTAAGGCATTTTGTGCCAATTCAGGCCAGGTGTCCAGTTTAGCGGCCCAATAGTCAAAGGGGAATGACCTGTGTGGGAGAACATCGATATGGGAGGAAAAGTAGTTTGTAACCATAGTTGATAACTGCTGTCTCCTGTCACTTTCCATCGATGCAGTATTACCAGTTGTGTGAGCGGTATTTGAAAAATCAGTCCACAACATTGTCATGAAACCCCTGCCTCCAACGCCACTTCTGCTGTGTGCACCACGAACACCTCTGCCAAGCTTCCCCCGGCCCGTACGGCTCGTGTGAGAACCATCACCGCTGCTGTGTGCTGGGAATGCCTCAAGCAACCGATTTACCAGAGTTGCTTGTTTATTAGCCAATATTAGGTCAAGGTTCTCCTGTGGCATGATGTTTTGTAATTTGCCTTTATAGCGTGGATCCAGGATGCTGGCCAACCAGTAGTCGTCATCGTTCATCATTTTGGCAATGCGGGGGTCCCTTTTTAGGATCCGCAAGGCATAATCTGACATGTGGGCCAATGTTCCCGGTGTCAATGATGCACTGCGAGTGCTGGGTGGAGGAGCACTTTCTGGCAAATCCACATCCCTCCAGTCACGCACAAACCCTGTACCAGACCTTGCCACGCCAACATTTTCACTTGCCCCACGAGATGCATCCTCCTCCCCTAAGTAATCATCCCCATCATCCTCCTCCTCCTCCTCCTCTTCTTCCTCCACCTTGTCCAGGAGCGGTCCCTGAGCAGACAATGGCTGAATGTCATCAAGGATTCCCTCCTCCTCTTCCTCCTCATCAACATTGGCTACAGACGCCTGCTCCTAAAGGTGCGTCAAAGTTTGCATGAGCAGACGCATAAGTGGGATGCTCATGCTTAGGATGGCGTCGTCTGCACTTACCAGCCGTGTGCATTCCTCAAAACACTGAAGGACTTTACAAAGGTCTTTCAGCTTCGACCACTGCACGCCTGTCAACTCCATGTCTGCTCTCAAAGTTCCTGGCCGTGTATCCTCCCACAAATGCATTATGGCCTGCCTCTGCTCGCACAGCCGCTCCACCATGTGCAGGGTGGAGTTCCACCTTGTTGCAATGTCGATAATGAGGCGGTGGTTGGGAAGGTGGAGCAATCGCTGCAGCTTCTGCATACGAACGGAGTGTACAGGCGACCGGCGGATGTGCGCGCACAGTCTTCGCACCTTCTGGAGCAGGGCTGTTAACTCCGGATAATTTTTGAGGAAGCACTGCACCACCAGGTTCAAGGTGTGAGCCAAGCAAGGTATGTGGCTGAGTTTTGAAAGGGCTATGGCTGCCACAAAATTACGGCCGTTATCACTAACTACCTTGCCTGCCTCAAGATGTACACTGCCCAGCCATGACTCAGTTTGTCGCTTCAAGTACTCGGCCAGCACCTCGGCGGTGTGTCTGTTGCCCAAACACATCATCTGCAACACAGCCTGCTGACGCTTTCCACTAGCTGCTCGATAGGGGGACACATCGTGTGCAACAGTGGCAGCTGCAGATGGAGTGCTCGTACGACTGCGCTCTGTGGACGAGCTGTCGCTTCTGGAGGAGGAGGAGGAGGAGGAGGGTCGAACGCCTACAGCCAACTGTTTCCTATACCGTGGGCTAGGCAGCACTGTCCCACCACCGCTGTCCCCTGTGGACCCTGCATCCACCACATTAACCCAGTGCGCAGTGATGGACACGTAACGGCCCTGGCCATGCCGACTGGACCATGCATCAGTTGTGAGGTGCACCTTTCCGCTCACTGACTGCTTGAGTGCATGGACAATGCGGTCTTTCACATGATGGTGGAGGGCTGGGATGGGTTTGCGAGAGAAGAAGTGGCGACTGGGTAGGTCATAGCGTGGTACTGCATAGGCCATGAGTTCGCGGAAAGCTGTGCTTTCCACCAACCGAAAGGGCATCATCTCAAACGAGATTAGTTTGGCAATGTGGGCGTTCAAACCCAGTGTACGTGGATGAGAGACTGAGTACTTTCTTGACCTACTCATAGTGTCTGGGAGGGTGAGCTGGACTTGAGAGCTGCATATGGTGGAAGTAGCGGTGGACAGGGCGGACTGAGAGAGGGTTGATGATGGTGATGGAGTTGTTGTTCTTTCTGATGGCCTAGAATCAGTCTTTCGTTGATATAACAGTGGGATTCCCTGACTGCTGTGGCCTTGCAACGACACCTCAACATTTGCTGCTGTGCTAACCGGTGGGCTTACAGTGGGGGAAACAATGTAGCGTTGCTGACTACCTTCGTTGTGATCAGTTGCACATGTGGCACTTGAGGTTTGGTGTTGTGTCCACGCTTGCAAGTGCATGCTGGTTAAATGTCTAAGCATGCAACTGGTATTCAAATTTTTCAGATTTTTCCCTCGGCTAAAGGTCTTTGCGCACTTCTTACAGATAACCTTGGCCTGATCATGAGGATTTTGTTCAAAAAACTGCCACACTGCACTCTTCCTACTTTGGCAGACATTTTGCGGCCTAGCACGCTGTGATCTTTTGACCCTCTGGACAAGCTGTCCAGCAACTCTTTTGATGTTTGGAACCTGTCTTTGGAGTGCTCCGGGCCTGCCAGATAACAGCTGTTGCGATGTCGATGTCTGCTGTGGATGCTCCTCATCTGAGCTATTGGAAGCAGCACCCTCTTCCCCCAATGGATGCCAATCTGGGTCAACAACTGGGTCATCCATCACCTCCTCTTCTATGTCATGTGCACCTTTCTCTGTGTCACCGTGTATGGTGGTATAGTGTGCGGGAAGGGGCACCTGAGTCTCATCAGGGTCAAAATCTGACTCTGTACACTGCGAGGACAATGTAGTGCTCTGAGTGAATGTACCAGCAGAATCATACATCAGCGGCTGTGCATCAGTGCACTCCATGTCAGATTCATCTTGGCCTGGGTAATTCACCATTTGACTTGATAATCCAGGCATGGTATGTGAAAACAGCTCCATGGAGTAATCAGTAGTATGGCCTGCGTCATCCTTCAAACTTGGTTGGGGTGAAGGACACAAGGAAAGGTGTGGTTCATGAACATGAGCCTCCAATGACGACTCAGTGCTTTTACTTTTTACAACTGAAGAAGAGGAGGCGATAGAGCTGGAGGCTGAGTCAGCAATGTAAGACAAAACTTTTTCCTGATGTTCTGCCTTTAAAAGCGGTTTGCCAACTCCTAGAAAACTAAGCGTTCGAGTCCTTATGTAGCCAGACGATGACGCAGGGTCAGCACCTCTTGCATTCGGTCCTATTTTGCTCTTGCCACTACCATCAGATCCACCACCAACACCATCATTACCAGCTGCCAACCCCCGCCCAATTCCACGGCCTCTTCCACCAGCCTTCCTCATTTTTGGTAGAAATGTAGACAAAATCCAACAAACTATATAGTAATGTAAAACAAGGTACAAGGTGTCTATAGGACAGGGGAGTTTTAGAATTTCTGCACACACTTGTGGACAGTGGACACTTGTGGAATGTGTGCGGCCCACTGATATCTGAGCGCTATGTGACACGCTCGATGGCACAGCTGCCTGTGACCAAAGTGACAGGAGGATAATGGAGATTTTGAATCTCTGCATACACTTGTGGACAGTGGACACTTGTGGATTGTGTGCGGCCCACTGATATCTGAGCGCTATGTGACACGCTCGATGGCACAGCTGCCTGTGACCAAAGTGACGAGAGGATAATGGAGATTTTGAATCTCTGCGTACACTTTTGGACACTGGACACTTGTGGATTGTGTGCGGCCCACTGATATCTGAGCGCTATGTGACACGCTCGATGGCACAGCTGCCTGTGACCAAAGTGACGAGAGGATAATGGAGATTTTGAATCTCTGCGTACACTTGTGGACAGTGGACACTTGTGGATTGTGTGCGGCCCACTGATATCTGAGCGCTATGTGACACGCTCGATGGCACAGCTTCCTGTGACCAAAGTGACGAGAGGATAATGGAGATTTTGAATCTCTGCGTTCACTTGTGGACAGTGGACACTTGTGGATTGTGTGCGGCCCACTGATATCTGAGCGCTATGTGACACGTTCGATGGCACAGCTGCCTGTGACCAAAGTGACGAGAGGATAATGGAGATTTTGAATCTCTGCGTACACTTGTGGACAGTGGACACTTGTGGATTGTGTGCGGCCCACTGATATCTGAGCGCTATGTGACACGCTCGATGGCACAGCTGCCTGTGACCAAAGTGACGAGAGGATAATGGAGATTTTGAATCTCTGCGTACACTTTTGGACACTGGACACTTGTGGATTGTGTGCGGCCCACTGATATCTGAGCGCTATGTGACACGCTCGATGGCACAGCTGCCTGTGACCAAAGTGACGAGAGGATAATGGAGATTTTGAATCTCTGCGTACACTTGTGGACAGTGGACACTTGTGGATTGTGTGCGGCCCACTGATATCTGAGCGCTATGTGACATGCTCGATGGCACAGCTGCCTGTGACCAAAGTGACGAGAGGATAATGGAGATTTTGAATCTCTGCGTACACTTGTGGACAGTGGACACTTGTGGATTGTGTGCGGCCCACTGATATCTGAGCGCTATGTGACACGCTCGATGGCACAGCTGCCTGTGACCAAAATGACGAGAGGATAATGGAGATTTTGAATCTCTGCGTACACTTTTGGACACTGGACACGTGTGGATTGTGTGCGGCCCACTGACATCTGAGCGCTATGTGACACGCTCGATGGCACAGCTGCCTGTGACCAAAGTGACGAGAGGATAATGGAGATTTTGAATCTCTGCGTACACTTGTGGACAGTGGACACTTGTGGATTGTGTTTGGCCCACTGATATCTGAGCGCTATGTGACACGCTCGATGGCACAGCTGCCTGTGACCAAAGTGACGAGAGGATAATGGAGATTTTGAATCTCTGCGTACACTTGTGGACAGTGGACACTTGTGGATTGTGTTTGACCCACTGACATCTGAGCGCTATGTGACACGCTCGATGGCACAGCTGCCTGTGACCAAAGTGACGAGAGGATAATGGAGATTTTGAATCTCTGCGTACACTTGTGGACAGTGGACACTTGTGGATTGTGTTTGGCCCACTGATATCTGAGCGCTATGTGACACGCTCGATGGCACAGCTGCCTGTGACCAAAGTGACGAGAGGATAATGGAGATTTTGAATCTCTGCGTACACTTTTGAACACTGGACACTTGTGGATTGTGTGCGGCCCACTGATATCTGAGCGCTATGTGACACGCTCGATGGCACAGCTGCCTGTGACCAAAGTGACGAGAGGATAATGGAGATTTTGAATCTCTGCGTACACTTGTGGACAGTGGACACTTGTGGATTGTGTGCGGCCCACTGATATCTGAGCGCTATGTGACACGCTCGATGGCACAGCTGCCTGTGACCAAAGTGACGAGAGGATAATGGAGATTTTGAATCTCTGCGTACACTTTTGGACACTGGACACTTGTGGATTGTGTGCGGCCCACTGATATCTGAGCGCTATGTGACACGCTCGATGGCACAGCTGACTGTGACCAAAGTGACGAGAGGATAATGGAGATTTTGAATCTCTGCGTACACTTGTGGACAGTGGACACTTGTGGATTGTGTGCGGCCCACTGATATCTGAGCGCTATGTGACACGCTCGATGGCACAGCTGCCTGTGACCAAAGTGACAAGAGGATAGTGGAGATTTTGAATCTCTGCGTACACTTTTGGACACTGGACACTTGTGGATTGTGTGCGGCCCACTGATATCTGAGCGCTATGTGACACGCTCGATGGCACAGCTGCCTGTGACCAAAGTGACGAGAGGATAATGGAGATTTTGAATCTCTGCGTACACTTTTGGACACTGGACACTTGTGGATTGTGTGCGGCCCACTGATATCTGAGCGCTATGTGACACGCTCGATGGCACAGCTGCCTGTGACCAAAGTGACGAGAGGATAATGGAGATTTTGAATCTCTGCGTACACTTGTGGACAGTGGACACTTGTGGATTGTGTGCGGCCCACTGATATCTGAGCGCTATGTGACACGCTCGATGGCACAGCTGCCTGTGACCAAAGTGACGAGAGGATAATGGAGATTTTGAATCTCTGCGTACACTTTTGGACAGTGGACACTTGTGGATTGTGTGCGGCCCACTGATATCTGAGCGCTATGTGACACGCTCGATGGCACAGCTGCCTGTGACCAAAGTGACGAGAGGATAATGGAGATTTTGAATCTCTGCGTACACTTTTGGACACTGGACACTTGTGGATTGTGTGCGGCCCACTGATATCTGAGCGCTATGTGACACGCTCGATGGCACAGCTGCCTGTGACCAAAGTGACGAGAGGATAATGGAGATTTTGAATCTCTGCGTACACTTTTGGACACTGGACACTTGTGGATTGTGTGCGGCCCACTGATATCTGAGCGCTATGTGACACGCTCGATGGCACAGCTGCCTGTGACCAAAGTGACGAGAGGATAATGGAGATTTTGAATCTCTGCGTACACTTTTGGACACTGGACACTTGTGGATTGTGTGCGGCCCACTGATATCTGAGCGCTATGTGACACGCTCGATGGCACAGCTGCCTGTGACCAAAGTGACGAGAGGATAAGGGAAATTGGATTGCTTTTAAAAAAGCAGTTTGCGGAGCAGTGGGTAAACAGCAATGCCAGCGTGTCAGGAAGCCTTAAAAGGCAGCCCAACAACCAACACCACTGATACACCACAATATAGCCTCCCCTTGCACTGCACACACAGTGACTTGTGTGTTGTGCAGGCCAAATCGCTAGCAGCAGAAGCAGTTTTTTTGTCTTCTTCCCTGCCTAACGCTCTCCCTACAGAATCAGCAGCAACCTCTCCCTATACTAAGATCGGCAGAAGTAAGATGGCGGTCGGCGTGCACGCCCTTTTATACCCCCTGTGACGCCCACCAAAGCAAGCCAATCACTTGCATGCCCTTCTGAAAGATGGTGGTGACTCGTGCCTATGTCATCACGTTGCCCACAGTGTCCGTGGATCCTGATTGGCTGAAAAAGAGCGCAAAACAAACTTTTGAAACGTGACTTTGGCGCGTAAGTCGCCGACCTCGTGGCCGACCTCATCCTAGGGTCGGGTTTCGTTTCATGAAACCCGACTTTGCCAAAAGTCGGCGACTTTTGAATTTTTTCGACCCGTTTCGCTCAACTCTAGTTGGTGCTATAGAAATAAAATTATTATTATTATTATTATTATTATTATTATTATTATTATGTCTGTAAGCCATTATTCCCATTATAATGAAGCATCAACTGTAAAACACAGGCGGCTTCTGTATATCCACTGTGTGCCGCCATAACAGGGATGTACAATTACAATAGTTTACTTTTAAAGGGGTTCTATTGTTAAAACAAGTTATCACCGATCCATGGGCTCCACAGGATAGGTGATCTGTTATGATTAGGTCACTGAGGAGGATAGCAGGGGGAATAAGCTAGGCAACCAGATAACCAGAAAGGTTGGTAACTTAGATTTAGGGGTATGCAATCCGCTAACAGCACAACTAGAATTAGCCGTGAGACATACCTACGATGCCCTAGACGCCTAGGCACAGCCAAATAATTAACTACGCCTAAAGCAAGAAAGGGGAAAGCTATACTGTCCCAAAGGAATAGATAGCCCCCAAGCATATATTGCCGGTGAGACAAGATGAGGCACAAACACAGGCAGAAAATATAGTAAGCAAATGATGAGGCCCAAACTGTCTAGATGGAACAGGACAGGAAAGATACTGTCTGCAATCAGGCAAAAAACCCTAAGAAAAATCCAACACGTCTGATATGCCAAAATACTGATGCCACACAACCTCTCCCCCACTAGATCAGAATTCTGGTGTGAACTGGAAGCAAAACAAAAGATACTGATATAACAGGGGACTAGCAATACTGAACAGACTGACATGAGCTGTGGCATATGGAACGGGTTCCAGCACCGATCCCAGCAGGGAACAATGCTGAACCCACACAGCAAAGCAGAAAGCAGAGAAAGGCAAAAACTGAATCAAATGCAAAAAGATTCCAGCAAACAAATAAATTATCTGAACGATGCAGGACCAAGCAGGGGGCAAGCGGACTTCAAAATGCACAGGAAGAAAACCAAATCACCAGCAACAACTGAGGGAAACTTGCTCAATTAAAACCTCCCAGTCTGTAACACCTGACCTCCAATCATCCTCTTCAGGTGATTGACTTCTGTCAATCCGACCAGCTCCATTACCCGAAGCAACCACCAGAGGGAGCCCAAACTCGGAAGTCAGGTCTAAAGCGTTCACAACAGTGACCGCTTAGGTCTAACCATTGGAAACTGCACCGATCAGAAGAATGAGGAAGTTTTATCCCTGATAGAACACATCCCCATTATAAAATTGAGCTGCAGGTGAGATGTCTGCCCACGGCTCCATTCATTCTCTTTGGGGATTCCAGAACAAAAGAAGTGCAGCCACTGAGGGAATAAATGGGTCAGTGGTCAAGTCAAACAAGACACTCTAGTCTAATGGGGATAAAAGTTTCTCAATCAGCCAATTGGGTCCAAGCAGTCAGACACCCACCAATCAATATATTATCGCTTATCCTGTGGAGAGGTGATTACTTTTTTCACAGGGGATCCCCTGTAAATGCATCTCTGCTGCTGTGCTCCAAGTATTTAATAAAGAAGTAGAAAAAATTCCATCTCACCATAGTATACATCGTTAGGTGTTCGGAGCACAGGGAACGCTGTGTCAAAGCATGGAGCAATCAAAACTTGAGAAATCCAGCTCAACAAACTAGTGAAAAAACATCTTTATTCACCAAAAAGTGCACTGCAGAGGGTAAAACAACATCAGCATTGACAGTTACATGATATGCAGCATTCACTTTTTGGTGAATAAAGAAGAAGTTTTTTCACTAGAGATGAGCGACTTTGCCTTTTTTAGGGTCGAGTCGGGTGTCATGAAACCCGACTTTCTCAAAAGTCGAGTCGAACGAAATTGGCCGACTATAGGGAAAAGTTGGGAAAAGTCATGAAACACGAAACCCAATGCAAGTCAATGGGGAGAAAAGTCGGCAGTGAGTGGAGGACTGTAAACACACCTGGCATGAATTTTAACCCCAGAGGCGGCAAAATCTCTCTTCTCTCTCTCCCTCTCCCTCTCTCTCCCACTCCCACTCCAGCTACGCTCCCGCTACACTACGCTCCTCTTCTCTCATTGGCTGAAAAAAGTCACGTGCAAGCCTTCGGCGAAACCCGACTTTGACGCTTGGGTCGCTGATCGCATAGCCAACTTCACACTGTGGTCGGGTTTTGATTCATGAAACCCGACTTTGGCGAAAGTCGGCGACTTTTGAATCTGACTGACCTGTTTCGCTCAACTCTATTTTTCACTAGTTCGTTGAGCTGGATTTCTCATGCCAAGTATTTAATAACTAATGGAATAAAGAATCATCTCCTAATCAATATCAGACAAAAACAATGATGGCCATACACAGCACAATCCACTATGCTAGGGCCAATGCTACCACATACAGGGGAGAAATACCAACACACCATGACCACAGACCATAGCGACAGAATAATACCACATGCAAGGAACAAACACACCACAGCATGAACAGACGACATAGTGACCAAATAATATCACATATTACCAGCATCTAACATCCAAATAATACCACAATGAAAAATACCACCACACCATAACTAGACTACATATTCCACCAAATAGTGACCAAGTAATAACACATACAAGGGATAAATACCGTAACACCATGACCAGACCATAAATTAACACTACAACATACAAGGGACAAATACCACCACACTGTGACCAGACCACAAATTACCATTACATAGTGACCGAATACTACAATACTGATCATGAATATAAACCACAATACTAACAACACTGTTATTTCCACTAGTGACATTATACACAAGAGCTCTGTATATAGTGTCACTGTACAGGTAATACAGTGATCACTAGTGACATTATACACAGAAACTCTGTATATAGTTTACAGGTAATACAGTGATCACCAATGACATCATACACAGGATCTCTGTATATAGTGTGCAGTGTACAGGTAAGACAGTGATCACCAGTGACATTATACACATGAGCTCTGTATATACTGTCTGTGTACAGGAAATACAGGAATCACCAGTGACATTATACACAGGAACTTTGTACATGGTATATAGTGTGCGTGTACATGTAATACACTGACTCACCAGTGAAGTCTGTAGTTGATGTCCTTCATCTTCGCTTTTCTTCTTCATTCAGCACAGACCGCCATTACTACTTCCAGCCAGGACTCATCTCTCCAAAAAATAAGACACAGTCATCAATAGCTGATGGCTTCCAGAGCACATTCCTCACTTTTTCTCTGACTTCTACACTATGTCAGATGAAGAAAAAAGCAATGTAGTGCCGCCCTGCACAGTAACAGGACCTTCCTTTTATTCCCTTCATGGAAAACAGTTTCGTAAAAAGTAAATTATATTACAGCACTAATAATATCCTTAATTGGACCCCAAAAAATTTTGTTCCCTGCTTTTCACCATAAAATAATATAGCATGTTCCTCATTCTGGCTCCCAAACAGTAATTAAGTTCCTCATCCTGGCCCATTTTATTTAATAATCTTGCCCAACCTGTCCCCCTATATCCTTTATCCAGCCTGGCCCCCCCAGATATCCATCATGCCCCCAGCTATTCACACTGGCCCCCCATATGCGCCTTGTCCTGCCCCACATATATCACTCCTGGATCCCTATATATCCTTCCGGTCCCTTGTCTTGCGCCCCAAAAAATCCATCCTGGCTCCCCATATATCCATCCTGACCCCTCCATATATCCATCCCCCCCATATATCCATCCTGACCCCCCATATATATGCATCCTGGGCCCCATATATCCTATATGCATCTTGGCTCCCTATATAAATGCATCCTGGCCCCCAATATAAATGTATCCTTGTCCCTTGCCCTGCCCTCCCCCATATATCCATCCTGCCCCCCATATTTATGCATCCAGGCCCCCATATATCCATCTTGGCCTCCCATATATGCATCCTGGCTCCACCATTTATATCCATCATGGCTTCCAACATAAATCCATCCTGGCCCCCTCAGAATATCCATCCTGGCTCCCTGTATATATCCATCATGACAGCCCATGTACTGTATATGCATCCTGGCTCCCACATATATCCATTCTGGTCCCACATATATTCATCCTGGTCCCTCATATATCCATCCTGGTCTCTTGTCCTGCCCCATATGTATCCATCCTGGCCCCCCATATGGATCCATCCGACCCCCCATGTATATGCATCCTGGCTCCCATATGTATCCATCCTGTCCCCCTATATATATGCATCCTGGTCCCTTGTCCTTGCCTCCCATATATATCCATACTGGTTCCCCATATATCCATCCTGGTCCCCTATATATCCATCCTGTTCCCTTGCCCTGCCCCCCTGATATGCATCCATCCTGGCCCCCCATATGTATCCATCCTGGCACCCCATGTACAGTGGGGAAAAAAGTATTTGGTCAGCCACCAATTGTGCAAGTTTTCCCACTTAAAAATATGATAGAGGCCTGTTATGATTGAGTCACCGTAGGAGGCAAAAACAGAAATGCAAGCTAAGTCCAGAAAACCAGAGAAGTTGGCAGCTATTGGATTGCAGACCCCTGAACCTATCAACACAACTAGCAGTAGCCGTGGGGGGTTCCTACGATGCCCTAGACCCCTCGATCACAGCCAGAGAATTAAATAGGCCTAAAGAAAGAAAGGGGAAATCTAAACTGCCCCAGAGCAGACCCCAAAGCAATAGGCAGTCCCCAACATATAATGACGGTGAAGCAAGATGAAAATACTAACACAGACAGAAAGATAGACTGAGCAAAGACGGGGCCAAAGCTAACTAGATAGAAAAGGACAGGAAGGCTGCTGTCTGCAATCCGTGAAAAAACCCTATGAAAATATGAGCCAACAGACTGACAGTGAAAAAGGCCCTGAAGACGCTAGGCTTCAAAAAAGCTATGTCAGTACTCAGGAATATTCTGAAGACAGAGCTACAGGCAAAAGGAGATTCAGCTCACCCCAGCAGGGAATGGCAGAATACAGAAAAGCAAGGAAAACAAAAAAGCAAAACAAAAATGCTAACAGGCAAAACAGAAAACTTAGCTTTAGAGGAGCAGGAATCAGACTGGTGTCCTAGAAGTCCACAGAGAAATCACCCGCAGGGCAGAAGGGCGTCGGCAGCCTTATATCCAGTCCGTGACTCCACTCAGCCAGTCATCCTCATTAGGCTCAGGTGCCTGATAATCAGGCTCATTACCTTCCTTTACCAGAATAGGGAGTTCACCAGACCTCAGTGACGAAGGGGAAAATGAACTCACAACAGAGGCCTGTAATTGACATCATAGGTAGACCACAACTATGCGAGTCAAAATGAGAAAACAAATCCAGAAAATCACCTTGTGTGATTTGGCAAGATATTGTTTTGCAAATTATGGTGGAAAATAAGTATTTGCCGAATTTAGCTGAGAAAGAATAAACAGATCTGCAATGCCTCATTGCATAGCATTGGTCCGAGTTCAATCCGATTTTTTATCAGATTGCACTATTCTGATTTATACACAAGTGTGAGTTAGCCATTTATTTGAGGGTATGCACATTCTGATTGGAGTACGGGTTTAGGAATTACAGCTCTTAAATATGTAGCTGCCTCTTTATAACCCCTTAACCCCGGGGCCATTTTCCAATTTTGCATTTTGCCTTCTTCCCAAAGCCATAACTTTTTATTTTTCAGTCAATATGGCCATGTAAGGGCTTGTTTTTTTGCAGAACATTTTGAACTTTTGAACGACACCATGGGTTTTAACTTATCGTGTACTGGAAAACAGGAAAAAATTGCAAAGATTGCACAAATTGCAAAAAAAAGTGGAATTCCACAGTTGATTTTTTTTCTTTTTACTGTGTTAACTAAATGCTAAAACTGACCTGCCATAATGATTCTCCAGTTCAGTACGAGCTCACAGACACCAAACGTGTATAGGTTCTTTTTTATTTAAGTGGTGATAGAAATCCAAAATTTGTTAAAAAAAGGTGCCATTTTCCTAGACCTGTAGCGTCTCCATCTTTTGTGATCTGGTGGTGGGTGAGGGCTTATTTTTTGCGCATCAAGCTGACATTTTTATGGATGTCATTTTGGAGTAGATACAATCTTTTGAACAGCTGGTATTGCATTTTATTGCAAGGTAGTGGCAACAAAAAAATACGTAATTCGAGCATTTTGAATTTTTTTTCATTGCGCCATTTATCGATCGGGTTAATTCTTTTTTTATATTGATAGATCGGGCGATTCTGAACACGATGATACCAAATACGTGCATATTTGATTTTTCTTTAATTTTTTTTATGGGTCGAAAAGGGGGTGATTTTAAGTTTTATATTTTTTTATTTTTTAATATTTTAAAAGCATTTTTTTTCTTTTTGCGTGCTTCAATAGTCTCTATGGTAGACTAGAAGCTGTAGTACTTTGATTGCCTGTGCTGCACACAGGCGATGAGATGATCAGATTGCCTGTGTGTTGCAGAAATGCTCACTTGCTATGAGTGCCGACCATGAGGCAGCGCTCATAGCAATCTTGCATTGACAGCCATAGAGGTCTGTTGCAGACCTCTGGTTGTCATGCTGACCCATCGGTGACTAGCAATCATGTGACAGGGTCACCGATGGGTGGGATTAGTGACGCACTTCCTGTAAGTGCGAGTTAAATGTCGCTGTCAGAGATTGACAGCGGAATTTAACAAGTTAACAGCCGCGGGTGGATTGCGATTCAAACCTTGGCTGTTGTGGGCACGTCAGCTGTCTAGATCAGCTGTCATGAGCCCAGAAAGGTGCGGACCCACACCAAACAGGGGTCGTCCGACATGTGCATACTATTACCAAAGGGGTTAAAAGGGCTAACAGTAATTGGGCAATTATTTCAAAAGCACTTTAATGTGCTTCATGAGCTATTCCCTCATTAAACTGTCATCAATTACTCAAATGAAAGGTCTGGATCTGGTAACAGGTGTGGAAATTGAATTTGTAGGCTGTTGCTGTGAACCCACAACATGTGGTCAAAGGAGCTCTCAATGGAAAATAAACAGACCATCATTAGGTTGAAAAAGGAAGAAATTTATCAGCGAGATAGCAACATTGCTAGCCGTGGCAAAATCAACAGTTTGGTACATTATGCAAAAAAAAAGTGCACATGTGAGCTTGGAAACTCAAAATCGCCTGGACATCCACAGAAGACAACAGTGGTGGATAATTGCAGAATCCTTTCCATGATGAAGAAAAACCCATTTACAACATCCCCCCAACTGAATAACACTCCTCAGTAAGCAGGTGCTTAAGTATTTCAGTCTACCATAAAAAAAGACTTCATGAGAGCAAATTCAGAGGGTTCACCACAAGTTGAAAAGCATTCATCAGCCTAGAAAGGCCAGAATAGACTTTAAATAAAAACATCTAAGGAAGACAGACCAGTCCTGGAAAGGCATTATTTGGACAGATGAAACTAAGATTGACCTGTACCAGAATGATGGGAAGAAGAAAGTATGGAGAAGGTTTGGAATGACTTGCGATTCCAAACAGACCACATCCTCTGTAACACATGATGGAGACAGTGTGATGGCATGGTCATGCATGGCTTACAATGGCACTGGGTCGCTAGTGTTTTTTGATTATGTGACTGATGACAGATTCAGCTGGATGAATTCTGAAGTGTAAGGGGCTATACTTTCTGCTTTGATGCAGCTAGGCTGATTGGACAGCGCTTCACAGTACAGATGGACAATGACCCAAAACATACTGTAAAAGTGCCTATGGAGTTTTGTAAGGAAAAGAAGTGTAATATAATGCAACGGCCGAGACAATCACCGGATCTCAACCCTATTGAGCAGCATTTCACATGGTTAATTCAAAACTTTAGACAGAAATGCCCACAAGCAAGCAATAACTGAAGTCAGCTGCAGTAAAGGCCTGGGAAAGCATTACAAGGAAGGGAATCCAGTGTTTGGTGACTTCCATGGCTTCCAGACTTCAGACAAACATTGCCTGCAAATTATTTTCTATAAAGTATTAAAAATGAACATTTTTAATGGTAAAGTTAATTTGTCAAATTACTTTTGAGCCCATGAAATTAAAATTTTTGTTCAAACCCTTTAATTAAACCTGAAACTTTCCACTTCAATTGCATCTCAGTTGTTTTATTTTAAATTAAAAATAGTGGCATGCGGAGCCTAAATCATGAAGATTCGGTCATTGTCTAAATCTTTCTGGACCAAACTGTATCTATTGATCAGTCTCATCTTGAAGAAAATCTGTGACTTGCCATATATATGTTTTTTTTTAACTCTTGTATATGCCACTGTTCCTAAATTATGATCCCCTCTTCATTTTTGTGCTCCTCATGTAAATTTAGTAATCTTAGTCAAGGAGGCATGATCCACAGAATAGCGTTAAAAAGGTCATGTCACTAGAGAAAATAATTGAGTTTAAAAACTTGCTAAAGCCCCTGAGCTCCTCTGAATAGGATGCTCTTTTCCTTTATGCACTGCCTCACTTCATTACGGAGGCATTCACATTTGTTCGTTTTGTCTTTCAGTGTTGGATTTCGGTTTGTAGGCTAGTTGGGCATCTCCTCTAAATCTAGTGTAATAGATGTCTCAAGGTCTTCCAAATTAGTGGATCATATAAACCTTAAAATTATCAATTTTATTAGATATGTATTCAAGAAGTATCGTTTCACCTTGAGGAGAATGACATGTTAAGCATGCCGAGATGAGGATACTTAAAGCCGCAATGCTCCTCTGGGAAATATAAAAATTGTCTCTTCAGAGAGGAAGAGGACTAGAACTCTACTGCCACCTATTCGAAGTAGCAATCCTAAAAGTCAATGTTGACCTTTTAAGGAGCCTTGTTACATGACTTAGGATAAAAGCCAAAACCAGAATCTCAATTTGCAGACACTGGGTTTTGGGGTACTGCCCCTCATCAGTGCAAAGTGTGAGATCTGGTTTGGCTGTGTGAGAGGCGTCTAACCAATATCCAAGAAGTATCATTTCTCCTTACGGAGAATGACATACTAAGCATGCCAAGATGAGGAGACCTACTAGGGAACTACGCTTGTCCTACATAAATACGATAATAGCAAAGCATACAGATAATTATACAGTGGACATTAATCAACATTAAATATACATAACATACATAAAAGGCACACAAAGCCAACAAAAGACAAAATGAGAAAAACTCTGCTGTAATTAAATAAATAAAAGTGCATTTAAGTAATGCAGAGTTCTTAATAATACTGTATTTGATCAAATATAGCATAAAAGCCATCCCACCATCGACAAGGTGACTCTGTGGTCGGGGCGGTCCTACATAGTCTAATATTAAAAACCTTATCATATGTCAAAGTTGAAGTCAGTGTGTGAATAAGGGCAGACAAAAGGACTGGGTCCCAACCAGTGGATACCAGTCAAGGGAAAGCCTTTAAATACAATTTCCAGCTCAGGAGAGGGAGGCCATACCCCAGCTTGCACAGAATGCAAAAATACAAAGAAAAAAAAAACACAAAAATTGAGCTTGGTTTGAGTTGGTATACATGCAGCATATAAACGCATGCTCACAATGGCCATAAAGCATACAAAACCTACAAAGGACAAAATTAGAAAAAGCCTGCTGTAATTAAATAAATAAAAAGTAAAAGTGAATTTAAGTAATACAAAGTTCTTAGTAATACTGTATTTGATCAAATATAGCATAAAAGCACGTATATCATGGCTTTAGACATCAGTTTCATTTGCCCTCCATTTAACAATGGTAGCCCTGGACCATTTACCCAAAGACTTTATTAAATATATACAATACTCCACACAGGGAGAACAGCACAATAGTCCTTTTTTCTTAAGGGGTACCTAGTTCACAGTCCTCCAGGTTACACATGCAACATATTTACAAAATATGACCAGTCCGTGAGGTCAAAAGTTCTTTAGGGGAGGCGTCCCCCTCCCTTTGTATATGGTACTACCCTATGTGCCCCTTGCGTGCTGTCTGGTCCTAGAACACAGTCTGTTGCTGCAGCCTCACCCGGTCCATTAGTCCAGGGACCCGTTATGTCCATTCAGGAGTGGTTCTGTTATCCAGGAGAAAGCGCGCAACACAAAAAAATAAAAAGAACAAAACAACATCCAGTCCTGGCCATCTGGCCATATTACTCCGTTTCTCTGGGGAGCAGTTCAGGGCTCCTTTTGCCCTCCGGGATGCAGAACAGTCCCACATGTCCTTTTTTCCACAGTCCAACTAGCACACCTTTTTTTTCAACTATGGTGCAACATTAACGGCACTTGTCTCGTGCCGCATGGTCCCCTTTTTGACTCCATGCTCGATTGCGGGCTGACGCTTCTGCAGCCTCAGGCATCGCTGGTTGCCAGGAGGTGGCAGAGGCAAAAGTGGCACAGAGCATCGACGTTCTCGACTCAGACCCACATGCAGTTCTCTTTTCCCCTGTGTACAGAGGGTTACTGACACCATGAGGTAACCCCTGGGACAGTCTTCTTTGTATAGGGAGACCCAGTCCCTTTCCACCAGGGGTCTCCGAAAATTCACAGAGGCGGCGTTTACATAAATTTTGTTATTAGTTCCGACTTCTCTGATGAAGCCATACTCCTGGTCTGTGTTGGTGTGCACGAACTGTCCTCGAGAACAGCAACCTGCCATAGCACCCTCTCTGTATTGCCTCAACTGCACCTAAATTTCTTTTTTTCCTTTCTTTCTTTCTATCTATAATGTCTGCAATCCAGGCCGACTGCCCGGGATTAGGAAAAGGGCCCTCAGTTGTATAATGAAAACTTGAGACCCCCAGGGACATGGCCTTGTTGACATTGGGCCCAGCATCTGGGGTATTAGGACGAGGCACAGGCCACTCATTAGGGACAGAATAATAGACAGCAGCCTCCGCAGTGGCGGACCGAAGCGGGATCCATCTATCCAGGGTCAGGGGTTGTGGCGCACTCACCCTCTCCTGCTGGCTGTCACTGATTGCGCTTTTCCCGGGCCCACTGTATTCTTCTGCAGCTGCGGTGGTGTACTCCGATGCTGCCTGTAAAGGTCCGGCTCTGCTCTCATCCCCGTCTCAAGTTCCTCCAGGGTGGCTGTTACTTCTGGCTCTCCGGCCTCCAAGTCTGTGCGACATGGTTCCGGCTCCCGCCAAAGTAGTTGCAGCCCCTGCAGCTGTGGACGTCCCAGCTCCAGCACTCCTGATCACTCTCATTGACAATGCTCCTGACTGCTCTCCTCCGTGGACCTCTCCAGCAGCCGCGGACTCCGCACCACCAATGTCACAGGAAATTGGTGAGTCCAGTATTCATTTACAGCGTCTGTTGGCCGCTCGGCTCGGGTCCTCTCCTCCTGTTGCCACCACCTCCACTCCACCCATTTTGCAGTTTTCCATAGTGGAGTGCAGGATCCTCTTTCTTTTAGCTACACTCACCGTGGGCGGGCCAGCGC
Organism: Dendrobates tinctorius; assembly: GCF_039654945.1. Classification (NCBI taxonomy): domain Eukaryota; kingdom Metazoa; phylum Chordata; class Amphibia; order Anura; family Dendrobatidae; genus Dendrobates; species Dendrobates tinctorius. The sequence continues at coordinate 19,307,079 of NW_027361717.1, forward strand.
TTGTTGACAGGTAGATTTTCGCGCTCTTACTAGGATGCCACTCCCATGAGGGGTGGAGTTACAGTAGTCATTTTCTTCTTTGGCGCCACTCACCGCCATCTATAGAACCGCCACCTTAGTCACCGAAGCATTTTCAGTTCCACACAAAATTTTAATCACATCCAATAAAATGGTCACATTCAGCATTTCAGTCTCTACTCTCTTCACGGTATCTCCATATTGCAGCATGTAGATCCACATCAAATTTTCCAGAGTTTCAATAGCATCTGAGACACTTGTCACTTTTCTCAAGTCTTCAGTCTCATCTTTTCTTGTCACATTAGTTCCATCTTTTCTTGTCACATCAGTGTCATCTTTTCCTGTCACATCAGTGTCATCTTTTCCTGTCTCATCTATTTAATCTTTTACAGCATTCCCACTCTGCACGACTTCGGCATCCTGCCAACTATGCCAAGTGTAAGGGTTGGCCAGAGCGGTAGTTGTAGCTGAGGTAAATGGCTCAGGCACGCCCTGTTCTTCCCTCATATAGACATGACAGTTCTCTGTTAGCATACCTGTTGCTCCATTCTTCTCACCTTCAGGGCCTTCCCCAGGTGCCTGTGCATTATTTCCAACTCTTTTAGCAAAAATGGAGACACAGTCCAATTCCAACTTTAAACAAGAAACTTTACTCTTTTGTATTCTCAGTCCGCTCTCTTCAGTTACAGCATTTACATCAGGTAACACACAATTTGCCTTCTTCACTTTCCTAGCTTCTCAATGTCACCTTCTAGAACATTCCCAGGTCGTTCCATCCTGGTCTGCATCACAGCATCTCCCTGTCCAGCTTCACCATCTTTGGTAGTTCCCCTGTCTGTTTTGCCCCAGACAAAAGGGCATCTACCCACATAGTAAGCTGCCTCGTGATAAGCGATCTGTGCTGCGGTACTGCTGCCAACTGTCTCACTACCATCTGTAATGTAGTGCAGTGTCCTGCACTGCTGTCATCTTGGCCCTCAGGCCCTGAACAGCTGGGCTCGTGTCCTTAAACATTACGGGGCTAACTGCCCTGTCAGGGCTACCTAACCCAACTGACTACAATGCCAGATGTTTCCTGGCTTAACCACAGTTAGCCCCTCCTACATAAACTATTTACATTCTGAGCATAACTATATCCCCATCTAGTGGGCCTTACCCTACATAAATACGATAATAGCAAAGCATACAGAGAATTATATGGTGGACATTAATCAACATTAAATATACATAACATAATTGAAAGGCATGTACAGTATATCATGACTTCAGACATCCCTTACATATACGAGGGGTATAAAGGGGGATACACAAGTGTTATAAAGGAAGATTAATCTATAGACAGTCATACCTGTATGCTTTGTGGAGGATCACATACACCCTTTCTCAGCTCTTATAATTGATGAACATGCTGTCAGCATTTATAATTAGTAAATCCAGTTTCCAGTTGCTTATATTTCTGCTTTCATACCTTGACGCATTTCCCAGTGTCTGGGTTCAGCAGGAGGCTTGGATAGTAGGTGGAAAAATGGGTAAGACTTCCAACAGTGAGCTTTTCTTCAGAATGAACTTTGGGGCAATTTTCCCCTCTTCCTCCAAGATGCAGCCAATCACAACTGAGACTGCTTGACGCTAGCACTTTGTGATTAGCAGCATCAGGGAGGGAGGGATCAAAGTGAACAACACCAAAAGACTACGCTGAAGAATTACCGACTTAGCCAAAAAACTGAAATCCAAAATACAGTGTGTCAAAAGCAACAAAAATTAATATTTCCGCAATGGAGAGCAGCAACAAAAACAGAAAAGAACGGTAGAATCTAGGGAGCTCAGGGAATTTTACAAATTATTAATCTCATATTTTTGAAGCAAGTAACAGGTCATCTTTATGGGTCACACTGTCATGGCCAACATACAGAGCACAGAAAAGGGAACCATATCTTTGGAAGAGTTTGCAAAACAAAATAAAATAAAATAATGAAGACTCCAGAAAACAGTGGTAAGGTTAAAAAAATACATGTTTATGGCAAATGAGAGGTCTACTTAAACCATTGATAAATGTCCAAAGGATCTATATATATAAACGCCTTATCATGTCTGTCTGTAACCGAAATCCAGCTACGCTGATTGATCGCGGCTGCCAGGCCCCGGCCAGGCCGCAACCAATCAGCAACAGGCGCAGTGCGCAGGCGCTGTCCGCAATTAACAGGACGCACGCCACCGCTACTGTGCCGCTAATCTCCCGATGGTTGCCACGGGTCATCTCCGGGCACACGGGCATCAGCAGCGACACAGCCTGAGATGCCCGGCGCTAGCCGGTACCCAGGGTCCAGAGGAGAAGAGACTCCTTCGGACCCTCGGTACCATAAATGTGTAAAAAATAGAATTAAATTAAAAAATAGTGATCTAATCACCTTCCGACGGCCCCCGAAATCTGTTCCTCCTCTCCACGCTGCCGGCATCTTCCGTTCCTAGTATTGCTTTGCGCAAAATACCGGTGATGACGTCGCGCTCTCGCGAGAGGACGTCAGCTGTGGTCTTTGGCGCAAAGCAGTACTGGGAACGGAAGATGCCGGCAGCGTGGAGAGGAGGGACAGATTCCGGGGGCTGTCGGATGGTAAGTATATCACATTTTTTATTTTAATCTGCCGCTGGCCATATTCTAGAGTATCCGATGCTTTAGAATCGGGCCAGCAGCTAGTATGCCATAAATGACTGGCATGTGCAAAACCCATTTCCCACCAAATAGCACTCAAGGGTTTATATAGACATCAAAGAAGAAGGCTGTGAACTGAATGTTAATTTCATATTGGAGAAAAATTCCTTTCTGACTCAAAAATGGCAATCAGAATGAAGACCTGGGTGAGTCTCTAGAGATCTTTACTCATATCCTGTAATATATTTTCTAGAAGTGCATCTCTGCTCTCCTTGAACTTATCTTGTGAATTTAACATTACATTATATGGCAGAGAGTTCCATAACCTCACTCCTCTTAGAGTTAAGAATCACTGTCTGTGATGATGGTGAAACCTTCTTTCCTCACTTTTGGGGGCAGACATAAGACCATGTTTCTCATCGCATTGCAATGCTCGGACTGACCAATGGCTCTCCTGTCCTGAGCATGACAACTTCCTATAAATACATCACACTTTGACGCTCAGGTCAGGAGAGGTGTCGGGCCCGTCCGTGCACTAAAATGTGCTCCTCACATAACAAATCTGTCCATCTGTCTGCACCCTTACTTTCTTAAATATTCAGGTTTATTAAGCATTTGGATTAACTGACAGCACTGTAGTTGTTCAATGCTAGTTGTTCAATGCTAAAATGAATCATCAAAAGTACAAATTTCCTAATATATGCACACACAGTGTAGCTGTAGCATTTTAATGGTAGATTTTAGAATCTAGAATATTGGTACATCAGCTGTAACCACATTACAATAAACCATTCACCCAAATCTTTTATTCATAGTGCATGTGTATTTTGCCTGATGAAACTGTTCACGAGATGTTTTCTAGAAGCCAATATTGGCACTCTCTGCTTGACTATAACGCAGGTACAGTTTTACCAAGTAAGATGTAAATAATAAGTGTCACAATTTAGAGGAAACCACACATATTATTTATCGTACAAGTCCCCTTATCTTTCTCCTTCTTTATCTTGCCGAGACTTCTGGCACAAAATTCTGGCTGCTCGACACTCCAAGCTCAGCACAGATCCAGCTCTCCGCAGCATGTGTTAGAGATATAATTGCACTGAGCTGGACTCTGGCCCAGACTCTCCTCACACCCATCCCCTGTTCTGCAGAGAAGAGAGGGTGAAAGAACCAGCCTTGAAAGCCTGCAAATTGCCGAGATGTAAATTAGCCGCTATGCAAATGCGAATAATATGCAAATAAGCCATGCATAAAAATGATTGCTCTAACGAGAAGTACACCCCGTTTATTCATTAGGATAATTTCTGTTATACATTGTTTCACAGTATTTTGCATTGTCTCCAGTAATATGAATATTTAACTTCATTATGCGAGGCCTGATTTCCATTTTTTGGGCTGCTGTGTGATGATACAAACAATTAGTGTTAAATGATAATGTTAAAAGGTGTGTGGAGTTTATAAAAGCTCCATTTCTTTCCTCGCACCCGTTTTTACCAGCTGCCATATGTCTCTCCGACTTCTCCAGTTGCTGTAATTACTATAATAATTTATAAGGTGCCGAGCTACTGTGCAGGATAGGGTGCAAGAAGGCCTTAAATATTCATATAGTAATGGATTGATGAGTGTGCTCATAAACTTCCACTGGAGGATTAAACTACTTAACTCCTCTCTGTGCTTGAAGAAGATGACCCCACTTTAAATCCTGGTGTCGGCTTCTTGCCATGTTGATAAGTATTCAGGGGATTAGTGACATAGTGAAACAGCGGTTCTGGTTTACTTTTTTAAGGCGGAAATGCATTTTTTGTGTTACAGTAACTGTGAAATTTGTTGAATGCTTAAGGGTATTTGGGCAGAAACAATTCTGTTTTATTAGAGAGCACGGATTCATGACAACTCGGGAAACATGTCATCTGTATTTTGTTCTTTTTCCATATTTTTATTGATTTCACATGAAGCTCACAACTGATGGCCCTAGAAGATGAGTCTCGATTTCATGAGTTGCTAACAAAAAGAATTGAACTAGAATTTCCTGTATTCCTTGGACACCAACCTTCAACTTTTTGTAATGCACAATGATTTTTTTTCTTTAAAGCTTTCGAGCTGGTTGCTTTCATGCTATTTTGACCATATATACATTGAATGATGATGGTTGTGGAGTCTACATCAAGAAAAAGTGAGGTCTTCAGTTAGAACCAAGATCACGCCTTCCTTGTGATGCTCCGGAGGGCTCAGAAGTTGTCTGCATTAATCCCTTACACTACAACTAGCAAGAATTAGGAGTGATTTGATCTTTCCTCAAAGTTGTGATGCTTGTTGAGGAGAGATCTCTTTATATACACACCATTTATGGAGAATAAAGTTTCAGTCATAGGAACACTCTTTGATAGATAAAACCCTATAAATAAATCTATAATCAGGCCTACTGATATCACTGAGAGTTTCTTAAGTAATGTTGCAAAGCCTATAAAGGGTTTGCATGTGTTGACCTTTGGGGTAGTTACCTCCACTAAAAAGACATTTTTTCTAATTCTAGAGAAGAACTACTGTCAATTGCATACACTTTTTACGGAGAGCATTGTATGGAATATATAGCCCTTCTTCCCCCCTCCCCATACATTTAGGTAGCCGCTCATCGTTTGGCTTATCTTTCGGGCGACAGTTATCTCAATTCTCCCACTCACAGGGGTATTTGCTTTATTGCTCTTTCGAGCTCTCGTGTTTTCTGTGAAAGAGCAATTGCCCGACTCCTCTGGCGGTGGCCTATCTCCTGGAGAACAATAGGGTTGCCAGTCCATAGTCGCACATGACATATCCATATTTCCTCCCAACAATCATTCATCATGGGGCTCCAATACACAAACATGTCGAAATTGACAGGTATGATCAACATTAGTTTTATGTACTGGGGGCATTAAAAATCCTTACACCAACTGGCAGTCTCTACAAGAAGAAATATTGAGCTTATAGCGTAACAAATACTAATAAATATGGCCAAAGTGGTATCTCTATTTAAAGAAACACACCAGCAATTTTTTAATTAGGAGATAATAGAATGATGATGCATTATTCACTTGTACGACGAGTCTGCTTCAAAAAAGTACTATTTATCTAGTTTCTGACAACACCCAATACTGAATAGTTTATGGAGCCCTAATTTACTGCTAGTTGCAGTTTGTACTAAATATTTTACTAAGTTATACAAGTTAGTCTGAAGGACAATATCTGTTTTTTCAAACTTTTTTAGAACTTTTTGATCATACATGGGGTCACCATGGCATAGATATTCAATATCTACTACTTTCTCTGGACATCCATCTATGTCTTTTTTCAATAGGTTCCTATCAACACTAGGGATGAGCAAGTTGTGAAATACTCGGACTCGCTGTACTCGTTACGAGTATCTCCTAATATTCGGGTATTCATAACGAGTAGCGAGTCCAATGTAAGTCTATGGAAAATGCGAGTAATGGGCTGTGTGTGTGCGTGCGGGGCTGTGCTGACCTGTGCCGGGCTCTGCCGGGCCTGTGCGGGGCCTGTGCCGGGCTGTACAGGGCTGTGTGGGGACTGTACCGGGCTGTGTAGGGCTATGTTGGGCTGTGTGGGGACTGTGCCGGACTGTATTGGGACTTTTCTGGGCTGTGCGGGGCTGTACTGGGCTGTGCGGGGCTGTGCTGGGCTGTGCGGGGACTCTGCCGGGCTGTGCAGGGACTGTGCTGGGCTGTGCTGGGACTGTGCTGGGCTGTGCGGGGCTGTACTGGGCTGTGTAGGGCCTGTGCCGGGTTGTGCGGGGCTGTGCTGGGACTGTGCGGGGACTGTGCCGGGCTGTGCAGGGCCTGTGCCGGGCTGTGCGGGGCTGTACCGGGCTCTGCGGGGACTGTGCCGGGCTGTGCTGGGACTGTGCTGAGCAGAGCGGGGCTGTACTGGGCTGTGCAGGGCCTGTGCCGGTCTGTGCGGGGCTGTGCTGGGCTGTGCGGGGACTGTGCGGGGACTCTGCTGGGCTTTGCAGGGCCTGTGCCGGGCTGTGCGGGGCTGTGCTGGGCTGTGCGGGGACTGTGCCGGGCTGTGTTGAATATTGCGAGGCGAGTAGAGAAGTTTACTCGCTAGGATTCGAGTACTGCGAGTACCACATTACTCGCCGAGTACCGAATCCTAATGAGTATATGTGGCACCCCTGTGGGTCCAGTCACCACAGAGAAACTGCATCTCAACCAGAGGTGTGGTATCTCATAACCAGGTAAGATGGGGGCACCACACTCTTAACACTGTATTCAACACACACACTAGCTAGTCAGGGCACCTGGGCGTACCCTACGGGAGGAGGGCCTCATCCCAGACTGGCTAGGAAAGGGTGTTGGGAGCTAGTGGGGAAGGTAGGTAATGGGGAGGAGCTTAGAAAGTGGAGTGATGTAGAGCAGCCAATGGGAACATCAAGTGGGCGGAGCTTAGAGAAAGAGTGGGAGATTTGAAGACAGTTGAGAGAGTTCCCTCAGGGAAGAGCAGGGAGAAGGATACGCTTGGAGCAGCTCCTGTCAGGAGTAGCTGCCGGATAGATTAGCTGGGGAGGAAAGCTCCCGGCAGGAAAGAGAGGAATTTCTAAAGGCCCACGCTGATTGCTATCAGGTGGGGGAAGAAATTAGGTCACAGAAGGGTCTCAGCCCCTAGCCTAGCGATGTAAACAACGAACTTAACTAGCAAGCTGACAGCTGTGGTTGCTGTATGAGCCACAGCGAATCCCACAGTTATCTTCCTAGAAAGGCAGCCATATAGGATCTGGAAGCCGCCTGAGTGACGAATGCCGACAGGATCCGCGGCAGCTGGCCTGGGACACTGACTGTGAAGGTGCTAGAAAGAGAGGAAGGAGAGTGAAAACTAGCACAGTGAGACGGCCTAGGAAGGAACATATTGAAAGAGAGTGTTGGAGGGGTAAGCTCATCTACCTGGGTGTTTACTGGACCCCTGGCCTTGAGGACTCAGCACCGAAGTGGGCATCTGGTGCACCAGACTGTGAGTAAAGCCCTTTGGAACTGCATTCAATTGAGTCCTTGTCTCCTTTCCACACCCAACACTCAGAAATGCTACATCCTCCAATCTGCTTGCCACCATCACCCCTGAAATCACACTCAACTGCCCTGGGACTATTGCTCTACCTGTGGAGAGCCATTGTCACCTCAGCTGAGTCACACCAACGGTCCCAGGAGAACAACACCGCAGCGCTGGTCACCTCTGACCAGAATACTACAGGGTTCTGAGTACCCCGCGGCCCCTGGAGTGCGTCATTTACTCGCTCATCCCTAATCAACACGTATAGTCGGCTTCTCGGGGGTGGGTCTGATATATGAAAAAGAGATGGTCAAAATAAAGACAGACCTTTTAAGGATCAAATGATTTTTATAGCTCTGTACCTTAAATTATGAAAAACAAATTGAAATGCTGTAACTTTATTTTAAAGTTATTTTTTATGATTTATCTTAAGTCCGAAATTTTTCCCAAAAGAAAAAATGAAATTATAAATTCATCCTTTCTTTTCTTTTTTAAGTTTCCCTTGATGATGAATTAAACTAATATCAGTTTTGTAGATTTGTAGACGTACGTGCCATCTTTTATCTTGCTGGCAGCACTGTGCTCAGTGATGTGACTTTGGGTAAGTTGTGTATTTCTGTTGTCTGGGATACAGCACAAATCTGATTCTTCTTTGAATAAAGTTCAGATAAAACTGCATGGTATCTCAGGGTAGCAGAATGATGTAATCTATCTAAACAGATATATCCTTCAATACACAGGACAAATAGTAAATCGTTCATAGACAAAGAAAGAACCTGAAACCTACAAAGAAAATTGGCAACGGATGCATATCATAATAAAATATTTCAGATTATTCCTACACATTCAAAAAGACAGGATTAAAAATGAGCCCCAGGATAGACAAAAACATAACTGCAGCGGACAACATGATTATTATGGCAAAGAAGAATACATGACGGCCTTGTATAAAATTAATCCATGCAGGGCAATGTACAATGAATAAAAGATACTGACATATGGGATCAAAAAGATATTATAATCAATAAAGTGCAATAATAATAACAAAAATGATCATATATGGTGAATATAATGAAGTAATAAGGCTAATCATGTACATGACCTGAACAGGAGTCAAATTAGTATGGCAAAAATACCCCCAAATATATCATACATAGATGAAATGTATCAGATAAAAGTGCAAGTCCAAATACTAAAATCCTATAAAAAAAATAATAGCATGTGTATAAATGAAGGTCTATCATAAAAAATATATAAATATGCTGGTGCTGAAATTAACAGAGTAAACCTATTTGGGAACAGAGTTTGGTATCCCATATCAAATCTCCCCTCCAGAATAACAAAACGTGAACAAATAGCGCCACACCGGTCCATGGGCAATGTCTGGTATTGTAGTTGAAAATGCTTAAACTCAAGTGCAATACCTAACATAGACCATAGACATGTGTGATGCTTTATAGTGACAAGCAAAAAAGCTCGGATAAGGTGTTATCCGAGCATGCTTGCATGCTATCCGAGTGTCTTTGGCGTGCTCGAAAATATGTTCGAGTCCCCACAGCTGCATGTCTCACGGCTGTTCGACAGCCATAACACATGCAGGGATTGCCTGGACAGGTGGCTGGGACAAGTTTAGTATAAGGCACATTCTATTCATGGTGAATAAATTTAATACAAGTCAAATTTCTTGGTCATATTCAAGAAGCCAAATCAAATTTCAGCAGCTTCGCTCTTCGCTAGCCGTGGCCCCTTCTTTTTGAAAAGAACAGACGAGAAGACAAACTCGAATGGTCTATCCAAAAAATAATGAGTTCAAACACAGTGGCATGGTTTCAACATAATAGCACTATCCTACAGTGTGCAACTAATACCATCCTAATGTACAAAGTAATGACCATAGTAGATAAGAAGAAATACAGTCAGCACTCATTAGTCTGTATAAAAAGAAACGTGTTTCAAAGTGAACAGCCGTCTCCCAGTTTTGGCCTTTAGAAACACATCCAACCTCTCCCTTGGATATGCACTTTTAATAATAAAGGAAGAATTTTTTAGGCCACGTTCACACTTTCAGTATTTGGTGAGTTTTTTACCCCAGTATTTCTAAGCGAAAACCTGGAGTGGAACAATCAGAGAAAAAGTATTATAGAAACAGGTCACCACTTCTGTATTCTTAGATGGTTTTGGCTTACAAATACAAAGATAAAAAACTCGCCAAATATTCAACGTGTGCACATGGCTTTGTACAGATTGGTGATTGCCGTATTTTTGCTTTTATCTCATGGAGTTTTGTTCTCCTTATATTTAGTTGCTGAGCACCACCGTAATTGTTACCTCCTAAACCTTAGTTTTCTTATTGTTTTCAAAATGCCATAGTGAGCAGTGTTAAAGGGAATCTGTGACCCCATTTTTTGTCTATCAGCTGCTGGCACAGCCATCAGGGGCTTATCTACAGCATTCTGTAATGCTGTAGATAAGCCCCCAATGTAACCTGAAAGATAAGAAAAATTAGTTATATTATACTCACCCAGGGGCGGTCTGGGTCCGGTTTTGGTCCGATGGGTGTCGCGGTCCCGTCCCTCCCATCTTCTAACAGTGGCTTCAACAGGGCAGAGCAGTGCGCCTGCAAAGGAGCCGTGACAGGCAGCAAAGAAGAAGACATCACTATTAGAAGATGGGAGGCGCTGGACCGCAACACCCATCAGACCAAGACCGGACCACCCCCGGTGAGTATAATATAACTCATTTTTCCTATCTTTCAGGTTATATTGGGGGCTTATATAATGCTGTAGATAAGACCCTGATGGCGGTGCCCGCAGTTGATAGGCGAAAAATGGGATGACAACAGATTCCCTTTAAATGCTATTAAAGTGCATTTCTATACACTGTACAGACAATATTTGAAAAGCAACATGCCAACATTGTTTTTACTGTTTTTAAAGAGGTGGTCAACTACAATGTGTAGTGGGCAGATCAATATTAACCTTTGAAATAAGGCTTTCTTCAAATACCTTGCGTTTCCAAATGTGCCTGTGAGCGGCACTAGCACTGTCCGCCCATCCTATCACCTAACCTCTGGCTGGAGCTGTCTCTGATGTTCAGTGATGTCACATCATCTTCCAGTTAACAAGGCTTAATGTATGTCCTCTCACTCAATTTTGCACTCAACATTTTTTAAAGGCTGCAAAGTGAGCATATTTCACAACCCAATGCTGTCAACACACCACGGATACACAACAACACGCTGCCACCACTCATCAATCACACGGGGTGACGAGTCCTCAATGTATACATCACTATTCGACAGTCAAAAGTGTTGTGATCTCATTTTCTGGTCTGCCTCTGGTTTCTGGTGAGGGAACTGTTTGTGTTGACAGAGGAATCGTGAGTTCTCTTTCCGGGCTCCCTCTGGTGGTGGCAGGAGGTAATGAAGTTGATCTAATTAACAGAGACCTGCTACCTGATTATGAGGACAATGATTGGACATCTGGAGTCTCAGACTGGATTTAAGACAGCCGACTCCCTATTCCCAAGCTGGTGATTTTTTTATGCCTCCTGAGGTCTTTGTTTCCAGCTCAATTCCTGTCTTCTCAAGCTAAGTTTTCTCTGCTAATGTTCACATTTGATTTGGTTTTGTCTATTCAGCTTTTGTGTGGTCAGCCAGCCCCGGCTGGGGCTGTGCTGAATTTCCACTCTTATGTTACTGGATGTGCCAGTTTGCTTTTTGTCCCTTATTAGATTGGTCTTGTTTTGCTCTGTTCTCAGAATATGCCAGAGTGCTGATATAGTGGGTGAAGTCTAGTGACTTCAGGGCTTTTTTACTATCAGAAGTGTTGGACATTTTTTGCAGGGTTTTTTGGCGTGATTGCAGACAGTATCTTTCTTTTCCTGTCCTGTCTAGTTAGTGTGGGCCCCATCGTTTGCTCAGCCTATTTTCCTACCTGTGTTTGTGTTTTCATCTTGTCTCACCATCAATACATGTGTGGGGACTGTCTATTCCTTTGGGGTCTGCTCTGGGGCAGTTTAGATTTCCCCTTTTCTTGCTTTAGGCTTAGTTAGTCCTCCGGCTGTGATGAGGCGTCTAGAATCATCGTAGGAAAGCTCCACGGCTGATGTTAGTTGTGTGATTAGGATCAGGTGTCTGCAATCCGCGTAGTTACCAACCTTTCTGGTTTTCTGTGACTTAGCTTGGTTTTGTTTTCCTCCTCGGTTACCCAATCATAACACAAAAAGCCACACACTCTCTGAAAGGTTTTTGATTCTTTAGAGAATATAAGGACCAAACTAATAAAGTTTGATGCTTCAATATAAAAATACAGCGCTTAAAAGAAAAGGTATAAAAAGAGAAACAATAAAGCGACACACAAATAAGCAAAACAGTTCTAAAATAAAAATGGAGAAATACCTAAATATTTTCATCTAGGGTTATTTTTCTGATTCTTCTTGCCTCAGGATTTATTACCAAACTAGGGAGAACCCCCTCCCCCCAAAATCCCTCTCTATTAAATCACAAAAATTAACTTTTATTCTAAGCAGTTAAAAAATTGAGGGTGCAAGAATTGTAATAAAGGATGGTCCCTAACCGGCCTAAATAATATATTAGCACTTTAGATATGTTAGGACATATAAATAAGATGACACCCTGAGGTGTCAGCACTTATTGGCAGAATAGGACAAACACGATCAGAGCACTTGACCCCCAACATGTTTCACCACATGTGCGGCATCATCATTGTTCCATGCCCTGATGACATGTTGGGGGGACAAGATTTTGTCTTTCCATCCACTCCATTCTTACAGCCGGTGTTTTCCACTCGCTATTTGGCCTATCCTATTACTCTGCAGGGGATTCTATTTAAACCTCACTGCATCCTCGGTTTCTTGCTGGTAATAGTTTACAACTACACAGTTTGGTGGTGAAGGAGTAGTCCTTATTTGTGTCAGTTAGCTGGTGTTAAGTCTAGGAATTATGTGTGTGGCTTTGGCTGTGTGGGTATTTCTTTATCCTCTCCCATTTGGTTTGTCACTCCTACTGTTGCCTTGCTTTCCACTTTGTTGTTTCATTTGCATTTTTGTAGGATGCACTTTCCTTTCATCCCCTGTCTGTCTGGTTTGTGCTATCCATTTCACGCCATTCCCATATCTCCCTGGGAGGGAATAGTCTCAATGTGCATTCAGGAGCATAGTAAGGTTGGAGACCAAGGCCTCTATACCTTCAAGAGTACCCCTAGGACAGGGAAAGTGAAAGTTCCAGCTCCAGGGACAGTTACAGGCTCCGCTATAACTTACTTCAGACCGGTACATCATGACATTCTCACTAGCCCACTTCATTCTTTGTGTACTGAAAGGTCAGCATGGGTGCAGTGGATGCCTTGACCATGCAGTTGGGGTCCATGTCTTCGGAGGTAGCCGACATCAAGCAGCAACAACATGTGAACAACTACGTTGGTTACGCTAAATCAAAAACCACCCTGTGAACCCCAGGTAAATTTGCTGGATTGTTTCAATGGGGACCAAAGTAAGTTTTCTATTTTTCTTTCTTCATGTAAATTATTTTTTCGTCTTCATTCTGTTTCATCCAGAAGTGAGAATCAACATGTGAGTATTGTTCTGTTGTTGCTCTGTGGAAAACATCAGGATTGGGCGCTTTCTCTGCCTGAGGATTCTCCTGTTTTTTCCTCTGTAGACACTTGTCTCTGGGCTCTGAGGCTCATTTGTGATGGCCTCGATATAGTGGCAGTTGCAGAATCAATGGTCCACAGATTAGTTCTGGGAGAATGTAGTGTGGAGGAGTACTGCTCTCAGTTCAGATGCTTGGGCGTAGAGACCTCCTGGAATGATCCAGTTATCCGCAGTCAATTTTGCCAGGGTCTTTCCAGCCAGATATGGGATATAATGGTTTATAATCCATCTCCAGTTTCTCTGAATGAGACCATGCCACTGGTAGTACTTTTGGACAGATGTCTTAGGGATAAGAAAACATTTGATGATTTTTTTAAACTTCCCCCTTTCTTCCTATTGAGTCTGAAGAATCTTTGCAGATTGAGGCCTACAGAGCTTCCATGGAAGGGGTAAAATAAACTCCTCATTTCTGTCTGCACTGCGGTGGAATGGGTCATGTGATGATTCAGTGTCTCAGATACAATAAAGAGCTTCTTAAGGCTTAGGAAAGGGAAGAAAAAGTCACTAGTTTGTAAGAACACTTTTTCTGGAGGTTTAAGGCTGTCTCACATGCAGACTATAGGTTGTTTTTACAGGTGTCTTTGGATACCAAATCTGGAGTCATAGTTACCTCTGCATTTGTTGACTCATGTTCCACCTTAGATCTCATTTACACTGAATTTGCTGATAAGTATGGGTATACGGTTACAGCTCTTGGTCATCCTGTTCAAGTAGTTCACCCCTTATCCAGAGTCATGTAACTTCTAAGGTTGAGAATATATGCATGAATGTGGGTATACTACACAAAGAATCTATTTAATTTATAGCTCTACCTTCTTTGCCAGCTAAAATTGTTTTGGGTATTTCCTCGTTGCTTAAACACAATCCTACTATCAATTGAGAGACTCGCGAGGTTAAGTCTTTTGGGGAATAACTGTTTTCCAAGTTGTTTGTCTTAAGGTACTGTCACACTTAGCGATGCACCAGTGATTCCGACCAGCAATATGTCGCGGTCAGGATCGCTGGTGCATCGCTAAGGCTAAGTGGTCGCTAGTGAGCTGCCACACAGGCAGATCTCACCAGCGACATAGCAGCAGTCGGGGGTCGTTACTTACCTGTCAGACGAGGCGATCCTGACGTCCTCCCGCCCGCGTCCACGCGTCGCTCATCGCCACAGCAGGAAGCCCAGCAGGAAGCTGATGACGAGAAACGGTCCAGGACGTTCTCGCGCTATCAGCGATAACCAGCGGGGGAGCGGCCGGCGGTAAGTATCAGACATAGCGATATCACTAGCAATATCGCTGCTACGTCACAAAAACCAGTGACGTTATAGCGATATTGCTAGCGATATCGCTTAGAGTGACAGGGCCTTAAATCTCCTCCTCCTTTAGTTTTGGTTCAGGATTCAGTGACTGTGGGTGAAGTTCCTCCTCTGCATAGGTCTTTTGATAGTGCTTAGATGCACCCTGCCAAGGTACCGGCCATCCTAGATTGGGTAGAACAAACTAACTGTACACAACTACCATTGTGTGTGTATTTCCTCATCCTCTCCCGCTTGGTTGGTTGCTCCTACTGTTCCCTTCTTTTCCACTTTGTTGTATCATGTGTATTTTTGTACGATTGCTGTTTTATTTCATCCTCTGTCTCTCTGGTTTGTGATATTAGTGCCATGTCAGGCTATACCTCCTTGGGTGGGAGTGGGAATAGTTTTAGTGTGCATTCAAGGAGCATAGTAAGTTTGGAGACCCATGCCTCTCTACCTTCAAGAGTACTCCTGTGACAGGGATAGTCAGAGTCCCAGCTCCAGGGACAGTTGCAGGCCCCCCTCTCCCTTACTTCAGACTGGCACATTGTTACACTTCTGTAGGAGAAAGGTATTATGAATCACATCCAGCTGAATCTGACCCCACATTTAAACAATTTTTCTTTATTTAACCCCTTTCTGGCATCTGACGTACTATCCCATCCATGGGACCCGGGCCCCTATGCCCATGGACAGGATAGTACGTCAGCGATCAGCGGCGCTCGCAGGGTGAGCGCCGCTGATCACGGCTGGGTGTCAGCTGATTATCACAGCTGACACCCAGCACAGCTGACACCCGATCGCAGTGTACCAGGGTTTGGGAAAGCATTGGCAGGGAGGGGGCTCCCTCCGTGCTTCCCTGAGACCCCCGCAGCAGCGCGATGTGCAGCGCTGCTGCGGGGGACTCCTTCCCTGCAGGTCCCCGGATCCAATATGGCGACGGGGACCTTCGGGGGCCTGCAGGGAGTCGGCTTCCTCACTGCCTGCAAAGCGCAGGCATGAGGAAGCCTGTGCAGAGCCTGTGTCAGATCGTTGATCTGTCACAGCAATCTGTGATGTGTCAGATCAGCGATCTCACACATGACAGTGATGTCCCCCCTGGGACAGTGTAATAAAGTTAAAAAAAAAGTGTAAAAATAATTTATAAAAAAATCGCTAAATAAATTTAAAAAAAAAATATTCCCTAATAAATTCATTTTTTGGAAATATAAAAATACAGTAAAAGTACACATATTTAGTATCGCCGTTTCTGTAATAACCCACCCTATAAAACTGTCCCAATAGTTAACCCCTTTAGCGAACCCCTTAAAAAATAAAAAACAAAGCAAAAAATAATGATTTATCATACCGCCAAACAAAAAGTGCAATAACGCGCGATCAAAAAGACGGATATAAATAAACATGGTACCGCTGAAAACGACATGTTGTCCCGCAAATAAAGAGCTGTGACACAGCAATACCAGCGAAAAAATAAAAAAGTTATAGGCCGCAGAATAAAGCGAAGCAAAAATAATTATTTTTTATATAAAATTGCTTTCTTGCATAAAACCGCCAAAACATAAAAAAAATGATATAGATGAGGTTTCGCTGTAATCGCACTGACCTGAAGACTAAAACTGCTTTAACAATTTTACCTCATGCGGAACGGTGTAAGCGCATCCCCAAAAAGAATTTCTTGAAACGCTGGTTTTTGTTCATTCTGCGTCCCAAAAATCGGAATTAAAAGCGATCAAAAAAGTCACGTGCCCAAAAATGATACCAATAAAAACATCAACTCGGCCCGCAAAAAATAAGACCTCACATGGCTCGGTGGGTCAAAATATGGGAAAATTATAGCTCTCAAAATGTGGTGATGCAAAAACTATTTTTACAATAAAAAGCGTTTTTTAGCGAATGACAGCTGCCAAACATAAAAACCCGCCATAAATAGTAAATCAAACCCCCCGTTATCACCCCCTTAGTTAGAGAAAAATAATAAAATTAAAAAAATGTATTTATTTCCATTTTCCCATTAGGGCAAGGGTTAGGGCTAGGGCTAGGGTTAGGGCTGAGATTAGGGTTAGGGGTGTGTTGGGGTTAGGGTTGGAGTTACAGTAGAATTGGGGGGTTTCCACTGTTTGGGCACATCAGGTGCTCTCCAAATGCAACATAGCGTCTGATCTCAATTCCAGCCAATTCTGCGTTGAAAAAGTCAAATGGTGCTCCTTCCCTTCCAAACTCTGCCATGCACCCAAACAGTGTATTAGGCTACTTTCACACATCAGGTTTTCGGCGTCAGGCGCGATCCGGCGTCGTGCCGGAGCGCCGGATCCGGCAAATATTTCATAAAACCGGATGTGACGGATCCCTTTTTCTGCCGGATCCGTCTTGTTCTTGACAGACAAAACCGGATCCGTCTCATCCGGTTCATCCGTTTTTCGATCCGTTTTTCGACGGATTACGCCGGATCCGGTTTTTAAAAACACCCCTTGTGGCCTTCCGAACGGGATTGGCTACTGGAAAACTATATATAGCGTGTTCCTACAGCCCTTCTTTGACAGGTTGTAGAGGAGAAAGTGCAGGTTGGAGAGAAGAGCAAGTTACTGGCGAAGATGGATGTTGTCATTGGAAATATTTTGAAGAATTTGGCGGATTTTACAGCGGAGGCGAATCGTTTGAGGGTGATTGTTCTGGAGAAGGAGAGAGCGAGACAGCAGCGCATCAGGCATCGTAGACGACGTTTGTGGATCCACCCCATCACAGCCAAGAGAATGACGCGTGGGGTCTATTCTACACTCTGCATGGACCTTCGACGAAACCCGGATAAATTTTTTGGATATGTTAGGATGAAAATGGAGAATTTTGATTACTTGGTGGAGCGCATTGCACACCTCATAAGAAAAGCGGACACCTATTGCCGCTTCTCTGTTTCACCCGCAGAGCGTCTGATGGTGACTTTAAGGTAAGCCACATTTATTGGATATGCTCACATCAGAGCACACTTTCACTGCAATCTTGTTGGTGGTAGTTTGTATCTCCAAGTGTTATAGCTGAGTTTTGGTATGTAATGCTGTGATTTTAAACTAATTGATTGTTTTTTAATTCCCCACAGATTTCTTGCAACTGGAGAATCCCTTTCGTCACTGCATTTCCAGTACAGACTCGGGATTTCCACCATATCTGGAATAGTGAAGTACACATGCCGTGCACTGTGGGACTCCTTAGCTGAAGAGTTTTTACCAGAGCCCACAACAGAGAGGTGGATTGAAATTTCTGAAAAGTTTCAACAAATATGTCAGTTTCCCAACTGCTTGGGCGCTGTGGACGGGAAACATATCCGCATTGTAAAGCCAGCCGGATCGGGATCGGAATATTTCAATTACAAGAAATATTTTTCAATTGTCCTCATGGCCATCGCTGACGCGGAATACAAATTTATTGCTGTGGATATTGGGGCCTATGGCCACTCCAATGACTCTCAAGTTTTCAAACTGTCTGCCATGGGGCGTAAACTGTATGGAAACACCTTCCAGTTCCCACCCCCTAGACCGCTGCCGCAAACATCTGGTCCACCTATGCCATTTGTCTGTGTAGGGGATGAAGCCTTCCAGCTGTCAGAACACCTTTTGAAACCGTACGGTAGCAGAGGATTGTCAAGAACAAAACGCATTTTTAATTACCGCCTCACAAGAGCAAGAAGAATGGTTGAATGTACCTTTGGTATTCTGACAGCCAAATGGCGGGTCCTATTGACTGCGATCAACCTCAAGACAGAAACTGTGGACGAGGTGATCAAAGCTTGCGTGGTCCTGCACAATTTTGTTATCTGCAAGGAACCCATTTCCATTGAGGACACCTCTGAAGAAACCACCTTGCAAGATTACCATGACATTACCACTAGAAGTTCTGTGACAGTTTCAGTAATGAGGGACAATTTTGCAATATACTTTATGTCACCTCAAGGCAGAGTACACTGGCAGGATGACAGAGTGTGAAAGATTTGTGCCCTTAACCAAAATTGTATACCAACAGTATATACCTTTGCCAACCAAAGTTGGCTATCTTGTCATGGTCTTACTATTTTTAGCTTTAGGCCACAGGTGTGTACCTGGTTGTGTTTTATGCAAAGTATTTCACCTTTTAACAAAAGTTGTGTACATTGTTAGGAAATCACCAACAATAAACACAACTTTTTAGGTGAAATACTTTGCTTCAAACACAACCAGGAACACAACTGTGGCAAAAAGCTAAAATTTACCCACAGTTATATACCTAGTTTTGAATACCATTTTACCTTTTAAATACCCTGTATTTAACCTTTTTCGCCGCAGAAAGAAATGACAGACAACCAGTGTAAAATAATTTAACTTTTATTGAAAAATGTTTTTTTTAGTAAACTTTTTTTAAATTTTAATAAACTTTTTTAATAAAGCTTTGAAACCATAAAACTGGTCATTTTTATTTAAATACACACATTATAAATCTGTGTAGTGTGGGGTGGAAATACTGCTGGAGGGGCTGCGGGACACTTCGACACTGGGAGTGTGGAGAGAGGACTGGGATCGTGGTGGGGAAGGAACAGTTAGAGGTGAAGGTGTGGAAAAAACTACAGAATGGGTGGACATGTGGGAGGCAGAAGAGGTGGTGGTTGGTGGAGTGGAGGGTTGGGCAGGGACTGTAGGAGCAGATGATGTTGATGGCAAGTTGTATGGGGAAGGAGTTTGGTACGGGGCAGGTTGCTGGAAGTGGGGAGATGTCTGGTACTGGGGAGGTTGCTGGTACTGGGGAGTTTGCAGGTACTGGGGAGGTTGCTGGTACTGGGGAGGTTGCTGGTACTGGGGAGGTTGCTGGTGCTGGGGAGGTTGCTGGTGCTGGGGAGGTTGCTGGTGCTGGGGAGGTGGATGGTATGTAATAGGAAGGGGAGGATGGAAAGTGGCTGGAGGGGGTGTAGATGTAATAGGAGGGGGAGGATGGAAAGTGGCTGGAGGGGGTGCAGGTGGAGGAACTACTGTGGTGGGAGGAGGAGGTTGGGAGGTAACTTGCTGGAGAGCAGCGTGGCATGAATGCATTACATGCATCTGCTGGGCAGGAGAGAGCGTTTCCATGCGCTCCACAACAGACCTGAAAAAGGTGTGGTTTGGCGAAGATCTTGCTTCTGAATGCATGGTTTGCAGAAGTGTCTTCACCTCCAGAATGCTGGAGTTGATCTGCTGATAGCCTGCGGAGATTTGCTCTGACAAGACTTTTAGACAGTTCTGGAAAGATGCATTCAGATGCAAGAACTCTGGCGCATAAGTCTTTTCCTGACCCCTCTGCCACTGCCGCCCAGTACCCGCAGGTGTACTAGAGGTGGCAGGGGCAGAAGGGTGGGGTAAAGGGAAAGCGATCTCCTCACCAGCAGCTTCATGTAATGTAGGCGGCCACGATGCTCCTGTGCTGGTGGATGGGACAGATAGGTCGAATGTGTGGGAAGGCTGGGAAGGTGCAGATGTACCGGGGCGGTCGAAGTGTCCCTCGGTGCTGGTCTCCTCAGGGTTCACCTCAGAAGGGTTCAATCGTGCAGGCTCCCGAGTGCTGCTAACCGTGCTGTGGAATAAAGAGAAAAAAAACCAATTAAAATAGTGACATGGTATGGCCCTGACTGAAAAAAAAAATTTACATCTAAACATTTTTTTGTCACATGTGGTGAGTAGTGTTGAGCATTCCGATACCGCAAGTATCGGGTATCGGCCAATACTTGCTGTATCGGAATTCCGATACCGACTTCCGATATTTTTTCAATATCGGAAGTCGGCATCGGAATCGGAAGTTCAAAGTTGATTGACAGCCTGACGTCATCATGATGCGCGGTGTGTGCGCATCATGATGCGCCGTCATTTCGGGCCTTCCGGGGGTCTCTGCCGGCCTGCCGGGGGGCTGTGTGGACTGCCCGGGGTCTGTACCGGCCTGCCGGGGGGCTGTGCCGGCCTGCCGGGGGGCTGTGTGGACTGCCCGGGGTCTGTACCGGCCTGCCGGGGGGCTGTGCCGGCCTGCCGGTGGTCTGTGCACCCTGTGGGGGTCTGTACCAGCCTGCCGGGGGGCTGTGCCGGCCTGCCGGGGGGCTGTGCTGATGTCCGGGGGTCTGTGCAAGCATCGTCCGATGGGACTATAAGTCCCATCTGGCGATGCCTGCTACCATGACAGTGATTGACACATTAGCCAATGATGGGACAGTAGTAGTCCCATCATCCGGCTAATGTGTTAAATGTTAAAAAAAAAAATAAAATACTACATACATACTACATACATACTACATGCATGCTACATACATACTACATGCTACATACATACTACATATATACTACATGCATGCTACATACATACTGCATGCTACATACATACTACATACATACCACATATATACTACATACATACTACATGCATGCTACATGCATGCTACATACATAACACATATATACTACATGCATGCTACATACATACTACATGCTACATACATACCACATACATACTACATACATACTACATGCATGCTACATACATACTACATGCTACATACATACTACATATATACTACATGCATGCTACATACATACTACATGCTACATACATACTACATATATACTACATGCATGCTACATACATACTACATGCTACATACATACTACATGCTACATACATACTACATATATACTACATACATACTACATACATACTACATGCATGCTACATACATACTACATACATACTACATACATACTACATGCTACATACATACCACATACATACTACATATATACTACATGCATGCTACATACATACTGCATGCTACATGCATGCTACATACATACTACATACATACTACATGCTACATACATACCACATATATACTACATACATACTACATACAATACATTCATACAATACATACATAGACATACAGTACATATAACATAGAGTAACATACTTACCAATACTTGTCACATTGTTCCCCGAAGCCATTGTCTTTTACGGAATAAATATTAACATAACAAACCACAAAAATACTCACCCACGATCCGAAGCAGTCCACGAGTGTGTCCCACGACGATCTTGGGTAGAGAACTGCAGCATCAGCTGATGCCGCCGTTCTCTACGGGCTGCAGGA
The DNA here is from genome assembly GCF_039654945.1 of Dendrobates tinctorius. NCBI lineage: Eukaryota > Metazoa > Chordata > Amphibia > Anura > Dendrobatidae > Dendrobates > Dendrobates tinctorius. Next base: position 19,328,868 of record NW_027361717.1, read on the forward strand.
ATCCAATGACGGAAGGTAGGTATCCTTCCGCACTGTATTCCTCCGCCACTTAAAAAAAAAAAAGTCCCTAGTCTCACTTTATGCCATTGCTGCGTGGGAAATTCCCACACAGCAATGGCATAAAGTGAGACTAGGGACTTTTTTTTTTTAAGTGGAGGAGGAATACAGTGCGGAAGGATACCTACCTTCCGTCATTGGATTCCTGCAGCCCGTAGAGAACGGCGGCATCAGCTGATGCTGCAATTCTCTACCCAAGATCGTCGTGGGACACACTCGTGGACTGCTTCGGATCGTGGGTGAGTATTTTTGTGGTTTGTTATGTTAATATTTATTCCGTAAAAGACAATGGCTTCGGGGAACAATGTGACAAGTATTGGTAAGTATGTTACTCTATGTTATATGTACTGTATGTCTATGTATGTATTGTATGAATGTATTGTATGTAGTATGCATGTAGTATATATGTGGTATGTATGTAGCATGTAGTATGTATGTAGTATGTATGTAGCATGCATGTAGCATGCAGTATGTATGTAGCATGCATGTAGTATATATGTAGTATGTATGTGGTATGTATGTAGCATGTAGTATGTATGTAGCATGCATGTAGTATGTATGTAGTATGTATGTAGCATGCATGTAGTATATATGTAGTATGTATGTAGCATGTAGTATGTATGTAGCATGCATGTAGTATATATGTAGTATGTATGTAGCATGTAGTATGTAGCATGCATGTAGTATGTATGTAGTATGTATGTGGTATGTAGCATGTAGCATGCATGTAGTATGTATGTAGTATATATGTGGTATGTATGTAGCATGTAGTATGTATGTAGCATGCAGTATGTATGTAGCATGCATGTAGTATATATGTAGTATGTATGTAGCATATATGCAGTATGTATGTAGCATGCAGTATGTATGTAGCATGCAGTATGTATGTAGCATGCATGTAGTATATATGTAGCATATATGTAGTATGTATGTAGCATGTAGTATATATGTAGTATGTATTTTGCATGCATGTAGTATATATGTAGTATGTATGTTGCATGTAGTATATATGGAGTATGCATGTTGCATGCATGTAGTATATATGTAGTATGTATGTTGCATGTAGTATATATGTAGTATGAATGTAGCATGTATGTAGCATGTAATTTTTTTTTTTTTTTTTACATTCAACACATTAGCCGGATGATGGGACTACTACTGTCCCATCATTGGCTAATGTGTCAATCACTGTCATGGTAGCAGGCATCGCCCGATGGGACTTGTAGTCCCATCGGACGATGCCTGCACAGACCCCCGAAGCCTGCACAGACCCCCGGCAGGCCGGCACAGCCCACCGGAGCCTGCACAGACCACCGGCAGGCCGGCACAGCCCCCCGGCAGGTCGGCACAGCCCCCCGGAGCCTGCACAGCCCCCCCGGCAGGCCGGCACAGCCCCCCGGCAGGCCTGCACAGCCCACCGGAGCCTGCACAGCCCCCCCGGCAGGCCGGCACAGCCCCCCGGCAGGCCGGCACAGACCACCGGAGCCTGCACAGACCCCCTGGCAGGCCGGCACAGCCCCCCGAAAGGCCCGTACAGACCCCAGAGAGGCTGTACAAGGCAAAAACAGGGTTTTTCTTATTCCGATACCGGAAGTCCCATAGACTTGAATGGGACTTCCGGTATCGGAATCGGCGATGCCGATACTTTTTTTTAAGATCGGCCGATCCATTCCGATCCGATACTTTGAAGTATCGGACGGTATCGCTCAACTCTAGTGGTGAGTAATATTTACCTTCTGGTGACCATTGTATCCCGGAGGAACGACAGGGCTTGGGCGTACTTGTACTTGCTCCTGCGTCCTCCAGATCCACTCGGGGCCCGCATCTCTTTATTGAACTCCTTCTTGAAACGATCCCTCACAGACCGCCACCGCTTCACAATTCTCTCCCCTGAAACGAGAAAGGACAAAGTGGTTAGTATACAACATCAGTGTTTCCCAAACTCCAGTCCTCATGGTCCCCAGGGGTCATGTTTTCAGGATTTCCATAGTAAATAGAAATCCTGAACACATGATCCGTGGGGACCACGAGGACTGGAGTTCGGGAAACACTGGTTTACATCAAGCAACCGGTACTGTATATACTTACGCTCTTTAATCTGGGCCCGAGGATCGAGGTCCTCCCAGCGGTCCACAAGGAGCGAACAGATTTCCTCCCAGAGTCGTCGGGTAACGATCAGGTCAGCATGGCGGCGGTCAGCCATATTCCAGAGCGGCTCCCTTTCTCTGACGAGATCGATGAGGCGGTCCATATCAATCCCTCCATCCTCACCGTCAGAGTCGGGAGCACGCTGTGAAGGCTGTTAAAGAAAAAGACAAAAATAACATAATTAGCCTCCACAAAAGAAATGAAATAAAAAAGCCAAAAAAACAAAGCAAAAATATTTATACTTACACGCTGGTGACCGCCGCGTTGCTGTAGCCGACGACCCTGGGAGGCACTGCGAGGACCTCTTGGCCGAGCACCAGATTGGGAAGACTAGAGAAGAAAACAAAAAATGTTAGGTCTTTGGATGTTGGCATTTGTTTGCTGTGTGTGGTCTGCAGAACATTGATTTCTATGTGTTGTGTGTAGTGTGATGTTGTGTTTCTGCGTTTGATGCCAAAAACTTACCAATTGTGAGCCCACTCCAGGTGTCTGTCCACCCCTTCCTTCTTCTTCTGGGAGCTCCTCTTCATCTTGTGATTCCTGTTTTGAAATGAAAGGCAATGAATAGATATATATTACAGAGATGATGGATTTTGGAAATAAAAACTTACCGTCAAACGCTGACGATGTGAGGGAGGGCTCCCAGAAGAAGATGTGCTGTCCTGTTCATGGCCAGACTCCATGGCTGTGGGTATTGCTGCTGCTGTTGCTTCTGCCAGTGCTGCCATTTCTGCTGCTGCTGCTGCATCTCTTGGGCGGCTGTTGAATAAAGAGAAACAAAGGGCCAATCAATATCTTGATATTCCATGGCCCTAGTTTGGAGGAATGGGGGATTTGATAATTACCGTCTCTCATCTGCTGCTGGCCTCCCCTCCTCAGCATGTTCCATTTGCTGCTCCATTTGGGGTGGTGGTGGTGCTGATGGTGCTGCAGTGGTCTCCTGCCTTCTCCTGCGCTTGGTTGCTTTCTTGGGTGGCATGTTGGGTGTGGCTGTGGGTCCCACTGTCTTGCTTTTATATATGTCTTGTGGGCAGAGCTACTGAGCATGCTCAGACCAAAAATACCGGATCCAGCCACCGGATAAGGCGCATTGCGGCGCTCATAGGCTTTCATTGTGTGAAAAAGTCGGACGCGCTGGATGCGGCGTGTCCGGCTTTTTCGCCGGAGACAAAAAACGTTACAGTAGCCGTTTTTTCCAGACGCCGGATCGCGACACATTGCCGGATCCGGCGAAAACCGGATGAAACGCATGGCCATCCGGCGCGATCCGGCGCAAATGCAAGTCAATGGGGGGGGAACCGGATCCGGCATTGCATTTCGCCGGATCCGGTTTTTGTCAAAAGCGCCGGATCGCGCCTGACGGCGAAAACCTGATGTGTGAAAGAGGCCTTCCCCCAAATATGGGATATCAGTATACTCAGGACAAATTGCAAAACAACCTTTGGGGTCCAATTTCTCCTGTTACCCTTAGGAAAATAAAAAATTGGGGGCATAAATATCATTTTTGTGGAAAAAAATATGATTTTTTTATTTTCACACTCGGGCGTTATAAACTTCTGTAAAGCACTTGGGAGTTCAAAGTGCTCACCACACATCTAGATAAGTTCTGTGGGGGGTATAATTTCCAAAATGGGGTCACTTGTGGGGAGTTTCATCAGTTTAGGCACATCAGAGGCTCTCCAAATGCGACATGATAACCGCAGACCATTCCATTAAAGTCTGCATTCCAAAACGTCACTACTTCACTTCCGAGCCCCGACGTGTGCCCATTCAGTAGTTTTTTCTCACATATGGGGTATCAGCGTACTCAGGACAAATTGGAAAACAACTTTTGTGGTCCAATTTCTCCTGATACCCTTGGGAAAATAAAAAAATTGGGGACTAAAAGATCATGTTTGTGGAAAAAATATGATTTTTTTATTTTCACATCCGGGCGTTATAAACTTCTGTGAAGCACTGGGGGGTTTAAAGTGCTCACCACACATCTAGATAAGTTCCTTAGGGGGTCTATTTTCCAAAATGGGGTCACTTGTGGGGGGTTTCCACTGTTTAGGTACATTAGGGGCTCTCCAAAGGCAACATGACACCCGCAGACCATTCCATCAAAGTCTGCGTTCCAAAACATCACTACTTCCCTTCCGAGCCACGACGTGTGCCCATACAGTAGTTTTCTCTCACATATGGGGTATCAGCGTATTCAGGATAAATTGGACAACAACTTTTGGGGTCTAATTTCTCCTGTTACCCTTTGGAAAATAAAAAATATTGGGGACTAAAAGATCATGTTTGTTGAAAAAATATGATTTTTTTATTTTCACGCCCTGGCGTCATAAACTTCTGTGAAGCACTGTGGGGATTCAAAGTGCTCACCACAAACCTAGATAAGTTCCTTAGGGGGTCTAGTTTCCAAAATGATGTCAATTTTGGGGGTTTTCCACTGTTTAGGCACATCAGGGGCTTTCCAAACGCGGCATGGTATCCAATCCCAATTACAGCCAAAAAAGTCAAATGGCGCTGCTTCCCTTTCAAGCTCTGCCATGTGCCAAAATAGTGGTTTACCCCCACATGTGGGGTATCAGCATACTCAAGACAAATTGCACAATAACTTTTAGGGTCCTGCTACCCTTGGGAAAATAAAAATTGGGGGTGAAAAGATCATTTTTGTGGAAAAAATGTGATTTTTTTATTTTACGGCAGTACGTTATAAACTTCTGTGAAGCCCTTGTGAGTTCAAAGTTCTCACCACACATCTAGATAAGTTCCGTGGGGGATCTAGCTTCCAAATTGTTGTCATTTGTGGGGGGTTTCTACTGTTTTGGCACATCAGGGACTTTTCAAACCCGACATGGCGTCCGATTTCAATTCGAGCCATAAAAGTCAAATGGCGCTGCTTCCCTTCCGAGCTCTGCCATGCACCCAAATAGTGGTTTACCCCACATATGGGTTATCAGCGTACTCAGGACAAATTGTACAATAACTTTTAGGGTCCTGTTACCCTTGGGAAAATAAAATTTGGGGTGAAAAGATCATTTTTGTGGAAAAAATGTGATTTTTTAATTGTACCGCTGTACGTTATAAACTTCTGTGAAGCCCTTGTGGGTTCAAAGTTTTCACCACATATCTAGATAAGTTCCTTGGGGGGGTCTAGTTCCCAAAATGGGGTCACTTGTGGGGGGTTTCCACTGTTTAGGCACTTCAGGGGCTCTCCAAACGTGACATGGTGTCCGATCTGAATTTCAGCCAATTTTGCATTGAAAAAGTCAAACGGCGCTCCTTCACTTCTGAGCTCTGCCATGCGCCGAAACAGTGGTTCCCCCCCCTCATTTCAGGTATCAGCGTACTCAGGACAAATTGCACAATAACTTTTGCAGTCCAATTTCTCCTGCGACCCTTTGTGAAATAAAAAAAATTGGACCTGAATTAATTTTTTTGTGAAAAAAAGTTAAATGTTCATTTTTTTTAAACATTCAAAAAATTCCTGTGAAGCACCTGAAGGGTTAATAAACTTCTTGAATGTGGTTTTGAGCACCTTGAGGGGTGAAGTTTTTAGAATGGTGTCACTTTTGGGTATTTTCTATCATATAGACCCCTCAAAGTGACTTCAAATGTGATGTGGTCCGTAAAAATAAAATGGTGTTGCAAAAATGAGAAATCGCTGGTCAATTTTAACCCTTACAACTTCCTAACAAAAAAAAAATGTTGGTTCCAAAGTTATGCTGATGTAAAGCAAACATATGGGAAATGTTATTTATTAAGTTTTTTGTGTGCCATATCTCTGTGATTTAAGGGCATTAAAATTGAAAGTTGGAAAATTGCAAAATTTTCAAAATTTTCGCCAAATTTCCATTTTTTTCACAAATAAACGCAAGTTATATGAATGAAATTTTACCACTATCATGAAGTACAATATGTCACGAGAAAGCAGTGTCAGAATCAGTGGGATCCATGGAAGCGAAAGGTACAGTGGTCAGAATTGTAAAAATTGGCCCGGTCATGAACGTGCATACCACCCTTGGGGGTAAAGGGGTTAATATGCCTAGTCTCAAGTTTTCAGGATGGCCTAGATTGTAATATTGAAATCACAGGTCTCTAACTGGATCATGGGCTGGTTAAGGGCAAGCATCTTGCATATTAAACTCCTTGTTTCTGCCAGCTACACCCCTTCCTATAGTAAATAGAAAATATTCAGCCTGGCCAGAATAGACCATTTGCCCAAACTTTTAAGCTCGGGTTCACCAGGTCAATGTGTTACAAATGACACCCTCTGTACTCTCATTTAAATCCCTCTTTGGTTGTGAGTTTCTTGACTGCAGTATTGCAAAGGATTCCATCCAACTGTCCCTTTATTACCACCGAACCATTTCACATCACCACCCCACTCCCACAGATCCCTACCAAATAAACACTTGTACCACCTTTTCCTTTGGATTAATTGGCCAAATCAGCTTTTTATTGTACAAATATTACAATAAATAACTTTTCAGTAAGGAGGTTCTTGGAGCTCCAAAACCTGGCAGAAACCAATAAATAACAATGAACCATTTTATTTATTTATTTTACTCACTTATATAGCACCATTAATTCCACAGTGCTTTACAGACCATCCAGAATTACCCCCAGCCTCATGGGTACCTTCAGGGACTCCACCCTGAAGAGTCCCAAAATCCGCAAGGCAATTATTCAAGATTCAAACATAAAGGGAAGTATACCATTTACCCAATGTACAGCCCCCCACCACAAACTTTGCCACCAACTCCAAGAACTTTCTCACCACCGCTCGCTGAATTGACCCAACTACACCCCAGTCCACCATTTCTGATAATTCAACCCTACTTGAATCCTCCAAATTAAAGGGTGGGAAGCCATGGCCTTTACTTTTGGTGCCTTGTGCTGATTGATAGCCCCCACCCCCTCTCAGATAATATATGAGCCTGCTCTATTGCCACCACCCCCCCTTTTACCAACACCCTTAAACATTTGACCCCACAGAGCCCGCGCTTCTTCTACCTTTATTAATTTAAGCCATGCTTGCATAATAAAAGGCTGATTTGGTCAGTTAATCCAAACATTACAATAAATAACTTGTCAGTAAGGAGGTTCTTGGAGCTCTAAAACCTGGCAGAAACCAATAAATATATATTAACCATCCGGCATTAACGCCACCTGCAACCACAGGCTCAGAGGCATCTTTGTTGCTGGAAAATCTTTTCCATAATACCCGACTCCCAGCCATGCTCCTCTTATGGGAAAGAAGAGAGAGAGAGAAGAAGGGAGGTTAAAGCCAATCAACTAAATCTTTTACACAGACACTTTAATCCTTAATCAATAAACAAGTGCCTCCCATTCAACCCCATCCCCTAATCCACCCCTCCCTCCCACCAAATGAGGCAGCACATAAAGTTTGTATCTCATTGACTCCTACCTACCTATCTTCTGATTCACCTCAGCTGGGAGTCCCCATTTTTTAGTATCCATTGTGGCTCCGATAGGGAAAGAATGAGATGAGAACCTGTCAGCCTCCAACCCCCAAAATTCCAGGCACTTCCTGATAATTGCCACAAACTGGTATCGAGACAGAAAATACCCATCTTTGTGCTTCAACAATGAGTATCAATGATCCATTCCTACATTTAAATAACTTTTAAAACTCTATTCTCAACATATTGCCCCCTTAATGCCCCCAAAACAATCCATTTTCCTCTTCCAACTCGATCTGTTTTGGACTGCCGCACTCTAAACTTGACGGAATCAACCAAAGCAACCACATCTTGACCTAATACACCACCCCCTTTAACCTAAGATGGAGACATCAACTCACCTATTATCATCGCCACAAAAATACCCATGAAAAAGCCAGCCAAAACAACATCTTCTCAAACTGAGAGCTGCATACTCATGCCAAACCGACCCCCAATCCCTCCAGAAGCTTAAATGAAACTGACAGATAAGTGTTGGTCCTAGCGAACTCTTTCCTAAAACCCTTCATTGTCTAACCCACAAGAAAATGCTTTGTGATATCCACCAAACCCCTAAACTTCCAACCAAATGCTGCCCCCTCCATACAGCGATTAACCCTGGAAATAGACCAGCTTTCTGATGCCACCAGACTTAACCAACACAGCAAAGCACCTACTAGGTTTTCTTCTGACCCCAACTTGCCACATTCCTGCACCAATGCCTCCCAGTCCCCTCAAGCTGCTTCATAAGCTACCCATGTACTGTCTGCCAGGAACACTCTAATCAATGAGCTTGCCATTCGAATACCAGTTTCAAGATATTCATCTGCCACTTGCAGCCTACAGACTCTGCATCTGGTGTAGACACCGCTGCATCAGTAACCTATTTCACAGTCAAAATCCTCTACCAACTCGGTGATCATTAGTGACCGGCCATTATAATTCTTAAAGAAACCCTCCCAAACTGACAAATCCTCCTTGAGTTCCTTCTTTAAACGAATATAGTGCCTATAGGATGACGCCCCTGCTATTAACGCTGCCAGGGAATGTAAAAAAAACCCCATCCAATGGGCATAATCCGGCATGTAAAATTTAGCTTCCCTAGCTATGACTGATGGTCCCTCAACTGGATTTTTTAGCCTGCCCACCTTACGGACTTCCGTGCTTAAAGCCAAGATTTTTTTCTTCTGGTAACCCACACTCCACCTGCATGGTGTCGATGGTGATACCCAAAAACTAATGCAGGTACAGGGTTCTTCAGTCTTCTCTTATGCTAGTGGAACTCCAAAGTGACCAGCTAGCCATTCCATAGATCTTTACAATTAACAAAAGACTGCAAAACTATAAGTAGCCATCTCCACATATGTGGGTATACATGTATTGACCAATTTATGCACTAAGCATTCTCAATTTATCCTATTTTCTAGAGCAGTAATGCAATTTCTAATGCAGTATATTTAATGTTTCATGCTATAGCGCTACAGATTTAAACTTTATTTGTTGGTTATATATGGAGATGTCTACTCTTAGTTTGTACCTGTACACACCTGTTTTCTGTTTGGAAAAGTCAGTCTGAGCACTCCATCTATCAGCCTCTGGCTGCTTTAATCATAGCAAGATCCTATCTACCCATATAAATGCAGGCTTCAGCCTAGGAGAGGATTCACATTAGATAGGTTCTCAGCAATGCGAATTGCCTTATCGCGGCTGCTGCTGAATTGCTGAATTTATGCGCTAAGTATTCTCAATTTTTCCTATTTTGTTGAGAAATAATGCAATTCATAGTTAATGTATTGCATGTTTTCATGCTATAGCGCTACAGAGTGCAAATTTATTTGTTGATAGATCTCATCAATGACTGGCAAATAGGTGAACCCTGTGGCCCGATAAATAAACAATCATCGAGGTAGTGAATAACTTATGTTATTCTGGATACATAGCATGCAACCAACTCCAAAAATTAACTAAAGGCTTCAAAATAAGAGCAAGAAATGGAGCAGCCCCTATTCACAAAATAAGTGCCCTCCCAAAAGCAACCCAACAAATGCAAACTATCTGGATGCACAGGCAACAAATGGAAAGCAGACTCAATATCATTTTTATCCAGCAATGCCCTTTTACCATACTCTCTAACCCAATTGAATGTTGCATCAAAAGATGTATAAACCATGGAGCAAAGCCTCGGGTCTATGCCATCATTAACTGATAAACCTTTTGAGAATGATAAGTTCTGAATTAGTTGGAATTTAATCAGCTCCTTTTTTGAGACCCCCCCCTAAAAGAGAAACTACTAAATTATGCAAAGGAGGGAATTGAAACAGACCACCCATTTGCCCGCATGATACTTACTGCATAATTTTCTTATTATCAACTGCTGGGTGTTGACAAACAGACAACAGATTCTTCAAACTGAAACGAACCGCATATAGTAGGGAGGGAATTTTAAAATTGAAACAAAAACCTTCCTCCAACAACACTGCCTTATCCCATTTGGGGAACCTATTTAGATTAGGGACCATCATGGGAAGATTAACTGGACTCACCCCCTGTGGCAGAATCCCCCCGCATCTATATATTTTGCTTTTTTGAAACGAGACACTCCGTGTGATGAACCGCCATGCCAGAAACACTGGTGCTCAAAATTACAGTTTTCTCCGAACTTGCACTAGCCCTTATTAAACTGCCAACATGCTCCCAGCTTTACTCCTGCAAGCCTTGGTTTGGGATGTTTCCCTCCTGAAAAATGTTGTCTGGTTCCCAAGCCCACCTTGAAATGACTGACCATAACGGGAAGGTGCCATCACCTTCAGCCAGAGACCTATACAGTATCTTTCTGATCCCGCCATATGCTAGACCTGACTGTTTTCCTCTGATGAAACTGATCGTTGTATCTTAACAAGATTTGCCCTTCATAAGTACAATGAGCGTCTCCTTTTTCCAAGTACTCATCTGGATCACCCCCAGGGCTGTGGGATTACTTGGTACCAGGCCGGTGTCTCAGAGTGATGTGTCGCAGTGGTGTTGACCCGGTCCGTGGCCCTGGGTGGCCAATGTAAAATGGGTTGAATAGAGTTTATAGTTTACAGGTAGATAGTTTGTGACGCCACCTGTGGTGCTCGGCAAGGAAGGTGTTAAGCCAACGCTGCGGTGCAGATCCTCTGGGACAGATGGTGAGGCACAGGGACAGATGGTGAGGCACAACAAAGATGTAATAGCTCTCCACAGGTAGAGCTGTAGTCCCAGGGCAGTAGTAGTAGGTGTTAAGGTAGATGGTGTGGTGTTAGGCACAGGGATGTAGCAGTGCTGAGTGGGTTGGCGCAGGAGAAAGGCAATGACACAGCTGAATGCAGTTCCAATTCTTTTACTCACGGTTCTGGCACAGACAGGTGCCCACTTCAATGCTGCAGCCTTCAGGTCAAGGACTCAACGAACTCCCAGGTAGATGGAATTAACCCTTCCAGCACTCCCTTTCGTGTGCCTGTTCTGAATGTCTCCTTTCTAGCGCCAATCTGAAGTACTTGCAGTTCTGAATTACACTCAAGTGCCTCCTTCTTGATGTTACTTAAACTCCACTCATATGACAGGTGGCTGTAGCCTGCTTCGGGGACTCCATACACTCGCGTCCCGGCTCACACATAGGTCACCACTGTGTCTTCGAGTCTTTGGTGGGAATAGAGCGGTCTCAACTCCTATTCCTCTGGTTTCTGCTGCAGGATCATTAGTATCACAAACAGCCTCGGATACCAGCGCCCGGCCTTGGTGCTATGAACTTAGGGAAAGGCTCCGCACTAGCCCCAGACTCTCTCCTCCTCACGTTCCATTCTTATCTATCTTCCTTCTGAACAACTGATCCTTCCTTCCTTCTCTTTCCTTGCTAACAGCTCCAGCTTACAGGAGGCTGCTGCAAACACCATCTCTCTATCCCTCCGCCGGGGATTATCAGAGGCGAGAGTTCTCCTCTCCGCTCCCCCCTGTGGGGAACTTCTGCCTTCCTCCCCCTCTCAGGGGATTCTGCTCCCCACTTCCTATCAGCTTTCCCTTCTTAGTGTTTCTAAGCTCCACCCACCACCCAGCACCCTTCATGAACCAAAGCAGCTGCCATAAAGGGTGCTCTGCTGTTCTTAGGTGTCTGTGCTGGATGTAAGTGTTGGAGGTTGGTCAGGTGTTACCATCTTACCTGGGAAGTGGGATACTACACCTCAGGAGGAGGTGCAGTACCTCTGTGGTGACTGAATGCTCAGGGGCACCACACATCCTTCCAGATTTTTATTTCACTTATTTTTTGCTGTCTGCCCAATTAACTGCCCCAAAACTTCAGGCCCTGGCACCAAAACAGCAACCAAGGAACCTATTAACTCATTATTCACTTGATCCAATATTAGTAACAACTCCCGCATTCTCTCTAACAAACTGCCGATACTATCCCTTTCCAAAGCACCCACACTATTCCCATTAAAAGCAATACCCCGAGGGACACCCGGGGACTGGCTAAAACCCATCATTGCCGGGGAGAACCGCCACCATATTGCTGTAGCCTGAGACACTAGAGGTAGTTGGTCCAGTCCCAAGACCGACTGAGTGCCCACCCACCACCACAGGTCCCGGAAGCCTGGAAGTATTACTCCAATGTTAAGACCTGTGACTTGGAGCAAGGGAAGGAACAGGCAGGATCTGAAAAAGAGGGGCCCATGAGGGGCTCCTACAGTGCTGCCAATGCGTAGGAGCTGCATTAGGTGCTGAGCTGAGGGAAGCGCAGTCTCATCCCAAGCAATTGGACCTCCCAGGATCTCCAGCATTTGAACCCTGACATCTGCTCCGCCACTGCCGCCTGCAGCAGCCTTCAGATGCTCAAGGATTTCACAGATCGCCACCATTCCAGTCAGGATAAGGAGACTAGGTGGTGAGGGCACAGGACCTTTATTCTTGGTGCCTTGTGCAGATTGATAGCTTCCACTTAATCTCAGATAAGATATAGGCCTGCTCTATTGTGAACACCCCCTTTTACTAACCTCCTTAAACTTTTGACCCCACAGAGCCCGCTTCTTCTACCGGTGCATCTCACAAAATTAGGATATCATCAAAAAGTTAATTTATTTCAGTACTTCAATACAAAAAGTGAAACTCATATATTATATAGAATCATTACAAACAGAGTGATCTATTTCAAGTGTTTATTTCTGTTAATGTTGATGATTATGGCTTACAGCCAATGAAAACCCAAAAGTCATTATCTCAGTAAATTAGAATACTTTATAACACCAGCTAGAAAAAATGATTTTAAGATCCGAAATGTTGGCCTACTGAAATGTATGTTCGGTAAATGAACTCAGTACTTGGTCAGGGCTCCCTTGGCATCAATTACTGCACCAATGCGGTGTGGCATGGAGGCGATCAGCCTGTGGCACTGCTGAGGAGTTATGGAAGCCCAGGTTGCTTTGATTGCAGCATTCAGCTCGTTTGCATTGTTGGGTATGGTGTTTCTCATCTTCCTCTTGACAATACCCCATAGATTCTCTATGGGGTTAAGATCAGGTGAGTTTGCTGGCCAATCAAGCACAGTGATACTGTTGTTTGTAAATCAGGTATTGGTACTGTGGCGCCCCTGAGGGTTCAGTCGCCACAGAGGTACTGCACCTCCTCCTGAGGTGTGGTACCCCACCATTCAGGTAAGGTGGAGACACCTGACCACACTCCAACACCGGCATTCCACACAACATAGAAGTGCAGCAAAGCACCCTTTGGTGGCTCCCTGCTTGGAACACAAAGTGTGCTGGGAGGCGGGTGGAGTTTAGTTTGCATCAAAAGAGCGGGAAGAGGATAGGAGTTAGACAGTTAGTCACAGGACTCTGACGAGGAGAGTCTGTGAAAGAAGATCCCCTGAGTGGGATGGATGAAGGAGGTGCTGCAGCCGACCTCAGTGACCTGGGTCCGCTGGCACAGGAAAGAGACATTGAAGGAAAACCTAACTCTCTCCATCAGAAAGAAGGATTAGCACGGAACATAAGGAGAGGAGGACTAAGGATTAGGGTTGGAGCAGAACCCTTCTCAAGTTCACAGCGCAAGGCCGGGGTCCGGTCCTCGAGGTTGTATGGATACTAATGGTCCTGCAGCAGACACCGGAGGAATAGAAGTAGTAACCACTTTATTCCCACACAAGACTTGGGGGCACAACAGCAACGATAGTGAGCCGGGACTAGGTAGCAAGGAGTCCCCGAAGCAGGCTACAGTGTCTGCCGTACAAGTAGAGTTCATAGGAACATCTGACAGGAGGAACTCCAGTGTAACTCAGTACTGAGAGTACTTCACTTTAGGCGCAAAGGGAGACGTTCAGAAAAGGCACATATGTTGGTGGAGTGTTGGAAAGGAGGACTTCATCTTGCCTGGAAGTTGGCTGAGCTCCTAACCCGGAGGACACGGCACGGATGCGGGCTCTTGAGCCACAACAGACTGTGAGTAAAGCTTTGGAACTACATGCCCTGGTGTCCTTCATTTATTCCTGAGTCAACCTGCCCAGCACTGCTACATTCCCTGCGCCCGACACTACATCATCTAAGTGTCACTTCACCTACTGTGCCCTAGGACTACAGCCCTGCCTGTGGAGGGCTATAACATCATTGCTGCACCCCACCATCTGTCCCAGAGGATCTGTCTGCAGCATCAGCTTAACATCTTCATTGCCGAACTCCACAGGTGGCGTCACGACTTATTCATTGACACTAAACATTTACAATGGGCGCCAAGGGCCACGGGCCGGGTCCCAGCGACCGTGACATCTACCATTGAGGTTCATCGGTCCTGGTACCGAGTACCCCACAGCCCTGGGTGTGAGGGCATCCCAGTACTTTCGGTAGTGTGGACAGATGCCAAGTCCTGCTGGAGAATGAAATTTCCAACTCCAAAAAGCTTGTCGGCAGAGGGAAGCATGAAGTGCTCTAAAATGTCCTGGTAGACGGCTGTGCTGTCTTTGGTCTTGATAAAACATAGTGCACCTTTATTAAATTAACCCATGCTTTCCCAACAAATCTGAGTCATGGGTGACTGCGCCCATAGCTCTGCTGTGGGCTTCGTGTATCCTGTAATAACAATACATAGAGGATATGCTCTTTGTGTAGTGTCATTCATGTGAATGGTAGACTTAAGCTAATGTTTTTTTGAATGATGTTAAAATTTTCCTTTAGTTAACTTGAAAAAGAACCTGGTAAATGCCCCCTGTCCTCTGTTACCAGGAACAGTTTATGTACAGTATATGTATTTGATAGGGAAGTAATGTATTCTGATCCTATAAATATATATGAAATGTAGATTCTGCACTTGCCCAACATGATAAGAGTAGGACACACTTGCAGATTGATTGCAGATAATTACACTTTCTGTATAATTAGATGTGGAATGAACTTTATGTATTTCATGGAGTTGAATGAACATGACATAGATGTGGTTTGATGATATATTAATGTGTTTTACATATTAATAGACATGGAATGAACTCTCTCTATCACACATGGAGGAAACATCGTATGTAAGGAAATTAACAGCTGTAACAGTCGCCATTAAACAATTTCATATGGAATGTTTATGTGTGGCAGATATAATGTAGAATATTCTATAACTGCACCATTTATCTTATAGAATACTAAAGAAATCAATGCCCATGCTACAGAAATAGCCACTTTCACATGTATTGATCAGATTTTCTGTACAAAATATCTGCAACACGCAGCGACATAGCGAGACATGCTGGGGGCATCCTTTCATTTTTATTTTTTTCCTAAATAAATAGTACACATGAAAATAAGAAACTTTGTAATACCGTACATCTTACAGAGATCTTCTTCTTTTTACTCCTCAACTGATCTCTCATTCTCATTTTATGGGTAAAATACTGTTTGTCTTCAGTGAATACAGATCTCCCATCACAGAGATAGATGACAGTTGGTGCTCATAAAGTTATATGAAGAACTGTACCTGTCGTTTCATGAAATGCAGCAGCATGACTGTGTCTGCCTCTAGCCTATCCTCCTTTCTCCATAGAATTTTAAAGGCACCAATTGTCGTCTGTATTCCTTTAATACAGTTTTACTCATTAATTGAGAGTGACAAATAAATCCAGGAGGAGAAGGAAGCAGATGCATCTGATAAGATATATACAAAAAAAAATTACTTTGATGTGTATCTATGAAAAAAAATTCCAAAAAGGCATGTTTACCACTGCAGGCATGTTATAAATGGTACTCCATCTGGATGTATTACCATAATGTGTGGCCCAACATAATTCATTACATACATGTAAGCACCTCTATCAGTTTTTATAGGATTTAGCCAAGAAACAAATGTATTTGCACAGACCTATATTGTAGATACAGTAATAATGTCCTTCTGGTGCCATACCCAAGAATACCACCTTCTCAGTAATAACTAGAGTTGAGCGAAATGGGTAGAAAAAATTCAAAAGTCGCCGACTTTTGGCAAAGTCGGGTTTCATGAAACGAAACCCGACCCTAGGATGAGGTCGGCCACGAGGTCGGCGACTTACGCGCCAAAGTCGCGTTTCAAAAGTTTGTTTTGCGCTCTTTTTCAGCCAATCAGGATCCACGGACACTGTGGGCAACGTGATGACCTAGGCACGGGTCACCACCATCTTTCAGAAGGGCATGCAAGTGATTGGCTTGCTTTGGTGGGCGTCACAGGGGGTATAAAAAGGCGTGCACGCCGACCGCCATCTTACTTCTGCCGATCTTAGTATAGGGAGAGGTTGCTGCTGATTCTGTAGGGAGAGCGTTAGGCAGGGAAGAAGACAAAAGAACTGCTTCTGCTGCTAGCGATTTGGCCTGCACAACACACAAGTCACTGTGTGTGCAGTGCAAGGGGAGGCTATATTGTGATGTATCAGTGGTGTTGGTTGTTGGGCTGCCTTCTAAGGCTTCCTGACACGCTGGCATTGCTGTTTACCCACTGCTCCGCAAACTGCTTTTTTAAAAGCAATCCAATCTCCCTTATCCTCTAGTCACTTTGGTCACAGCTGTGCCATCGAGCGTGTCACATAGCGCTCAGATATCAGTGGGCCTCACACAATCCACAAGTGTCCAAAAGTGTACGCAGAGATTCAAAATCTCCATTATCCTCTCGTCACTTTGGTCACAGGCAGCTGTGCCATCGAGCCTGTCACATAGCGCTCAGATATCAGTGGGCCTCACACAATCCACAAGTGTCCAGTGTCCAAAAGTGTACGCAGAGATTCAAAATCTCCATTATCCTCTCGTCACTTTGGTCACAGGCAGCTGTGCCATCGAGCCTGTCACATAGCGCTCAGATATCAGTGGGCCTCACACAATCCACAAGTGTCCAGTGTCCAAAAGTGTACGCAGAGATTCAAAATCTCCATTATCCTCTCGTCACTTTGGTCACAGGCAGCTGTGCCATCGAGCCTGTCACATAGCGCTCAGATATCAGTGTGCCTCACACAATCCACAAGTGTCCAGTGTCCAAAAGTGTACGCAGAGATTCAAAATCTCCATTATCCTCTCGTCACTTTGGTCACAGGCAGCTGTGCCATCGAGCCTGTCACATAGCGCTCAGATATCAGTGGGCCTCACACAATCCACAAGTGTCCAGTGTCCAAAAGTGTACGCAGAGATTCAAAATCTCCATTATCCTCTCGTCACTTTGGTCACAGGCAGCTGTGCCATCGAGCCTGTCACATAGCGCTCAGATATCAGTGGGCCTCACACAATCCACAAGTGTCCAGTGTCCAAAAGTGTACGCAGAGATTCAAAATCTCCATTATCCTCTCGTCACTTTGGTCACAGGCAGCTGTGCCATCGAGCCTGTCACATAGCGCTCAGATATCAGTGTGCCTCACACAATCCACAAGTGTCCAGTGTCCAAAATTGTACGCAGAGATTCAAAATCTCCATTATCCTCTCGTCACTTTGGTCACAGGCAGCTGTGCCATCGAGCCTGTCACATAGCGCTCAGATATCAGTGGGCCTCACACAATCCACAAGTGTCCAGTGTCCAAAAGTGTACGCAGAGATTCAAAATCTCCATTGTCCTCTCGTCACTTTGGTCACAGGCAGCTGTGCCATCGAGCCTGTCACATAGCGCTCAGATATCAGTGGGCCTCACACAATCCACAAGTGTCCAGTGTCCAAAAGTGTACGCAGAGATTCAAAATCTCCATTATCCTCTCGTCACTTTGGTCACAGGCAGCTGTGCCATCGAGACTGTCACATAGCGCTCAGATATCAGTGGGCCTCACACAATCCAAAAGTGTCCACTGTCCACAAGTGTGTGCAGAAATTCTAAATCTCCCCTGTCCTATAGACACCTTTTACCTTGTTTTACATTACTATATAGTTTGTTGGATTTTGTCTACATTTCTACCAAAAATGAGGAAGGCTGGTGGAAGAGGCCGTGGAATTGGGCGGGGGTTGGCAGCTGGTAATGATGGTGTTGGTGGTGGATCTGATGGTAGTGGCAAAAGCAAAATAGGACCGAATGCAGGAGGTGCTGACCCTGCGTCATCGTCTGGCTACATAAGGCCTCGAACGCTTAGTTTTCTAGGAGTTGGCAAACCGCTTTTAAAGGCAGAGCATCAGGAAAAAGTTTTGTCTTACATTGCTGACTCAGCCTCCAGCTCTATCGCCTCCTCTTCTTCAGTTGTAAAAAGTAAAAGCACTGAGTCGTCATTGGAGGCTCATGTTCATGAACCACACCTTTCCTTGTGTCCTTCACCCCAACCAAGATTGAAGGATGACGCAGGCCATACTACTGATTACTCCATGGAGCTGTTTTCACATACCATGCCTGGATTATCAAGTCAAATGGTGAATTACCCAGGCCAAGATGAATCTGACATGGAGTGCACTGATGCACAGCCGCTGATGGATGATTCTGCTGGTACATTCACTCAGAGCACTACATTGTCCTCACAGTGTACAGAGCCAGATTTTGACCCTGATGAGACTCAGGTGCCCCTTCCCGCACACTATACCACCATACACGGTGACACAGAGAAAGGTGCACATGACATAGAAGAGGAGGTGATGGATGACCCAGTTGTTGACCCAGATTGGCATCCATTGGGGGAAGAGGGTGCTGCTTCCAATAGCTCAGATGAGGAGCATCCACAGCAGACATCGACATCGCAACAGCTGTTATCTGGCAGGCCTGGAGAACTCCAAAGACAGGTTCCAAACATCAAAAGAGTTGCTGGACAGCTTGTCCAGAGGGTCAAAAGATCACAGCGTGCTAGGCCGCAAAATGTCTGCCAAAGTAGGAAGAGTGCAGTGTGGCAGTTTTTTGAACAAAATCCTCATGATCAGGCCAAGGTTATCTGTAAGAAGTGCGCAAAGACCTTTAGCCGAGGGAAAAATCTGAAAAATTTGAATACCAGTTGCATGCTTAGACATTTAACCAGCATGCACTTGCAAGCGTGGACACAACACCAAGCCTCAAGTGCCACATGTGCAACTGATCACAACGAAGGTAGTCAGCAATGCTACATTGTTTCCCCCACTGTAAGCCCACCGGTTAGCACAGCAGCAAATGTTGAGGTGTCGTTGCAAGGCCACAGCAGTCAGGGAATCCCACTGTTATATCAACGAAAGACTGATTCTAGGCCATCAGAAAGAACACCAACTCCATCACCATCATCAACCCTCTCTCAGTCCGCCCTGTCCACCGCTACTTCCACCATATGCAGCTCTCAAGTCCAGCTCACCCTCCCAGACACTATGAGTAGGTCAAGAAAGTACTCAGTCTCTCATCCGCGTACACTGGGTTTGAACGCCCACATTGCCAAACTAATCTCGTTTGAGATGATGCCCTTTCGGTTGGTGGAAAGCACAGCTTTCCGCGAACTCATGGCCTATGCAGTACCACGCTATGACCTACCCAGTCACCACTTCTTCTCTCGCAAAGCCATCCCAGCCCTCCACCATCATGTGAAAGACCGCATTGTCCATGCACTCAAGCAGTCAGTGAGCGGAAAGGTGCACCTCACAACTGATGCATGGTCCAGTCGGCATTGCCAGGGCCGTTACGTGTCCATCACTGCGCACTGGGTTAATGTGGTGGATGCAGGGTCCACAGGGGACAGCGGTGGTGGGACAGTGCTGCCTAGCCCACGGTATAGGAAACAGTTGGCTGTAGGCGTTCGACCCTCCTCCTCCTCCTCCTCCTCCTCCAGAAGCGACAGCTCGTCCATAGAGCGCAGTCGTACGAGCACTCCATCTGCAGCTGCCACTGTTGTACACGATGTGTCCCCCTATCGAGCAGCTAGTGGAAAGCGTCAGCAGGCTGTGTTGCAGATGATGTGTTTGGGCGACAGACACACCGCCGAGGTGCTGGCCGAGTACTTGAAGCGACAAACTGAGTCATGGCTGGGCAGTGTACATCTTGAGGCAGGCAAGGTAGTTAGTGATAACGGCCGTAATTTTGTGGCAGCCATAGCCCTTTCAAAACTCAGCCACATACCTTGCTTGGCTCACACCTTGAACCTGGTGGTGCAGTGCTTCCTCAAAAATTATCCGGAGTTAACAGCCCTGCTCCAGAAGGTGCGAAGATCGCCGCCGGTCGCCTGTACACTCCGTTCGTATGCAGAAGCTGCAGCGATTGCTCCACCTTCCCAACCACCGCCTCATTATCGACATTGCATCAAGGTGGAACTCCACCCTGCACATGGTGGAGCGGCTGTGCGAGCAGAGGCAGGCCATAATGCATTTGTGGGAGGATACACGGCCAGGCACTTTGAGAGCAGACATGGAGTTGACAGGCGTGCAGTGGTCGAAGCTGAAAGACCTTTGTAAAGTCCTTCAGTGTTTTGAGGAATGCACACGGCTGGTAAGCGCAGACGACGCCATCCTAAGCATGAGCATCCCACTTATGCGTCTGCTCATGCAAACTTTGACGCACCTTAAGGAGCAGGCGTCTGCAGCCAATGTTGATGAGGAGGAAGAGGAGGAGGGAATCCTTGATGACATTCAGCCATTGTCTGCTCAGGGACCTCTCCTGGACGAGGTGGAGGAAGAAGAGGAGGAGGAGGAGGAGGATGATGGGGATGATTACTTAGGGGAGGAGGATACATCTCGTGGGGCAAGTGAAAATGTTGGCGTGGCAAGGTCTGGTACAGGGTTTGTGCGTGACTGGAGGGATGTGGATTTGCCAGAAAGTGCTCCTCCACCCAGCACTCGCAGTGCATCATTGACACCGGGAACATTGGCCCACATGTCAGATTATGCCTTGCGGATCCTAAAAAGGGACCCCCGCATTGCCAAAATGATGAACGATGACGACTACTGGTTGGCCAGCATCCTGGATCCACGCTATAAAGGCAAATTACAAAACATCATGCCACAGGAGAACCTTGACCTAATATTGGCTAATAAACAAGCAACTCTGGTAAATCGGTTGCTTGAGGCATTCCCAGCACACAGCAGCGGTGATGGTTCTCACACGAGCCGTACGGGCCGGGGGCAGCTTGGCAGAGGTGTTCGTGGTGCACACAGCAGATTTGGCGTTGGAGACAGGGGTTTCATGACAATGTTGTGGACTGATTTTTCAAATACCGCTCACACAACTGGTAATACTGCATCGATGGAAAGTGACAGGAGACAGCAGTTGTCAACTATGGTTACAAACTACTTTTCCTCCCATATCGATGTTCTCCCACACAGGTCATTCCCCTTTGACTATTGGGCCGCTAAACTGGACACCTGGCCTGAATTGGCCCAATATGCCTTACAGGAGCTCGCTTGCCCAGCTGCAAGTGTGCTATCGGAAAGAGTCTTCAGTGCAGCTGGATCAATCCTGACAGAAAAAAGGACCCGTCTGTCAACCCAAAATGTGGATGATCTAACCTTCATTAAAATGAACCACGCATGGGTTTCCAAGGATTTTGTCCCACCTTCCCCTGATGACACATAGGGTGACAGAAAAATGGCTTGCTTTGGTCCACCTCTTCCTGGTACTTCACCTATTTCGCCTTTTGCATCAGTTGAATGTCCAACATCAACATATGCCACTTTCTAAAACTCCCTAACTGTGCTGCCTCCCCCCCCCATGGCCGGGGTCACCACCTAGCGCACGACACCGTGCGAGTGCCGTTGCCCTGGACAGGTGGGTAGACCGACTCTTGGGCGCGGGCACTGGCACAGGGTCCCTCATAGTGCAATCAAGTGTCTCTGACGGTGGTGGTGCACACCCGCCGTCAGACACACCGCTGTACTATGAGGGGCCCAGTGCCAGTACCGACGCCTACGAGTGGGCCCCCCTTGCTTGGCCAGGGCCCCAGCATTTGCAATCTTTACCTCTCCCTGCTCCTCTGCTGTGTAATCTGGGCCGTCAAATCCATACTGTGCCTGACACCGTCTGAGCCTGCCTCCTGAGACATATATTTTGAATGTGTACGCTATCCATACATGTTATCCGGGGATACGGTACCCCTTCTAACCTTTGTGCAATGACGTGCAATCCATACTGGGCCTAACACCGTCTGAGCCTGCCTCATGCTGTATAGACATATATTTTGAATGTGTACGCTATCCATACATGTTATCCGGGGATACGGTACCCCTTCTAACCTTTGTGCAATGACGTGCAATCCATACTGGGCCTAACACCGTCTGAGCCTGCCTCATGCTGTATAGACATATATTTTGAATGTGTACGCTATCCATACATGTTATCCGGGGATACGGTACCCCTTCTAACCTTTGTGCAATGACGTGCAATCCATACTGGGCCTAACACCGTCTGAGCCTGCCTCATGCTGTATAGACATATATTTTGAATGTGTACGCTATCCATACATGTTATCCGGGGATACGGTACCCCTTCTAACCTTTGTGCAATGACGTGCAATCCATACTGGGCCTAACACCGTCTGAGCCTGCCTCATGCTGTATAGACATATATTTTGAATGTGTACGCTATCCATACATGTTATCCGGGGATACGGTACCCCTTCTAACTTTTGTGCAATGACGTGCAATCCATACTGGGCCTAACACCGTCTGAGCCTGCCTCATGCTGTATAGACATATATTTTGAATGTGTACGCTATCCATACATGTTATCCGGGGATACGGTACCCCTTCTAACCTTTGTGCAATGACGTGCAATCCATACTGGGCCTAACACCGTCTGAGCCTGCCTCATGCTGTATAGACATATATTTTGAATGTGTACGCTATCCATACATGTTATCCAGGGATACGGTACCCTTTCTAACCTTTGTGCAATCACGTGCAATCCATACTGGGCGTGAGAACGGCTGGCGAGCTGTTTAGCAAGCTACAGCACCTGTCCAGACAAGTACAGGGATTCCCTAGCGAGGAGACTTATTTGATTGTTTTCTATGTTGGGACAGCAATTTTTGGGGAGCACTATACTCTGGAGAATGATAGATGGGGCCCACCATACACTGGAACATTCCAAAGGTGGACATCAGACACTGGAGCAGCATTTACAGGGCCCATTATACACTAGAGCAGTAGAAATGGGGCCCATTATGTTTGGAGCATTATTTGGGCCCATAAGACAGTGGAGCTTCATCCATGGGGACCAACATATACTGTAGCATTATGTGGAGCTCATCATATACTGTTTCAAGCATTATATGGGACCAATGATTTTGTATGGAGAAATAGATGGGCCTCGTCATGAGATGTAAAAAGTGAGGTATTTTTCATTGTACTATACCGCTATTTCTCTGCCGTATCGGAGCGTGATGAGTTGTGGTATGTGTTAAAGGGGCGCTCTTTCACCCAGGGCACATGAAAACCTGCAGCCAGCCCTCCCCCCCCACAAATTTAGCCAAATAACCCCCATTTTTCAGTGCGTAACTTGTATTATGAAGTTAATTAAGGTTGACAAGCTTAAGTAAGAAGAATTGATGCTTTTGGCATTCAAATGGGCACTGTAGGTGTGTTTCCTGTCCTCCTCTCACTGCCGACTTTTATTCCCCATTGACTTACATTGGGTTTCGTGTTTCGGGACGACCCCGACTTTTCCCTATAATCGGACGATCTTGCTCGACCCGACTTTTGGAAAAGTCGGGTTTCACGAAACGAAACGCGACCCTAAAAAACCAAAAGTCGCTCAACTCTAGTAATAACCCTCCATAACCAATCTTTGCAACAGCAAACACTTCCTTTTGTGGGACCAAAAATAGGTTTTCCTACCTTTCCTTACAGTGGTGTGGTACTTGTCATCACTTTCTGTTTATGAATAATCCTTTCTATGGATTTTATTTATTACTAGCTGAAGAGCCCGGCGTTGCCTGGGCATAGTAACCAACTGTGGTTAGTTATAACAAATTATAATGATTATATTGCACATAAAAACATTTCACATCATATATTCAAAACTACAGATTTGCAACACAAATTAACTAAACGATTACCTAAGTACTGATAGTATTTTATTTTCAACTCATTCAAGATTTTTGTTTTTTCCTTTTGGTGCAAAGATGAACAGATTTTTCGCAGTTCCAACTCTTGAACAGGCCATGTAAAGTTGACCATGAGAAAATCATGGAGATTGCAAATCGATCCCTACTACTTTCAAGGACTGTCCCTGAGCCTTGTTAATGGACATTGCAAATGCCAATCGAACTGGAAACTGTGTATCTAATTCTGTCCTGTATGATACTGTCTGCTGAGCCGTGTATCTAATCCTGTCCTGTGTGATACTGTTTGCTGAGCTGTGTATCTAACTCTATCCTGTGCAATACTGACTACTGAGCCATCTATCTAATCCTCTCCTGTGTGATACTGTCTGTGGAGCTGCGTATCTAATCCTCTCCTAGGTGTTATTGTCTGCAGAGCCGTGTATCTAATCCTATCCGGTGTGATACTGATTGCTGACCTGTGTATCTAACCCTATCCTGTGTGATACAGTCTGCTGAGCTGTGAATCTAATCCTCTCCTGTGTGATACTGACAGCTGAGCCATGTATCTAATCCTCTCCTGTGTGATACTGTCTGTGAAGCCACGTATCTGTGTGATAGTGATTGGTGACCTGTGTATCTAATCCTATTCTGTGTGATACAGTCTGCTGAGCCGTGAATCTAATCCTATCCTGTGTGATACTGACAGCTGAGCCATGTATCTAATCCTCTCCTGTGTGATACTGTCTGTGAAGCCACGTATCTGTGTGATAGTGATTGCTGACCTGTGTATCTAATCCTATTCTGTGTGATACAGTCTGCTGAGCCATGAATCTAATCCTATCCTGTGTGATACTGACTGATAAGCCATGTATCTAATCCTCTCCTGTGTGTTATTGTCTGCTGAGCCATGAATCTAATCCTATCCTGTGTGATACTGACTGATAAGCCATATATCTAATCCTATCCTGTGTGTTACTGTCTGCTGAGCCATGTATCTAATCCTCTCCTGTGTGATACTGTCTGATGAGCCGTACATCTAATCCTATCCCGTGTGATACAGTCTGCTGAGTCATGTATCTAATTCTCTCCTGCCTCATACTGTCTGCTGAGCCATGTATCTAATCTAATCCTGTCTGTTATTGTCTGCTGAGCCGTGTATCTAATCCTATCCTGTGTATGATACTGTCTGCTGAGCTGTGTATCCAATCTTATTCTGTGTGATATTGTTTCCTGACCTGTGTACCTAATCCTATCCTGTGTTACTGACTGCTGAGCTATGTATCTAATCCTATCCTGTGTGATAGTCTGCTGAGCTTTGTATCTAATCCTATCCTGTGTGATACTGGCTGCTGAGCCGTGTATCTAATCCTATTCTGTGTGATACTTTCTGCAGAGATGTGTACCTAATCCTATCCTGTGTGATACTGCCTGCTGAGCCATGAATCCTCCGGGCACTCCGGTTTCCTCCCACACTCCAAAGACATACTGATAGGGAATTTAGATTGTGAGCCCCGTCAGGGACAGTGATGAAAATACTGTATGAGCAAAACTGTAAAGCGCTGTGGAATATGTTAGCGCTATATAAAAAATAAATAAATATACTGTCTGCTGAGCTGTGTATCTAATCCTTTCCTGTGTGATACTGTCTGCTGAGTCATGTATCTAATCCTATCCTGTGTGATACTGTGTATCTAATCCTTTCCTGTGTGATACTGTCTGCTGAGCTGTGTATCTAATCCTGTGTTACTGACTGCTGAGCTGCGTATCTAATCCTATCCTGTGTGATACAGTCTGCTGAGCTGTGTATCTAATCCTATCCTGTGTGACACTGTGCTCCTCCCGGGCTCCCCCTGCAGTCTGTGTCAAAGGGTGGTCTGTGTCGGCATGGTAATAAATTGTGTTATTTCCAGCTTTACAGAAGGACGATAACACCATAGAAATGATAAGAATAATAGGCCTCAGTTACCACAACTGTCTACAAGGAAAACTGTTACTCATAGCAACCAATCACAGCTCAGCTTCTTTTAAACAGCTTTGGTGAAATGAAAGATGCTTAGGCTAGTTTCACACTAGCGTTTAAACGACGCGCGCACGGCGCCGCTAAGCCACGCCCCCCTGCCGGCTCCCTGCCCGCCCCTTCCTGTTATCGCCTCCTCCGAGCGCAGAGGGCTGCATGCGTTATGCACACCCTATCTTTAGCATAGGGTGCGCAGGCCGTGTGCAACTATGAATATAGCGTGCGCTGCGCATTTTTGAATGTGCGCCGTGCGCGCCGAACGCAGCATGTTGCATTTTGGCGCGCACGGCGCACATTCAAAAGTGCGCAGCGCACGCTATATTCATAGTTGCGCACGGCCTGCGCACCCTATGCTAAAGATAGGGTGCGCATAACGCATGCAGCCCTCTGCGCTCGGAGGAGGCGATAACAGGAAGGGGCGGGCAGGGAGCCGGCAGGGGGCGTGGCTTAGCGGCGCCGTGCGTGCGTCGTTTAAACGCTAGTGTGAAACTAGCCTTAGTGATTGGTTGCTATGTGGCGTGGGTGTGGCTGATACATACACTCATTTTTATATATATAGATCATTGCTTTTCACTAAAGGCTTAATATATTTTATTTAGATGCTTCAGCTTGCCTTTTTCTCTTTTGGTATCATTATTTTATTGCATCTGAAATATTCCCTTATGCTGAATGAAAAACAGGGGTTAGACCAGCCTGGACTGAGCCACATAAAGGGCCTCATAAGTGGCTACATAATGGGTCACATGGGAGGAATACCACCTCCTCAGTAATAACCCACCATAAGCAATCTTTGCAATAGCAAACACTTCCCTTTGTGAGACCAAAAATAGGTTTTCCTATCTTTCCTTATAGTTGTGTGGTACTTGTCATCACTTTTTCCTTAGGAATAATCATTTCTATGAATTTTATTTATTATCAGTTATTATCACTGATTTTCAATAAAGGTTAATATATTTTATTTAATCACTTCAGCTTCCATTTTCTCTTTTGGTATCATTATTTTATTGCATCTGAATTATTCCCTTATACTGAATGAAACGCAGAGATTAGACCAGTCTGGACTGAGCCACATAAGGGGCCTTATAAGAGGCTACATAATTGGTCACATGGCAGTCACATGGTCTGCCTTCATAGAATGAGAGAACCTGTAAGACAAATAACTTTCTAACTCCTACTATTTCCTCAAATATGCCCTATCTATATAGGAAGTGGGAACATTGCCTTGTACCATATGCCAAGAATTTTTACAGTGATGAGTCTTCCATATGTAAAAGTCATTTCTTCTGCTTCCTTCTATGGATCTAAAGAGCAATGAAAACTGAACAAAACACATCAATGATAAGCAGAGCTATTAAAGGCTGAGATATAACACTTTGATAGCGAGCTCCAGTGTGTTGAGTGGTTGACCATGGCACCCAGACATATGTCAGGCATTTGGCACCTTTCCTTTAATGTTGGCAATGCACCCCTATTCCTTTACAAAGTGACAGCCTGTTTTGTCAACATTGCTGTCATAGCCAGATTCCCCACTGATGTCGGGCCAGAATTCTGCAAAAAGTGCGCCAAAATTTTAGCAAAATGCATTTTAGACAAACTTAGTGTTGATTTGTGCCAAAAAGAACAGATGTTTGCACCCAGCTAGACAATATTTAGAAGAGTAGAAAAAAGGGGCGCCTCTTTGTTGAGCTAAAATGTGCTAAATGTGTTACTGGCATGTACCAATGTTTAGCTGTGAAATACTGAAGTACATCTCCAAGAGGAGCTGTGAGACAAATCTATTAATCAGCTAAACCATTGTGGAAAAATACTTGGCGCCTCTACTGACAGCAAGAACGGCACTCACCGGGTAAAGTAGTCAATAAAGCCTTGACTACTTTACCCAGTGAGTGCCATTCTTTCTACATTTTTGCAAATTGGATTTGATATGTTCTTGACACTCGGCTTTTCCTCTGCTGCGAGCGTGAGGCGAATGTCAGTGCTCTGTGCTCCAGTCCTCTCACATGCGAGAATCGGAGCACAGGTGCAGAGAATACTAAGAAATTACTTTCTCCATCTCCTCTGTTTCCGGCATCCACGGGGATCGCACTGCACTCGGTGACATGCGCACCGATGTTCCACACGCACCCATAGAGTTGTATGTATGCATGCGATGCGATCCGATTCTCGGATGCAATCACAGCATACTGATATTGTTTTTTGCATGTTGAATCGTCATGAGAAAATAATCGCAGATGTGAGCTCCCCATAGTTTACATTGGGTCGGCAATCCTTTTTTTATCGGACTGCACTCATCCGATTGCATCTCAAGTGTGAACGAGCCCTAACATTGGTCAGAGTGCTTTCCGAAAAACATCAAATAGCATTCGTCCTAATTGTTGGACACCAATGGTCCACCTCATAGGTTGGGTAAGCCAAAAAGAACCTTGTAGCTCTTATGGCTCATGCAAATGAGCGTATTATCGCTCCGTGTGTTGTCAGACTGCACATAGAGGGCACATGGACCCATTTTAGTCAGGGTGCTAGTGCACATGGTCAACTTTACGCCAGACTTACGGTCTACATGGAAAAAAATTCAGCGTGCACAACTATGGTACGTTTTGTGCACTAAATAATGAATCCATACCCACCTGCACAGTGGACAAGCACAGAGGTGAACATGGAGCCAGTCACATCCCCAATTTGCGGACACAGTTGTCAGAACCTAGCGATATTACACATGTGCAATTAAAAAGACATGTATTTTTTTGTGTTGAAGAGAGGTGAGACACTACAATAATTTCCTCCAGTGGCCCCAATGAACCCTAGTCTGCCATAGTGTGTGCATCTGCAGAGAGAGGATTAGCTCTGAGTGTACTGTACGCTTTATGCATTGCTCACACATCTCTGCTCCTTTCTCCCCTGCCTGTGGACTGCTAAAGATGAGGGATATCTCTAGTGAACAGACACATTAGCAATTCATTTTATCAGCTGTCAGAGGTAGAAGCACTTTCCATACACCCTCCCACATGTTTCAAGTTTCCTCTTAGATCCACATATATCCAGATATTAAATTATAGATAAAAGAACTTGTGTGGGTGCGGAGAGATGGAAAAAATGATACGACAGCCATATAGGCACATACTGACGCCCTAATGAGCTTTCTGTAGCAACCAGGCCCACCTCGCGCTCCATGTTCACATAAACAGTGCTAAAATCTCATTTCTTAGTCGTCCGGGAGCTGAATCCAGCCCTCCATTCTCCTTGTTCTGCTATTAACATGTAAAAGACTTTACTCTTTGTCTGTCTTATTATATCTGGTGTAAGGATTCCTGTCGCAATTACTTTAACTCCTTTAGCGCTAGGAAAATCCCACCTCAATTCATCTCGTACTTAAGGTAATTATGTTGTATTGCTGTAAGCACAGGTGGGAATAATTACATTCCTAAGCTTACATATTGTGATGTGTATAGTGTTTCCTGAATATGTCACCGCTCTTTTGGGTATTGTAGGAATTCTATAAAATTAAGAGCATTTGCCTCCGAAATCCAAAAATACAATTAATAAAAACAGACAGAAAGAGGATTTAAAAAAAAGAGAACTAACGATATGCGAGAATGATCTGATGGTGATGTTCACATAGAGGAAGAAGGTCCTGGCAGGATAATAGGTGGATAGTTCCCGGTATAACATTTACAAAATCATTTTAGCCCCCCCATGTGATTGCGAGCTGACTATGTGTTGTCATTACCGCCGAGTCCGGCTGACCAGCAGCGCGTTGCTGGAATTTGTAGGAGACCATGATTTTTTTATGTACTGCAATACCCAATACAGTACTATCAATCAGGCAATTGCAAGGCCCTTAAGGGGTTCTAAAAAAAATAATGTCAAAATAAAACTTTTTTTTAAAAAAAGTAAAAAACAAAATACACAGTAAAATTTCAAATCACCCATCGTTTCCCCATTAAGTAAAAATAAAAAAATAAAAACATTTGGAATCATTGCATCAATAAAAGTCCGATCTAATAAAATGTAAAATTAATTAACCCGTCCAAAGCTGTAAAGTGGAAAGAAAAAATAAATGAGAGAATTGCATTTTTTCTCCACAATTCTGCCAAAAAATGTGAACTCAAACAAAATGTAGAATTTACTACAGAGTGACATCAATAAAAATGGCAGCTCGCTACACAAAAAAAAGAAAGCCATCAAATGGCTCAGTAGAGATAAAAATGAAAACGTTACAGTTCTTGGAAAATGGAGACAGTAATGCATTATATATATATATACATTTACGCATTTTTTTTCAAAACTTAAAATAAAACTAAACCTATACAAGTTTGGTGTCACAGAAATTGTACTGATCCGAACAATCATACTGCCAGGTTGTTTCTATATAAAAGCAAAATATATAAAAGCAAAACCCAAATAACAATGCAAAATTGCATTTGTTTGGCCACTTCACAGCACATGGATTTTTCTTTTTTCTAGTACATTGTAAGGTAAAAAGAATGGTGTCATTCAAAACCATAACTCTTCCTGCAATAAAAAAAGCTCTTACTCAGCTCTGTCGATGGAAATATAAAAACGCTTTAGCTCTTGGAAGAAAGGTAGGAAAATATGAAAGCACAAATCACGCAATGCTTCAGTGGTTAAGATTAAAGATGAGCGAACGCGACCTTTAAAGTTTGGTGTTCATACTGGTCACAGTGTCTGGTGCTGATCTCCAAGCACGGACTTCTCACGTAAGTCCGTTTTAGAGAGAGAGAAGGAGAGAGAGACCTTTTACAGCACCAAAGTTGGTGTTCTTATTGACTTCTATGGGATTCAGGTTTAAGTTCGGGTAGAGTTCAGGAACTCAAATCGAACTTTGGACAAAACCGAAGGATCCAAACATCCACAGGTCCGCTCATCCCTAATTAAGATGTCTGTGACCTGTCTAAAATATATTTTTTGCTATTATTATGTAGAAATGTAATCAGAAACCCCCATGTCTCGTAATTTTGAAGCTTTGATATAGATTTTAAAAATGGTGTATTACCCCCTTCCTGACATATGATGTACTATCCCGTCTTGGTGACCTGGGACCGTATGACCGTGGATGGGATAGTAAGTCATAGCAATCAGCTGCGCTCATGGGGGGAGCGCAGCAGATCGCGGCCAAGTGTCAGCTGATTATCACAGCTGACACCTGGCACTATGTGCCTGGAGCGGTCACGGACCACTCCCGGCACATTAACCCTGGCACACTGTGATCAAACATGATCGTAGTGTTCCGGGGGCATAGGGAAGCATTACACAGGGTGGGGGCTCCCTGCGTGCTTCCCTGAGACTCAAAGAACATTGTGATTTGTTCGCATTTTTCCGAGGGCCTGCTACCTGCAGGCCCCCGGATCCAAGATGGCCACGGAGGCCTTCCGGGTCCAGCAGGGAGGTGGCGTCTCAGCGCCTGCTGGGAGCAGGCGCTGAGAAGCCACCTGCAGTGCCTGTCAGGTCGCTGAGCTGACACAGTGCTGTGCAAAGTGTCAGATCAGCGATCTGATATTATATAGTAATGTCCCACACTGGGACGATATAATAAAGTAAAAAAAAATATTCCCTAATAAATTCTTTTTTTTGTAAATAAAAAAAACAGCAATAAAAGTACACATAGTTAGTACCGCCGTGTCCGACCCGCACTATAAAACTGTCCCACTAGTTATCCCCATTAGTGAACCCCTTAAAAAAAAAAACAACGCAAAAAACAATGCTTTATCATCATACCGCCGAACAAAAAGTGCAATAACACGCAATCAAAATGACGGATATAAACAACCATGGTACCGCTAAAAATGTCATCTTTTCCCGCAAAAAAATGAGCTGCCACACAGCATCATCAGCGAAAAAATTAAAATGTTAAAACTCGCAGAATAAAGCGGTGAAAAAATAATTATTTTTTGTATAAAATTGTTTTTATTGTATAAAAGTGCCAAAACATAAAAAAAAATAAGTGAGGTATCGCTGTAATCGTACTGACCCGAAGAATAAAATCCCTTTATCAATTTTACTACACATAGAAATGTGTAAATGCCCCCCCCCAAACGAAATTCATGAATTGCTGGTTTTTGTTCATTCTGAGTCCCAAAAATCGGAATAAAAAGCAATAAAAAAGTCATGTGCCTGAAAATGGTACCAATAAAAATGTCAACTCGTCCTGCAAAAAATAAGACCTCACATGACTCTGTGGGTCAGAATATGGAAAAAATTATAGCTCTCAAAATGTGGTGATGCAAAAACTATTTTTTGCGATAAAAAGCATTTTTTAGCGTGTGACAGCTGCCAAACATAAAAACCCGCCATAAATAGTAAATCAAACCCCCCTTTACCACCCCCTTAGGCTAGTTTCACACTTGCTTTTTTTTGCAGCGCGTTTTTCCCGCAAAAAAACGCATTGAAAAAACGCATACATAAGCATACAACTGCTGCGTTTTTTTCAAGCATTTTTATGAGCATGCATGAAAAAAACGCAGCGTTTTTATGCGTTTGTATGCGTTTTTAGTGCGTTTTTACCGCGTTTGCGTTTTTTTCCAACATTTTTAGGTGGCCCCTCACACTACCAAAACCATGACTTTACTAACCCTAACCCTGACCCTAACCCTAACCCTAACCCTGACCCTAACCCTAACCCTAACCCTGACCCTAACCCTTAACCAAATCATACTTAACCCTAACCCAAACCCTAAACCCTAACTAACCCTAACCCTAACCCTGACCCTAACCCTAACCCTAACCCTGACCCTAACCCTAACCCTAACCCTAACCCTGACCCTAACCCTAACCCTAACACTAACCCTGACCCTAACTCTAACCCTAACCCTGACCCTAACCCTAACCCTAACCCTGACCCTAACCCTTAACAAAACCATACTTAACCCTAATCCTGACCCTAACCCTGACCCTAACCCTAACCCTAACCCTAACCCTGACCCTAACCCTTAACAAAACCATACTTAACCCTAATCCTGACCCTAACCCTGACCCTAATCCTTAACAAAACCATACTTAACCCTAACCCTGACCCTAACCCTAACCCTGACCCTAACCCTAACCCTAACCCTGACCCTAACCCTAACCCTAACCCTAACCCTGACCCTAACCCTTAACAAAACCATACTTAACCCTAATCCTGACCCTAACCCTGACCCTAACCCTAACCCTAACCCTGACCCTAACCCTTAACAAAACCATACTTAACCCTAATCCTGACCCTAACCCTGACCCTAATCCTTAACAAAACCATACTTAACCCTAACCCTAACCCTAACCCTGACCCTAACCCTAACCCTAACCCTGACCCTAACCCTAACCCTAACCCTGACCCTAACCCTTAACAAAACCATACTTAACCCTAATCCTGACCCTAACCCTGACCCTAACCCTTAACCAAACCATACTTAACCCTAACCCTGACCCAAACCCCAACCCTAACCCTGACCCTGACCCTAACCCTAACCCTAAACCCCCTTAACTAACCCTAACTCTAACCCAAACCCCTAAATTCCATGGTTAAAAAAAAAAAACGCATATGCAAAAAAACGCATACATGAGCATGCCAGTGCGCACATATGCGCATCCATAGGCTATAATGGCCATTTTTAGCGCAAAACGTGCGCATATGTGCGCATGTGCTTTTTTGCAGGGCCAAAAAATGCAACATGCTGCGTCTGGAAAATACCAACGCACACCCCAAAAAAACGCAGCGCATGAAAATCGCATACATGCGCTTACCAGTGCGCAGGTATGCGCACCCATGTTAAATATAGGGGAAAAAACGCATGCGCAGGTATGCGTTTTTTTCCAGCGCTAAAAAACGCAAATGTGAAACCAGCCTTAGATAGGGAAAAATAATAAAACTAAAAAAAAGTATTTATTTTCATTTTCTCATTAGTGTAAGGGCAAGGGTTAGGGCTAGGGTTAGGGTTGCGATTGTGGTTAGGGGTGTGTTGGGGTTAGGGTTGGAGTTAGAATTGGGGGGTTTCCACTGTTCAGGCACATCAGGTGCTCTCCAAACTCGACATGGCATCTGATCTCAATTCCAGCCAATTCTGCGTTGAAAAAGTCATACGGTGCACCCTCCACTCCAAGCTCTGCTGTGCACCCAAACAGTGGTTTACCCCCACATATGGGGTATCGGACAAATTGCAAAACAACTTTTGGGGTCCAATTTCTCCTGTTACCCTTGGGAAAATAAAAAAATTGGGGGCAAAAAGATCATTTTTGTGGAAAAAAATATGATTTTTTTTATTTTTACTGCTCTACGTTATAAACTTCTGTGAAGCACTTGGGGGTTCAACGTGCTCACCACACATCTAGATTAGTTCCTGGGGGGGTCTAGTTTCCAAAATAGGGTCACTTGTGGGGGGTTTCAACTTTTTAGGCATATCATGGGCTCTCCAAACGCGACATGACACCAGCATTCCAAAACATCACTACTTCCCTTCCGAGCCCCAATGTGTGCCCACTCAGTGGTATTATCCCACCTATGGGGTATCATCCTACTCAGTACAAATTGCACAATAACTTTTGGGGTCATGTTTCCCTTAGGAAAATCAAAATTGGAGGTGAAAAGATCATTTTTGAGGAAAAAATATGATTTTTAAATTTTACGACTGTACGTTATAAACTTCTGTGAAGCCCTTGGGTGGTCAAAGTTCTCACCACACATCTAGATAAGTTCCTTGGGGCATCTAGTTTCCAAAATGATGTCATTTGTGGGGGTTTCCACTGATTAGGCACATCAGGGGCTCTCCAAACACGACATGGCATCCGATCTCAATTCAAGTGAATTTTGCGTTGAAAAAGTCAAACGGCGCTCCTGCCATTCCGAGCTCTGCCATGCGCCGAAACAGTGGTTCCACCTCACATATCAGGTATCAGCGTACTCAGGACAATTTGCACAATAACTTTTGTGGTCCAAATTCTCCTGTTATCCTTGGTAAAAGAAAAAAAATTGGACCTGGAGTAAATTTTTTGCGAAAAAAAGTTAAATGTTCATTTTTTTTAAAACATTCAAAAAGCTACTGTGAAGCACCTGAAGGGTTAATAAACTTCTTGAATGTGATTTTGCGCATCTTGGGGGGTGCAGTTTTTAGAATGGTGTCACTTTTGGGTATTTTCTATCATATACAGTGGGGCAAAAAAGTATTTAGTCAGTCAGCAATAGTGCAAGTTCCACCACTTAAAAAGATGAGAGGCGTCTGTAATTTACATCATAGGTAGACCTCAACTATGGGAGACAAACTGAGAAAAAAAAATCCAGAAAATCACATTGTCTGTTTTTTTTTCATTTTATTTGCATATTATGGTGGAAAATAAGTATTTGGTCAGAAACAAAATTTCATCTCAATACTTTGTGATATATCCTTTGTTGGCAATGACAGAGGTCAAACGTTTTCTGTAAGTCTTCACAAGGTTGCCACACACTGTTGTTGGTATGTTGGCCCATTCCTCCATGCAGATCTCCTCTAGAGCAGTGATGTTTTTGGCTTTTCGCTTGGCAACACGGACTTTCAACTCCCTCCAAAGGTTTTCTATAGGGATGAGATCTGGAGACTGGCTAGGCCACTCCAGGACCTTGAAATGCTTCTTATGAAGCCACTCCTTCGTTGCCCTGGCGGTGTGCTTTGGATCATTGTCATGTTGAAAGACCCAGCCACGTTTCATATTCAATGCCCTTGCTGATGGAAGGAGGTTTGCACTCAAAATCTCACGATACATGGCCCCATTCATTCTTTCATGTACCCCGATCAGTCGTCCTGGCCCCTTTGCAGAGAAACAGCCCCAAAGCATGATGTTTCCACCACCATGCTTTACAGTAGGTATGGTGTTTGATGGATGCAACTCAGTATTCTTTTTCCTCCAAACACGACAAGTTGTGTTTCTACCAATCAGTTCCAGTTTGGTTTCATCAGACCATAGGACATTCTCCCAAAACTCCTCTGGATCATCCAAATGCTCTCTAGCAAACTTCAGACGGGCCCGGACATGTACAGGCTTAAGCAGTGGGACACGTCTGGCACTGCAGGATCTGAGTCCATGGTGGCGTAGTGTGTTACTTATGGTAGGCCTTGTTACATTGGTCCCAGCTCTCTGCAGTTCATTCACTAGGTCCCCCCGCGTGGTTCTGGGATTTTTGCTCACCGTTCTTGTGATCATTCTGACCCCACGGGGTGGGATTTTGCGTGGAGCACCAGATCGAGGGAGATTATCAGTGGTCTTGTATGTCTTCCATTTTCTAATTATTGCTCCCACAGTTGATTTCTTCACTCCAAGCTGGTTGGCTATTGCAGATTCAGTCTTCCCAGCCTGGTGCAGGGCTACAATTTTGTTTCTGGTGTCCTTTGACAGCTCTTTGGTCTTCACCATAGTGGAGTTTGGAGTCAGACTGTTTGAGGGTGTGCACAGGTGTCTTTTTATACTGATAACAAGTTTAAACAGGTGCCATTACTACAGGTAATGAGTGGAGGAAAGAGGAGACTCTTAAAGAAGAAGTTACAGGTCTGTGAGAGCCAGAAATCTTGATTGCTTGTTTCTGACCAAATACTTATTTTCCACCATAATATGCAAATAAAATGAAAAAAAAACAGACCTTGTGATTTTCTGGATTTTTTTTCCTCAGTTTGTCTCCCATAGTTGAGGTCTACCTATGATGTAAATTACAGACGCCTCTCATCTTTTTAAGTGGTGGAACTTGCACTATTGCTGACTGACTAAATACTTTTTTGCCCCACTGTAGATCCCTCAAAGTGACTTCAAATGTGATGTGGTCCCTAAAAAAAATGGTGTTGTAAAAATGAGAAATCGATGGTCAAGTTTTAACCCTTATAACTTCCTAACAAAAAATTTTGGTTCCAAAATTGTGCTGATGTAAAGTAAACATGTGGGAAATGCTACTTATTAAGTATTTTTAGTGCCATATCTCTGTGGTTTGAGGGTATGAAAATTCAAAGTTGGAAAATTGCAAAATTTCCAAAATTTTCGCCAAATTTACATTTTTTTCACAAATGCAATTTATATCAATGAAATTTTACCACTAACATAAAAGTACAATATGTCATGAGAAAATCTCAGAATCACCGGGATCCATGGAAGCGTTCCAGAGTTATTACCTCATAAAGGGACAGTGGTCAGAATTGTAAAAATTGGCCTGGTCATTAACGTGCAAACTACCCTTGGGGGTGGAGTGGTTAAGAGGCATAAAACATGGATAACTTTGGCTTTGGTATTCACGCCAAGTAAATGTTGCAATATTTATCCTTTTTAATATATTTTAATTCAATATATTTTTAGCTGCTTTTGGAGACAAATGTTATCTTTCGATATGAAAAGTGTGTGAAGTGTAAGGCAGAATAACCCATGTGGCACCATTTTAGCTATAATGATTCTATCTGATGGTTAAAACCTCTGCCGTTCCCTGGTACTTCTGCCCCATGTCTGCTATCAGTCTCCTCGCTTCCTCTTTTATGGGTGACATCCGTTCCAGCCACTGATTGAAATTAGTAGACTCAGATGCACAAGAGCAGCAGTGCACAGGAATGCCAGAGTTTTTGTGGATGAGTTTGTTTTATTTTGTTATTTCAGATCACTATGAGCCTATGTTTGTAATAAAAAATGCTTGACAAATCGCTTAGTTATATACATCAGAAAAACTGAAAAATGCTTGTTATATGTGAAAGAAACACTCCGATGATTAGTTATGACTACAGCTTGTCAAATCGATTAAATGGAAATAGGAATTCTAGTTGAATTTTATGAAATTCGCAGGCCCTAGCATATTTAAAAAATTTGCCTATTTATTCGCGCAAATTGCCAAAACACTGTTTGCCACCTCCTCAAAAAGATCACAGCAGCCACATAAGGCTGACATGATATCAGGCATAACCTCGCAGGTTTCTACATGATGTTTTGCAGCTTTCCCATCACATAGAATAACACGGCTAATCAGAAAGGGCTGTATAAAAACCTAGACAGGGAATTCAGCAGCCATTTTATGCTAATTTTGAGAATTCTCCTGTCTTTTTCTGTACTTACGTCTAGCCATATATGTTATTCAATAAAGTATATATATTTTTTTTTAGGTTCACTTATGTAGTATTCACTGGCTTTTTTCTAGGAAGTGTTCTGGTTTTCTTTTGGTTCGGTGGGTCCTTCTGCGACTATATCTGAAGATTTAAGCATTTTCTACTGAGAATACTGTAGGTGTTTGTTTTGCACGTTTAAGAGTTATGGCATAATGTCAAATTAATCCCTTTAGCTGGACATCTATCTCGAAGAACAAGGTTATGGAAATGCCTTTTAATGGTTTGTATAGACACTGAGCTTTAGGATTGGTACTGTATATAGAGTCCAATTTCCTTTAAAACACAGAATGGCTCAATTTTGGAACCAGTGATAGGGTTATTTTTCTGAAGTATCCCAGGAGCCGTTTTTCTACAAGACAACTCCAGTCCACTTGTTTCTTGTATTACTGTGAGCCTAAACACTCTACCATGGCCTGCAGTATCTCCAGACTTGTCTCCTATACAGCACACCTGGGTCATCATTGGTTGGCAATCACAAAGGCAGATACCATTGGCCCCTATCTCCACCCTCTCGTGTCCTGATTCTGCACTGAAGCATTACAATAAAACACTTCAAAGTGACCTGGATGAATTTGCACCCGCTATAAATAGAACACCACAACACAGACGGCGACAACCCTGGCACACCCTGCAAACACGTTTCCTGCAGCGGCGCTCCAGGTGCGCCGAACGTCTGTGGAGAAAATCCAATCTACACGAAGATTTCATCCATTATAAGTTTATGCTTTGAACATACAACACTGCCCTTCACCTCTCCAAACAAACCTATTTCAACACCCTCATCACCTCACTGTCCAATAACCCGAAACGTCTCTTTGACACTTTTCATTCTCTACTCAACCCAAGAGTACAGGCCCCAACCACGGAGCTCCGAGCTGACGATCTGGCCAATTACTTCAAAGAAAAAATTGACCAGATCTGACAGGAAATTATCTCCCAATCACCTCATACCATGCACTGTCCTTCCTCCCCCACTGCATCTAGCTCACTCTCTGATTTTGAACCAGTCACAGAAGAAGAAGTAAGCAGGCTCCTTGCATCTTCTCGCCCAACCACTTGCATCAGTGACCCATTTCCATCACATCTCCTCCAGTCCCTTTCCCCTGCTGTCACCACTCACCTAACTAAAATATTTAACCTCTCTCTCTTTTCTGGTATCTTTCCCTCCTCATTTAAGCATGCCATCATACATCCACTACTTAAAAAACCATCCCTCGACCAAAACTGTACCGCTAACTATAGACCTGTCACTAATCTTCCCTTCATCTCTAACCTCCTGGAATGCCTGGTCCACTCCCGTCTTATCCACTATCTCTCTGATAACTCTCTTCTCGACCCTCTCCAATCCGGCTTCCGCTCCTTACACTCTACTGAAACTGCCCTCAATAAAGTCTCTAATGATCTACTAACAGCTAAATCTAATGGTCATTACTCCATGCTAATTCTCTTGGATCTCTCTGCAGCATTCAACACTGTGGATCATCAGCTCCACCTCACTATGCTCCATTCCATTGGCCTCAAGGACACCATTCTCTCCTGGTTCTCCTCCTATCTCTCTGACCACTCCTTACTGTATCTTTTGCCGGTTCCTCCTCCTCTCACCTTCCCCTTACTGTTGGGGTTCCCCAAGGATCAGTCCTAGGCCCCCTCCTCTTCTCCTTCTACACTGCCACTATTGGTCAAACAATCAGTAGATTTGGTTTCCAGTACCATCTCTATGCTGATGACACCCAATTATACGCTTCTTCTCCTGACATCACGCCACCTTTCTAGAAAACACTGGCGATTGTCTAAACACTGTGTTTAACATCATGTCCTCACTATATCTGAAAATGAACCTGTCAAAGACTGAACTCCTTGTGTTTCCTCCCTCTACTAATGTATCTATTCCCGACATTGCCATTTCTGTGTGTGGCTCCACTATTACTCCTCAGCAACATGCCCGCTGTCTTGGGGTCATACTTGATTCCGAGTTTTCCTTAGCCCCCCACATTCGATCACTGGCTCGCTCTTGTCATCTGCACCTCAAAAACATTTCTAGAATTCGACCTTTTCTTACTTTTGACTCCGCAAAAACTCTTACTGTTTCTCTTATTCTTTCTCATCTCGACTATTGTAACTCTCTTCTAATCGGTCTCCCTCTTACCAAACTCTCCCCTCTCCAATCTGTCTTGAATGCTGAAGCCAGGATCA
This sequence comes from Dendrobates tinctorius, assembly GCF_039654945.1. Lineage (NCBI taxonomy): Eukaryota > Metazoa > Chordata > Amphibia > Anura > Dendrobatidae > Dendrobates > Dendrobates tinctorius. The sequence goes on from NW_027361717.1 coordinate 19,369,224, forward strand.
TATTCCTCACCAATCATTATACCGATGCCTCTACCTTGTGCCAGTCATTACACTGGCTAACCATCCACTCCAGAAGTCAGTATAAACTTATTACCCTCACCCACAAAGCCCTCCATGGCTCTCCACCACCCTACATCTCCTCCCTTGTTTCAGTATACCACCCTACCCGTGCCCTCCGTTCTGCTGATAACCTGAGGTTAGCATCCTCATTAATCAGAACCTCCCACTCCCGTCTCCAAGATTTTACACGTGCTGCGCCAATTCTTTGGAATGCACTTCCCAGGTCCATACGATTAGTCCCCAATCCCCACAATTTTAAGCGTGCCCTGAAAACGCATTTATTCAGACTGGCCTATTGCCTCAACACATTAACCTAATCTATCCCTGTGTGGCACAGCCAAAAGTTTTACCATAACCAGGTTCCCCGCATCATGTTCCCACATGCTTTATGCATCCATTAGCCCTCTGTGTCTGTACTGATACACACTTAACATTATGGCTGGTCCATACAATCAGGCCAACTGTTACCACCCACCTTTCGTGTCTCAGTTTTTTCCTCATAGATTGTAAGCTTGCGAGCAGGGCCCTCATTCCTCTTGGTATTTGTTATAATCTATGTGATTATTGTTATGCTGTAATGTCTATTATCTGTACAAATCCCCTCCGAAATGTAAAGTGCTGCGGAATATGTCGGCGCTATAAAAATAAAATTTATTATTATAATTTATTATTATACCAGCAGCAGATCTCGACAATTCGTGTGCACAGTGTTGTGTTTTCAGCGATGCAGAACAATCCTCAGATGACCATTTGTAGCTTCATTAATAGCGTGCCAAAGTCTGCGTGTGTATTTCTGCATGTGATGCTCATACTCAAATAAATGAATAAATCAAGATGCTTAAATAAAGATGTTTTGAAAAGTTTGTTTCCACTTTCTCATCATCCTTTTTATCAGTTTTTTTTTGGCAAAAATAGTGCCATGTTCAATTATAGGCTTTATTTGGTACTGCAATTCAAGTTTGCCACTATTTCTTTAAACAAGTCAACTAATTTTTCTAGTCTCAAACCTTTGGAAAATGCGCTATGCTATAGTATATTTTGTTGTTTGTGGTCCCATGTAAATTCCCATGTGTCATATTATGGTATAATTGCACTATAATGATCTGTATTATAGATGATTGATATGATATTTTCCCATTCTTACTAGGCTTTATCTCTTTCCGGTCAATGTTACAAGTTTACTAACCCAGAGTGGCAACAAACAACACCTACCAGCAAACAATGACGTAAAATTAGATGTGGCAAATGTCTGTTGTCAGGAGACTTGACAAGAGGGATGATAAGTTGTTCCAAGAATGCTCCGAATGAAACATCTGTCTATGTGACTACTGTAATTGTCTGCAATTCCTGGCTGTCCTATTTTATCACTCTACACAACAGCAATGTATCGCTACCTACAGGAATCCAGATCTTCTGTATAAAAATCGCCAACAATGGAATAAATGTAATTGGTAACAACACAAACTACATCCCAATATTTAACTACGTCTACAAATCAATACCTTGTTGCTAGCTTTGTCCTCTTATTTCCTCTAATAGTAGGGTTTAAACAGACGAGTGGTCCTTTAGTATTAGTTTAGCAAATTCATAACATCAAAAGATAATTCCATATCTTGTTAGCAAAATAACATCAAGAAATATAACAGCTGAAAGAGATCATCTTGAAGATTCCTGAAAGTGAATTGCTACAGGCCATGATCTTCCATTGATTTTGGCAGACAAGGAAGAAGGAAATATCTAGGTACTGTCCCAAAAGGACCTTTCATCTCTGTGATATCACTATGGAACCTGAATAACTATTACTCCTGCATATTTCTGCACAGTAACATAGTAACATAGTTTTGAAGGCTGAAGGAAGACCTTATGTCCATCTAGTTCAGCCTATTTTTAGTGCGCTGTTCTGCATTGTTGATCCTGGGGAAGGCAAAAAGCCCACAGAGTAGAAGACAATTTTCTCCATAGGGTAAAAAATTCCTTCCCCTAAGCTGGGTCAACCATCTACCTATAATATTATGTTATTCGTAACCTTCTAGACTGTTACCTGCAGTCCCCTACCCTCCGGATTTGGCTGCCGGGACTTCAGTAACCGAGCAACCATGGAATCCAGTATCCAGTTCCTAGCGCTCAGCTCTGGGGCAAGTTTAATCACAGCTCCACTCCCCAGGTTCAGCTCGACTTGTCTCCTACTGACACCTGGTAAGGGGACTCCTCCTTGCTTCCAGGTATGACATTACTCCCTATGAGGGAGGCAATGCCACTGTGGCAACCGGACTCCTGGGGTGCCACACTTACCCTTACTCAAAGGAGAATAGAGAATAAGGGATAGCGAAAACAACATGCTTATTTAATCACACAGACTTGTACTTTGAGAGATAAGACTAAGAGACCAGATCGTAGAGTGTTGTGAATTCACTTTGTGGCCTACCTATGGTTGCTAGTGAAGGTAGTAGAGCTGGTTGTATTGACAGAGGGGTCGCGAGTTCTCTTTCCGGGCTCCCTCTGGTGGTTACAGGAGGTAATGGAGCTGATCTAATTAACAGAGGACGATTGGACATCTGGAGTTTTTGACTGGATTTAAGACAGCTGACTCCCTCTATCCCTGCTGGTGATTTTTTCCTGCCTCCTGAGGTGTTAGTTTCCAGCTCAGTCCCTGCATGCTCAAGCTAAGTGTTCTTTTGCTATTGTTCACATTTGATTTGGTTTTGTCTATTCAGTTTTGTGTGGTCAGCCAGCCCCGGCTGAGACTGTGCTGAATTTCCATTTTTATGTTACTACTTGTGCCAGTTTGTTTTTGTCCCTTATTAGATTGACCTCTTTTTGCTCTGCTTTCAGAATATGCCGGAGTGCTGAAATAGTGGGCGAAGTCGAGTGCCTTCAGTATTTTCCTATTAGATGTGTTGGACATATTTTGCAGGGTTTTTTGCGTGATTGCAGACAGTGTCTTTCCTTTCCTGTCCTGTCTAGTTAGTGTGGGCCCCATCGTTTGCTCAGCCTATTTTCCTAACTGCGTTTGTGTTTTCATCTTGTCTCACCAACAATATATGTTTTGGGGGCTATCTATTCCTTTGGGGTCTGCTCTGTGGCAGTTTAGATTTCCCCTTTCTTGCTTTAGGCTTATTTAGATCTCCGGCTGTATCGAGGTATCTAGAATCAGTGTAGGTATGCTCCACGGCTACTTCTAGTTGTGTAGATAGGATCAGGGGTCTGCAATCTGCTTAGTTACCAACCTCTCTGGTTTTCTGTGGCTTAGCTTGGTATTGCTTTCCTCCTCAGTGACCCAATCATAACAGAATCACCAGCCTAAACCGCAGATTTTAGGGTTAGTCAAAGGCAGGAGACAATAGTAAGAAATAAAAAAAAGGGTCAGAATTTTTTTTTATATATATATTTTCCTCTTTTTCTCTGGGGCCGTAGGAGGATTTTTTTTTCTTTAATAGAGATTAAGCAATTGTCTGATCATGTTGAGCAGCTCACTGCTGAAGTGTGGGGAATTTCTGCCTATCTCGCTCAATCACCTGCTGGTGAACCAAAAATCCCTACTCCTGATGTGTTTTCTGGGGATCGGTCTAAATTTTTGATTTTTAAGAATAATTGTAAACTATATCTTGCCTTGAAGCCTAACTCATTGGGGAACTCTGTGCAGCAGGTTAAAATTGTCATCTCCTTGCTGTGCGGCGATCCCCAGGATTGGGCTTTTTCTCTGACACCTGGAAATCCTATTCTGACTAATGTGGATGCATTTTTTCAAGCCTTGGGGTTGTTTTATGATTAACCTAATGCTATTGATCAAGCTGAGAAAACCCTATTGGCATTGAACCAGGGTCAGGATTCTGCAGAGTTATACTGTCAAAAATTCCAAAAGTGGGTGGTCCTTACTACATGGAATGACAGTGCCTTAGCAGCTCTCGGAGGGGTTTAAGAGAAACGGTAAAAGATGTTATGGTGGCATTTCCTGTTCCCTCTGGTCTTGATGATTCTATGTCATTAGCCATTCAAGTTGATTGGCGTTTACGTGAACGTAAAACTACACGAGAGGCGTTGCCGCCTTTTGAACAAATGTCTGAACCCATGCAATGTGATGGGGTTTTGTCTAGGGCGCAATGTCAGGAGTTTAGAAGGCATAATAAGTGTGTTTATTCTATGGGGACACCTCTCATACTATTTCTGTCTGCCCTAAACGAGAGAAACGTTTTGCACACACATTTGCTGTGGGCAGTGTACAACCTAAGTTCCTTTTGGCAATTACTCTGATCTGCTCCTTATCCACATTTTCCACTAAGCCTTTTGTGGATTCAGGATCAGCTTTGAGTCTGATGGATTGGACTTTGCTAAACATTGTGGCTTTCCCATGATACCCCTGCGGACTCCTATCCCTTTGAGGGGTATTGATGCTACTCCTTTGGCGGAGAATAAACCCCAGTTTTGGACCCAGGTGATAAGGCGGGTCGCCCCGGACCACCAAGAAAATTGTAAATTTTTGGTGCTGTACTATTTTCATGATACTATTGTTCTGGATTTTCCCTGGTTGCAAACTCACAATCCTGTTTTGGATTGGAAATCTGTGTCTGTGGTGAGTTGGGGTTGTCAGTGTGTTCTTAGTGACACTCCTGTTTTCTCCATCTCTCCCCAGTCTCAGGATATTCCTGATTATTTGGCTGATTTTTCTGATGTATTTAGTGAGAGGAAGTCTGCATCTTTGCCTCCTTATAGGAGTTATGACTGTGCAACTGAGTTAATGCCCGGGTGTAAATTTTCCAAGGGTCGGCTTTTCAACTTATCTGTACCCGAACATGATGCTATGCGATCTTATATCAAGGAGTCGTTGGAGAAGGGTCATATTAGACCATCCTCTTCACTCTTAGGTGCTGGGTTTTTTTGTGACCAAGAAAGATGGTTCATTAAGGCCTTGTATTGACTATCGTTCCCTTAACAAAATCACTGTTAAATATCAGTACCCGTTATCCCTGATTTCTGATTTATTTTCCAGAGTTAAAAGTGCCTGCTGGTTTACCAAGCTTGACCTCAGGGGGGCATATAATCTTATTCGCGTCAAGCACGGGGATGAATGGAAGATGGCGTTTAATACTCCAGAGGGACATTTTGAGTACTTGGTGATGCATTTTGGGCTCACTAATGCCCCTTCTGTCTTCCAATCCTTTATGAACGATATTTTCCGGGATTTGTGGATAACTTTTTGATCATCTATCTGGATGATATTTTGATCTTTTCCAGTGATTGGGTTTCTTATGTGGAACATGTCCGGACTGTGTTCAGGATTTTCAGGGAAAATTCCCTTTATGTTAAGGGATCGAAATGCCTCTTTGGTATACAGAGGATTTCATTTTTGGGATTTATTTTGTCTCCATTGGCTATTGAAATGGACCCGGCCAAGGTACAGGCCATTTATGATTGGGTTAAGCCCACTTCTTTGAAGGCTCTCCAGAAGTTTTTGGGTTTTGCTAATTTCTATAGTAAATTTATAGGTAATTTTTCTGGTATTGTCAAACCACTGACTAATCTGACCAAGAAGGGCGCTGATGTGGTGAATTGGTCTCTAGAGGCAGTCTCGGCATTTCAGGAGCTTAAGCAGAGATTCACTTCTGCTCCGGTTCTACGGCAACCTGATGTCTCACTTCCATGTTAGGCGGAGGTAGATTCTTCTGAGATTGGTGCAGGAGCTGTTTTGTCCCAAAAAGTTCCGGTGACTTCTAAAATGAATCCCTGTGCCTTCTTTTCTCAAAAATTCTCCCCATCTGAACATAACTATGACATGGGGAATCGGGAATTGTTGGCCATGAAATGGGCATTTGAAGAGTGGAGACATTGGTTGGAGGGAGCTAGACATCAAGTTGTGGTCCTCACCGACCACAAGAATTTGATTTATCTTGAATCAGCCAAACGCTTGAATCCTAGACAGGCTAGGTGGGCCTTGTTTTTCATGCATTTTAATTTTGTGGTCTCTTTTCTTCCGGGCACTAAAAATGTGAAGGCGGACGCCCTTTCTAGGAGTCTCTTTGCGGATTCTCTTATTGTGCCCGAGCCTACTGCCATTCTAGTTGAGGGGGTAGTTCTTTCCGCCATCTCGCCCGATTTGAGACGTGCCCTGGAGGAATTTCAGGAGGACAAACCTGAGCGTTGCCCTATGGGAAAATTGTATGTTCCTGACCAGTGAATGAAGAGAGTGATGTCTGAAATTTATTGCTCCGCGTTGGCTGGTCATCCAGGTATTTTTGGTACCAGAGATTTGGTGAGTCGGTCTTTTTGGTGACCTGCCTTACCTCGTGATGTCAGGAATTTTGTGCAGTCCTGTGGGACTTGTTCTTGGTCTAAACCCTGTTCTCATTCTAGTGGGTTGTTGATGCCCCTGATGGTGCCCAAGAGGCCATGGACCCATATCTCAATGGATTTTATTTCTAATCTTCCTGTGTCTCAGAGAATGACTGCTATCTGGGTGATTTGTGATAGATTTTCTAATGTGGTCCATCTTGTAGCACTCCCAAAGTTGCCATCTTCTTCAGAGTTGGTGCCCTTGTTTTTACCACAGGTGGTTCGGTTGCATGGGATTCCTGAGAACATTGTGTAGGACAGAGGAGTCCAGTTTGTTTCCAGATTTTGTAGAACTTTATGTTCAAATCTGGGAATTGAGTTATCTTTTTCCGCTGCGTTTCATCCTCAGACCAATGGGCAGACTGAGAGAACAAACCAGACTTTGGAGTCCTATTTGAGATGTTTTATATCTGCTGATCAGGATGACTGGATCTCATTTTTGCCCTTGGCCGAATTCGCACTAAACAATAGAGCTAGTTCTGCCACTTTGATGTCGCCCTTTTTCTGTAACTTTGGGTTTCATCCTCGATTTTCTTCAGGGCAAGTGGAATCTTCGACCTGCCCAAGTGTGGACACTGTGGTAGAGAGAATGCAGCAGATTTGGGACCAAGTAGTGGATAAGTTGTCCCTCTCTCAGGAAAAAGCCCAACGTTTTCCAAATGGCATAGGACCATTCGTCCCCAGTTTAAAGTGGGTGATATGGTCTGGTTGCCATCAAAGAATATTTCTATGAAGGTGGCGTCTCCAAAGTGCAAGCCAAGATTCATTGGACCTTATAAGATTTTGGAGATTCTTAATCCTGTTTCTTTTTGATTGGCTCTTCCAGTTAAGTTTAAGATCCATAACGTGTTTCATAAATTTCTGTTGAAAAGGTTTGTGGAGCCAGTAGTTCCGATGGCGGCAACTCCTGACTCTGTATTGGTTAAAAACAATGTGGAATATGAGGTAGAGAAAATATTGTATTCTTGTTTGGCTAGACGGAGACTCCAGTACTTGGTCAAATGGAAGGGTTATGGCCAGGAGGATAATTCTTGGGTCTCTGCTTCTAACATTCATGCCAATAGATTGGTTTGTGCTTTTCACCGGGCCCATCCTGATCGGCCTGGTGGTGTGGATGAGGGTACGGTGACTCCTCCTCAAGGGGGGGTACTGTTGTGAATTCACTTTCTGGCCTACCTCTGGTTGCTAGTGAAGGTAGTGGAGCTGGGTGTATTGACAGAGGGGTCGCGAGTTCTCTTTCTGGGCTCCCTCTGGTGGTTACAGGAGGTAATGGAGCTGATCTAATTAGCAGAGGCCTGCCACCTGATAATGAGGAGGACGATTGGACATTTGGAGTTTTTGAGTGGATTTAAGACAGCCGACTCCCCCTATCCCTGCTGGTGATTTTTTCCTGCCTCCTGAGGTCTTAGTTTCCAGCTCAGTCCCTGCATGCTCAAGCTAAATGTTCTTTTGCTATTGTTCATATTTGATTTGGTTTTGTCTATTCAGTTTTGTGTGGTCAGCCAGCCCCAGCTGGGGCTGTGCTGAATTTCCATTTTTATGCTACTGTTTGTGCCAGTTTGTTTCTGTCCCTTATTAGATTGGCCTCTTTTTGCTCTGCTTTCAGAATATGCCGGAGTGCTGAAATAGTGGGCGAAGTCGAGTGACTTCAGTATTTTTCTATCAGACGTGTTGGACATTTTTTGCAGGGTTTTTTTGCGTGATTGCAGACAGTGTCTTTTCTTCCCTGTCCTGTCTAGTTAGTGTGGGCCCCATTGTTTGCTCAGCCTATTTTCCTACCTGCGTTTTTTGTTTTCATCTTGTCTCACCGACAGTATATGTTTGGGGGCTATCTATTCCTTTGGGGTCTGCTCTGGGGCAGTTTAGATTTCCCCTTTCTTACTTTAGGCTTATTTAGTTCTCCGGCTGTGCCAAGGCGTCTAGGATCATTGTAGGTACGCTCCACGGCTACTGCTAGTTGTATGGATAGGATCAGGGATCTGTAATCCGCTTAGTTACCAACCTCTCTGGTTTTCTGTGGCTTAGCTTGGTCTTGCTTTCCTCCTTGGTGACCCAATCATAACAGTAGAGTCTTTAGATGCTAGGTATGACACTCCTCCCTTTTGCTTTTTTAAAGGAAATCTGTCAGTAAGATCAACCCTAATAAGCCATCTATATGGGCATGTAGGTGTCACGGGTGTGTCAGATGTGACAGACAGATATCCTGTATCCGATTGTAGAAGGCCTTTGCGTTTAGCTTAGGCACCTTCTTGACTTTTGCATCTCTGTTATGGAGCAATATTCTTCTATCTCTAGTTACCTCCACCTTCTGCTGCTAATCACACACCTGTGCTGAAGGTTTAAACACATTCAATTGTGGCAGCATGGTGCGGGTGTTAGCTCATACTTGTCTCAGACTTGTTGGAAGTTCTAGCAGTCAGTTAGTGTCTTTCCCTGAGGACCCTTCGAGGATTGCTGGCGTGTCATCTTGGTTGTCTTCTCAAGCTAAGTATTTTTCCCCCATCTGTCTTCCCTCTCTGTCTTTAGTTTTAGTGGGGACTGACTAGTGTTCTCTCCATCCCCTCCCTATGTAGGGCCTATCGCTAGGGTCAGGCAGGGATTAGGTTCCTACTCGGCGATAGGTGCAGAACGTATATAGGTATATTTTGGGTGATTTTAGATCCGCCTGGGGTCTCCACTCCCCTCTTCCCTATTGTTTGGGCCTCCCCGTTCCCTCTTCTCATTGTTGTGCACTTACTTATCCTTCACCCAGCGTGACCATAGGTCATATGAAACTGAATAAAATGATACCTTGATATCTGAGATACAATGTCTTATTCCCAAGAAATATATGCTTTTCTTAATAAATAAATCAGCTGTTAAGATATATGAGCCAGACATAGATCTTGCACAGAATCCACTTCCAGAGCTTTTTTAAACAAAAGGGGGCTTTATAAGCAGTAGTCATGTAGATCAGGAAAGCAGACTTTCAATCATTACTTGACTCACACTAGTAACACCCCTCTTTCCTTTACAATAATCTCTGGAGGAAGATTATCAGGGAGATCTATGTCCCGCCCATAGATCTTAACATTTCATTTACATATTAACAAAAAACTTGGATTTCTCTGGAATAAGACAATGGATCACAGATATCAATGCAAAATTTTATTCAGCTTCCTATGACCTAAAGTACATGCCCATATAGGCAACCTAGGAGGGTTGATCCAACTGATAGATTTAAAGCAGCACTATCGGTATAAAAATATAAAGTGTCACACATTTTCAAACACCTTGTTTAATATAGCCCCGTTATTATGTTATATTTCTATTGTATTACATGATCAAATTTCATAACATGAAGGGCAAATATTTCCACATGACCTTGGATGCCTTTGGCATGGGTTGCTACCTATACTTTGCCATCCTATCAAGGGCAGGGAATGGGGCAGAGACATACAGGAGAGCTTTCGTGAGCTATGAGCTGTTTACTCAATTTCCCAACAAGCGATGAATCAAGTGTGAACCTGTAGTCAGCAAGAGGCAGATACAATGTGTTCCCCACTCTGGAAGGCAGCTTCATGCCATGAATATTTTATTACGGCTCTGACTTGGCTCCTGTGAGCTGTAACATCGCTGCTTTTTTCTGCTCAACACAAAAATCAATAAACCATTACAACAGAGTGGTGTGGGCAGAAAGATACAGAGGTGACGCACAATCAACATGGCCAGGTGGACAATGCAGGAATGCAGCTTACAATCTGTCCATGTGCAGTGGCCGAGATCAAATCCTGGATGAAGTAACGAGGATGGAGTTATACTGAAGATTACCGCTGCTATCTGTTGTCCCAGGGATTTGAGCCCATTATTGTACGGCCAGATCTATGTAAAATTAGGAAATTTATACTAGAAGACCTTTCTTAAACCAAATACATAAAGTACAACAGGTTGTAGCAAACTGGTAGTAATAGTCATGTATGTTTATGGGAAAATCGTGGATTAAAATAAGCACTAAATAGAATGGTTGAAACATACTGTAGCGTCAAGTTGAGGAATATGCAAAGAATTGTATTCCAGATGACAAGTGCTTGTCTTACAGGAAATGTGCAACAGATATTAATACCAAATCTATTGAGAGTTGTACTATATAATTCCTGGTTTTATGATGTATTCACACAGATTTGTAATTTTAGAAAAGAGATGGATATAGACTGTGATTTAGCCTCTTAAGGCTGGTTTCACATTTGCGTTTTTTAGCGCTGGAAAAAAACGCATACCTGCGCATGCGTTTTTTCCCCTATATTTAACATGGGTGCGCATACCTGCGCGCTGGTAAGCGCATGTATGCGATTTTCATGCGCTGCGTTTTTTTGGGGTGTGCGTTTGGATTTTCCAGACGCAGCATGTTGCATTTTTTGGCCCTGCAAAAAAGCGCATGCGCACATATGCGCACGTTTTGCGCTAAAAATGGCCATTATAGCCTATGGATGCGCATACATGCGCACTGGCATGCTCATGTATGCGTTTTTTTGCACATGCGTTTTTTTTTTTAACCATGGAATTTAGGGGTTTAGGGTTAGGGTTAGGGTCAGGGTCAGGGTTAGGGTTAGGGTTAGGGTCAGGGTTAGGGTTAAGTATGGTTTGGTTAAGGGTTAGGGTCAGGGTTAGGGTTGGGGTTAGGGTCAGGGTTATGGTTAAGTATGGTTTGGTTAAGGATTAGGGTCAGGGTTAGGGTTAGGGTTAGGGTCAGGGTTAGGGTCAGGGTTAGGGTTAAGTATGGTTTGGTTAAGGGTTAGGGTCAGGGTTAGGGTTAGGGTTAGGGTCAGGGTTAGGGTTAAGTATGGTTTGGTTAAGGGTTAGGGTCAGGGTTAGGGTTAGGGTTAGGGTTAGGGTTAGGGTCAGGGTTAGGGTTAGGGTCAGGGTTAGGGTTAAGTATGGTTTGGTTAAGGGTTAGGGTCAGGGTTAGGGTTAGGGTTAGGGTCAGGGTTATGGTTAAGTATGGTTTGGTTAAGGGTTAGGGTCAGGGTTAGGGTTAGGGTCAGGGTTAGGGTCAGGGTTAGGGTTAAGTATGGTTTGGTTAAGGGTTAGGGTTAGGGTCAGGGTTAGGGTTAAGTATGGTTTGGTTAAGGCTTAGGGTCAGGGTTAGGGTTAGGGTTAGGGTCAGGGTTAGGGTTAGGGTCAGGGTTAGGGTTAAGTATGGTTTGGTTAAGGGTTAGGGTCAGGGTTAGGGTTAGGGTTAGGGTCAGGGTTAGGGTTAAGTATGGTTTGGTTAAGGGTTAGGGTCAGGGTTAGGGTTAGGGTTAGGGTTAGGGTCAGGGTTAGGGTTAGGGTCAGGGTTAGGGTTAGGGTCAGGGTTAGGGTTAGGGTCAGGGTTAGGGTTAGTTAGGGTTTAGGGTTTGGGTTAGGGTTAAGTATGGTTTGGTTAAGGGTTAGGGTCAGGGTTAGGGTTAGGGTTAGGGTCAGGGTTAGGGTTAGGGTTAGGGTCAGGGTTAGGGTTAGTAAAGTCATGGTTTGGGTTAGTGTGAGGGGCCAACTAATGTTGGAAAAAAACGCAAACGCGGTAAAAACGCACTAAAAACGCATACAAACGCATAAAAACGCTGCGTTTTTTTCATGCATGCTCATAAAAATGCTTGAAAAAAACGCAGCAGTTGTATGCTTTTGTATGCGTTTTTTCAATGCGTTTTTTTGCGGGAAAAACGCGCTGCAAAAAAAAGCAAGTGTGAAACTAGCCTTAGACTGTTTCCATGGTCAGTATTTGATGGATTTTTGATGTTGCAGATTAGGTACATTAGGTTATTTGCGTTTCTTTCATTACATCTTTGAGTACTGTTTTTACTGATTTTTCAATCAAGTTTTTTGACTCTGCCTTTTCTCTGTTTTTGGTGTGTCTTGCATTAAATAAAGCTGGAATCTAGACCCTCAAAGAACTTGTATAGATGTGTGGTGAGCATCTTGAATCCCCAGGTGCTTCTCAGAAGTTAATGGAAAAACAAGGGAGGGGGCGCAGACATAGGGCTTCACCTGGTATAAATCAATGAAAATGAAAAAAGTACTCTAAAGTACTCACCCTTTTTGGGTTGTGTTCAGACACAACCACTCACAACATTTTTTGCAGTTGTATAGCTGCTGCAGAGCTCGTGCAGGTGGAAATGTCCACTAAGAATCACAAGTTGAGGATCAAAAAAAGCACTTCTGAGCAACCGCGCTGCTACAGTGACACGAATTCTTCAGAAATCCATATAAATCTTTCAAGTTCTTTATTAAATGTACTACAAAAACTACGCGTTTCGAGGAGACAAACCGCACCTCTTCTTCAGGCTACAGTAAAGAGTTGTCTCCTCGAAACGCATAGTACCGGGCCCGTCGACTTCCATGGGGGACGGTGTCACGGTGGCGGCGACCCGGTCCATGGTCCAGAGGCGTCCAGTAATAAAATAGGGGAAAGTTGTGTGGTATTTAAGTGGTAAAAATGAAAATAAAGTTATTAGACGGTGAAATACGTGACGCCACCTGTGGTATTCTAGTCAGAGGTGACCAGCTCTGCGGTGTTGCTTCTCTGGGATGGATGTTGGGCGCAGCTATGATGTTGTAGCCCTCCACAGGTAGGGCTGTAGTCCTAGGGCAAAGATGTTAAATAAATAGTAAAAGTGGCTGTAAACGTTGGGGTGCAGATAAATGAGAGAAAGACACAGAGTTGTGCAGTTTCTTTACCTTTTACTGGTAATAGGTTGCAGTCCGGAGTACCACATACAGGTGATGGAAGGAGTCTGGCTCGCCTGGAGGCATTCAGGGGATCCACCTTGCCAGGTGGGGATTTAGGACCTTCCTTTCTGCACTTTGTGTGTGGGTCTCCGCTGTTTATAACTATGCTGCGACCCTCTATTCATGATGGTTTCACTAACCTGTACGGCTGTCAGCGTGAGCCTATTCCACGGGTACCGTCCTTTTCACCATCAGCCCCGGGCTCCTTATCCGCTGACGTGCCCTCAGGTGTTCAATGTGCACAGGAATTTACAATTCCCTGTATTTTCAGATTTGGCTATCAGGACGTACAGTTCCTGTCAGCCTAGGACTCTGATGTCCCTTTTCTCTTTATTAGCGCTTCACTCAGGGGTCTGCTATATGCAGTATTTTAGCTTTCCCAGAGCCTCTCCGTCTCTGCTTGTGTCTTATTCCTTCTTCACAGATCAGCTGCCCCTCACCTGCTGCTTACAGATCAGCTCCCTGTCTTCAACTGACAGGATCTTCCAGAAAGATCTTTTTACCTCACGTTTGTAACTGCCCTGTCATTTGCTCACAGCTGCTCTCGTTTCCATGACAACTCCCTCAGCTGACCTCTAGCTGACTCTCCAACCCATTCTGCTGGCCAGAATTTATAAGGCATCTCCCTTTTCTGACCTGCAGCAGGAATTGTGATTTTTAATCTCTGTTACCTGGCATTGGGGTCCCTTTCCTGCCTCCAAGCATGACTTCAGGGAGGCAATACATGCAAAACAGAAGCCGCGGAGACACCATCACGTGTTTCTCAACGCAAGCAATGACCAGCCAGGTCTTTGTCCGGGAAGGAACAACCACGGGAAGGGCAGTCCCCAATGAAGGAAACCACCTATGCCAAAACATGGTATCCATCCACATACAGCTGTTTCGGGGTATTGCCCCTCATCAGTGTGGAGTAGGAAACTGGCTGGTAGGAGCAATGCCTAATAAAAAGACTATGAAGAAGAGGATGAATGAACTCATGGAGATCAACATCCGACACTGCGGAGACACCATCACGTGTTTCTCAACGCAGTGATTCTAGAGCACTGCCCCCATCCCTTATGGGAAATATGCAAAACATGCAAAACAGAAGCCGCGGAGACACCATCACGTGTTTCTCAACGCAAGCAATGACCAGCCAGGTCTTTGTCCGGGAAGGAACAACCACGGGGAGGGCAGTCTCCAATGAAGGAAACCACCTATGCCAAAACATGGTATCCATCCACATACAGCTGTTTCGGGGTATTGCCCCTCATCAGTGTGGAGTAGGAAACTGGCTGGTAGGAGCAATGCCTAGTAAAAAGACTATGAAGAAGAGGATGAATGAACTCATGGAGATCAACATCCGACTCTGCGGAGACACCATCACGTGTTTCTCAACGCAGTGATTCTAGAGCACTGCCCCCATCCCTTATGGGAAATATGCAAAACATGCAAAACAGAAGCCGCAGAGACACCATCACGTGTTTCTCAACGCAAGCAATGACCAGCCAGGTCTTTGTCCGGGAAGGAACAACCACGGGAAGGGCAGTCTCCAATGAAGGAAACCACCTATGCCAAAACATGGTATCCATCCACATACAGCTGTTTCGGGGTATTGCCCCTCATCAGTGTGGAGTAGGAAACTGGCTGGTAGGAGCAATGCCTAGTAAAAAGACTATGAAGAAGAGGATGAATGAACTCATGGAAATCAACATCCGACACTGCGGAGACACCATCACGTGTTTCTCAACGCAGTGATTCTAGAGCACTGCCCCCATCCCTTATGGGAAATATGCAAAACATGCAAAACAGAAGCCGCGGAGACACCATCACATGTTTCTCAACGCAAGCAATGACCAGCCAGGTCTTTGTCCGGGAAGGAACAACCACGGGGAGGGCAGTCTCCAATGAAGGAAACCACCTATGCCAAAACATGGTATCCATCCACATACAGCTGTTTCGGGGTATTGCCCCTCATCAGTGTGGAGTAGGAAACTGGCTGGTAGGAGCAATGCCTAATAAAAAGACTATGAAGAAGAGGATGAATGAACTCATGGAGATCAACATCCGACACTGCGGAGACACCATCACGTGTTTCTCAACGCAGTGATTCTAGAGCACTGCCCCCATCCCTTATGGGAAATATGCAAAACATGCAAAACAGAAGCCGCGGAGACACCATCACGTGTTTCTCAACGCAAGCAATGACCAGCCAGGTCTTTGTCCGGGAAGGAACAACCACGGGAAGGGCAGTCTCCAATGAAGGAAACCACCTATGCCAAAACATGGTATCCATCCACATACAGCTGTTTCGGGGTATTGCCCCTCATCAGTGTGGAGTAGGAAACTGGCTGGTAGGAGCAATGCCTAGTAAAAAGACTATGAAGAAGAGGATGAATGAACTCATGGAGATCAACATCCGACACTGCGGAGACACCATCACATGTTTCTCAATGCAGTGATTCTAGAGCACTGCCCCCATCCCTTATGGGAAATATGCAAAACAGAAGCTGCGGAGACACCATCACGTGTTTCTCAACGCAAGCAAAGACCAGCAAGGTCTTTGTCCGGGAAGGAACAACCACAGGAAGGGCAGTCTCCAATGAAGAAAACCACCTATGCCAAAACATGGTATCCATCCACATACAGCTGTTTCGGGGTATTGCCCCTCATCAGTGTGGAGTAGGAAACTGGCTGGTAGGAGCAATGCCTAATAAAAAGACTATGAAGAAGAGGATGAATGAACTCATGGAGATCAACATCCGACACTGCGGAGACACCATCACGTGTTTCTCAACGCAGTGATTCTAGAGCACTGCCCCCATCCCTTATGGGAAATATGCAAAACATGCAAAACAGAAGCCGCGGAGACACCATCACGTGTTTCTCAACGCAAGCAATGACCAGCCAGGTCTTTGTCCGGGAAGGAACAACCACGGGAAGGGCAGTCTCCAATGAAGGAAACCACCTATGCCAAAACATGGTATCCATCCACATACAGCTGTTTCGGGGTATTGCCCCTCATCAGTGTGGAGTAGGAAACTGGCTGGTAGGAGCAATGCCTAGTAAAAAGACTATGAAGAAGAGGATGAATGAACTCATGGAGATCAACATCCGACACTGCGGAGACACCATCACATGTTTCTCAATGCAGTGATTCTAGAGCACTGCCCCCATCCCTTATGGGAAATATGCAAAACAGAAGCTGCGGAGACACCATCACGTGTTTCTCAACGCAAGCAAAGACCAGCAAGGTCTTTGTCCGGGAAGGAACAACCACAGGAAGGGCAGTCTCCAATGAAGAAAACCACCTATGCCAAAACATGGTATCCATCCACATACAGCTGTTTCGGGGTATTGCCCCTCATCAGTGTGGAGTAGGAAACTGGCTGGTAGGAGCAATGCCTAGTAAAAAGACTATGAAGAAGAGGATGGATGTGGATGGATACCATGTTTTGGCATAGGTGGTTTCCTTCATTGGAGACTGCCCTTCCCGTGGTTGTTCCTTCCCGGACAAAGACCTGGCTGGTCATTGCTTGCGTTGAGAAACACGTGATGGTGTCTCCGCGGCTTCTGTTTTGCATGTTTTGCATATTTCCCATAAGGGATGGGGGCAGTGCTCTAGAATCACTGCGTTGAGAAACACGTGATGGTGTCTCCGCAGTTTCGGATGTTGATCTCCATGAGTTCATTCATCCTCTTCTTCATAGTCTTTTTACTAGGCATTGCTCCTACCAGCCAGTTTCCTACTCCACACTGATGAGGGGCAATACCCCGAAACAGCTGTATGTGGATGGATACCATGTTTTGGCATAGGTGGTTTCCTTCATTGGAGACTGCCCTTCCCATGGTTGTTCCTTCCCGGACAAAGACCTTGCTGGTCATTGCTTGCGTTGAGAAACACGTGATGGTGTCTCCGCGACTTCTGTTTTGCATGTTTTGCATATTTCCCATAAGGGGTGGGGGCAGTGCTCTAGAATCACTGCGTTGAGAAACACGTGATGGTGTCTCCGCAGTGTCGGATGTTGATCTCCATGAGTTCATTCATCCTCTTCTTCAGGGAGGCAATGTCACTGTGACAACCAGACTCTGGGGTGTCACATTTTTACAAACTACACTCCCCAATGAATTCATGTATGGGTGCAGTGAGCATGCTGACACCACGTGCCTCACAGAAATTTATACCATTGGCCGTGAAGAAAAAATAACTACATTTTTACCACTAAAATGTTGTTTTAGCTGAAAATATTTAATTTTTATTAGGGCTAATAAGGAAAAATGTACTTAACGCAGTGACAGTTTAAAACTATGACAGACATAGCCATCATGGCTACGGAACTGACACTTGCTCTTGATGTGCTATGTTTATTATTGGTAATTTAGGGGTTAAACGGGGGATATTCTTCATCTAATAAAAATCTACGCTTAAAACCTTGCCCAAAAAATTTACTTTGCGGATTTGAAACACGCACCGCGGGTCAGGTTACGCTGCATAAAAAAAGCACAGTGGGCAGGAGATTTCTATAAATCTTGTTCAATTTGCTGGTACTGTAAGATGCTGAATTTGCATTGCAGCATCAAAATCTTATCATAGAAACACAACCTAAGGGGCTCAGACACTGCAGAAAGTGGCCATCTTAATGCTCATTCTACAGGAACTACAGTATCCACATCGACTCACCCATAAATATATGCAGTAATAATGTCCTTCTGGTGCCATACACAAGAATACCACCTCCTCAGTAATAACCCCCCATAACCAGTCTTTGCAATAGTAAACACTTCCTTTTGTAGGACCAAAAATAGGTTTTCCTGGCTTTCTTTATAGTGGTGTGGTACTTGTCATCACTTTCTCCTTATGAATAATCCTTTCTATGGATTTTATTTATTACTAGCTGAAGAGCCCGGCATTGCCTGGGCATAGTAACCAGCTGTGGTTAGTTATATCAAATTATAATGATTATATTGCACATAAAAACATTTCACATCATATATTCAACACTATAGATTTGCAACACAAATTAACTAAACGATTACCTAAGTATTGAAAGTATTTTATTTTCAACTCATTCAAGATTTTTGGTCTTTCCTTTCAGTGCAAAGATGAACAGATTTTTGGCAGTTCCAACTCTTGAACAGACCACGTCAAGTTGACCATGAGAAAAGCATGGAGATTGCAAATTGATCCCTACTAGAGTTGAGCGAAACGGGTCGAAAAAATTCAAAAGTCGCCGACTTTTGGCAAAGTCGGGTTTCATGAAACGAAACCCGACCCTAGGATGAGGTCGGCCACGAGGTCGGCGACTTACGCGCCAAAGTCGCGTTTCAAAAGTTTGTTTTGCGCTCTTTTTCAGCCAATCAGGATCCACGGACACTGTGGGCAACGTGATGACATAGGCAGGGGTCACCACCATCTTTCAGAAGGGCATGCAAGTGATTGGCTTGCTTTGGTGGGCGTCACAGGGGGTATAAAAGGGCGTGCACGCCGACCGCCATCTTAATTCGGCCGATCTCAGTATAGGGAGAGGTTGCTGATTCTGTAGGGAGAGTGTTAGGCAGGGAAGAAGACAAAAAAACTGCTTCTGCTGCTAGCGATTTGGCCTGCACAACACACCAGTCACTGTGTGTGCAGTGCAAGGGGAGGCTATATAGTGGTGTATCAGTGGTGTTGGTTGTTGGGCTGCCTTCTAAGGCTTCCTGACAGGCTGGCATTGCTGTTTACCCACTGCTCCGCAAACTGCTTTTTTAAAAGCAATTCCAATTTTTTTTTTTTGTCCTGCTGAGAAGAAAAAAAAACTGCTTCTGCTGCTAGCAATTTGGCCTGCACAACACACTAGTCACTGTGTGTGCAGTTCAAGGGGAGGCTATATTGTGGTGTATCAGTGGTGTTGGTTGTTGGGCTGCCTTTTAAGGCTTCCTGACAGGCTGGAATTGCTGTTTACCCACTGCTCTGCAAACTGCTTTTTTAAAAGCAATCCAATCTCCCTTATCCTCTAGTCACTTTTGTCACAGCTGTGCCATCGAGCCTGTGACATAGCGCTCAGATATCAGTGGGCCTCACACAATCCAAAAGTGTCCAGTGTCCAAAAGTGTGTGCAGAGATTCAAAATCTCCCTTATCCTCTAGTCACTTTGGTCACAGCTGTGCCATCGAGCCTGTCACATAGCGCTCAGATATTCATTGGGCCTCACACAATCCAAAAGTGTCCAGTGTCCAAAAGTGTGTGCAGAGATTCAAAATCTCCCTTATCCTCTAGTCACTTTGGTCACAGCTGTGCCATCGAGCCTGTCACATAGCGCTCAGATATTCATTGGGCCTCACACAATCCAAAAGTGTCCAGTGTCCAAAAGTGTCTGCAGAAATTCAAAATCTCCCTTATCCTCTAGTCACTTTGGTCACAGCTGTGCCATCGAGCCTGTCACATAGCGCTCAGATATTCATTGGGCCTCACACAATCCAAAAGTGTCCAGTGTCCAAAAGTGTCTGCAGAAATTCAAAATCTCCCTTATCCTCTAGTCACTTTGGTCACAGCTGTGCCATCGAGCCTGTCACATAGCGCTCAGATATTCATTGGGCCTCACACAATCCAAAAGTGTCCAGTGTCCAAAAGTGTCTGCAGAAATTCAAAATCTCCCTTATCCTCTAGTCACTTTGGTCACAGCTGTGCCATCGAGCCTGTCACATAGCGCTCAGATATTCATTGGGCCTCACACAATCCAAAAGTGTCCAGTGTCCAAAAGTGTGTGCAGAGATTCAAAATCTCCCTTATCCTCTAGTCACTTTGGTCACAGCTGTGCCATCGAGCCTGTGACATAGCGCTCAGATATCAGTGGGCCTCACACAATCCAAAAGTGTCCAGTGTCCAAAAGTGTGTGCAGAGATTCAAAATCTCCCTTATCCTCTAGTCACTTTGGTCACAGCTGTGCCATCGAGCCTGTGACATAGCGCTCAGATATCAGTGGGCCTCACACAATCCAAAAGTGTCCAGTGTCCAAAAGTGTGTGCAGAGATTCAAAATCTCCCTTATCCTCTAGTCACTTTGGTCACAGCTGTGCCATCAAGCCTGTCACATAGTGCTCAGATATTCATTGGGCCTCACACAATCCAAAAGTGTCCAGTGTCCAAAAGTGTCTGCAGAAATTCAAAATCTCCCTTATCCTCTAGTCACTTTGGTCACAGCTGTGCCATCGAGCCTGTCACATAGCGCTCAGATATTCATTGGGCCTCACACAATCCAAAAGTGTCCAGTGTCCAAAAGTGTGTGCAGAGATTCAAAATCTCCCTTATCCTCTAGTCACTTTGGTCACAGCTGTGCCATCGAGCCTGTCACATAGCGCTCAGATATTCATTGGGCCTCACACAATCCAAAAGTGTCCAGTGTCCAAAAGTGTCTGCAGAAATTCAAAATCTCCCTTATCCTCTAGTCACTTTGGTCACAGCTGTGCCATCGAGCCTGTCACATAGCGCTCAGATATTCATTGGGCCTCACACAATCCAAAAGTGTCCAGTGTCCAAAAGTGTCTGCAGAAATTCAAAATCTCCCCTTTCTTATAGACACCTTGTACCTTGTTTTACATTACTATATAGTTTGTTGGATTTTGTCTACATTTCTACCAAAAATGAGGAAGGCTGGTGGAAGAGGCCGTGGAATTGGGCGGGGGTTGGCAGCTGGTAATGATGGTGTTGGTGGTGGATCTGATGGTAGTGGCAAGAGCAAAATAGGACCGAATGCAGGAGGTGTTGAGCCTGCGTCATTGTCTGGCTACATAAGGCCTCGAACGCTTAGTTTTCTAGGAGTTGGCAAACCGCTTTTAAAGCCAGAGCATCAGGAAAAAGTTTTGTCTTACATTGCTGACTCAGCCTCCAGCTCTATCGCCTCCTCTTCTTCAGTTGTAAAAAGTAAAAGCACTGAGTCGTCATTGGAGGCTCATGTTCATGAACCACACCTTTCCTTGTGTCCTTCACCCCAACCAAGATTGAAGGATGACGCAGGCCATAATACTGATTAATCCATGGAGCTGTTTTCACATACCATGCCTGGATTATCAAGTCAAATGGTGAATTACCCAGGCCAAGATGAATCTGACATGGAGTGCACTGATGCACAGCCGCTGATATATGATTCTGCTGGTACATTCACTCAGAGCACTACATTGTCCTCGCAGTGTACAGAGCCAGATTGTGACCCTGATGAGACTCAGGTGCCCCTTCCCGCACACTATACCACCATACACGGTGACACAGAGGAAGGTGCACATGACATAGAAGAGGAGGTGATGGATGACCCAGTTGTTGACCCAGATTGGCATCCATTGGGGGAAGAGGGTGCTGCTTCCAATAGCTCAGATGAGGAGCATCCACAGCAGACATCGACATCGCAACAGCTGTTATCTGGCAGGCCCGTAGCACTCCAAAGACAGGTTCCAAACATCAAAATAGTTGCTGGACAGCTTGTCCAGAGGGTCAAAAGATCACAGCGTGCTAGGCCGCAAAATGTCTGCCAAAGTAGGAAGAGTGCAGTGTGGCACTTTTTTGAACAAAATCCTCATGATCAGGCCAAGGTTATCTGTAAGAAGTGCGCAAAGACCTTTAGCCGAGGGAAAAATCTGAAAAATTTGAATACCAGTTGCATGCTTAGACATTTAACCAGCATGCACTTGCAAGCGTGGACACAACACCAAACCTCAAGTGCCACATGTGCAACTGATCACAACGAAGGTAGTCAGCAACGCTACATTGTTTCCCCCACTGTAAGCCCACCGGTTAGCACAGCAGCAAATGTTGAGGTGTCGTTGCAAGGCCACAGCAGTCAGGGAATCCCACTGTTATATCAATGAAAGACTGATTTTAGGCCATCAGAAAGAACACCAACTCCATCACCATCATCAACCCTCTCTCAGTCCGCCCTGTCCACCGCTACTTGCACCATATGCAGCTCTCAAGTCCAGCTCACCCTCCCAGACACTATAAGTAGGTCAAGAAAGTACTCAGTCTCTCATCCGCGTACACTGGGTTTGAACGCCCACATTGCCAAACTAATCTCGTTTGAGATGATGCCCTTTCGGTTGGTGGAAAGCACAGCTTTCCGCGAACTCATGGCCTATGCAGTACCACGCTATGACCTACCCAGTCGCCACTTCTTCTCTCGCAAAGCCATCCCAGCCCTCCACCATCATGGACACACAGCAGAAGTGGCGTTGGAGACAGGGGTTTCATGACAATATTGTGGACTGATTTTTCAAATACCGCTCACACAACTGGTAATACTGCATCGATGGAAAGTGACAGGAGACAGCAGTTGTCAACTATGGTTACAAACTACTTTTCCTCCCATATCGATGTTCTCCCACACAGGTCATTCCCCTTTGACTATTGGGCCGCTAAACTGGACACCTGGCCTGAATTGGCCCAATATGCCTTACAGGAGCTCGCTTGCCCAGCTGCAAGTGTGCTATCGGAAAGAGTCTTCAGTGCAGCTGGATCAATCCTGACAGAAAAAAGGACCCGTCTGTCAACCCAAAATGTGGATGATCTAACCTTCATTAAAATGAACCATGCATGGGTTTCCAAGGATTTTGTCCCACCTTCCCCTGATGACACATAGGGTGACAGAAAAATGGCTTGCTTTGGTCCACCTTTTCCTGGGACTTCACCTATTTCGCCTTTTGCATCAGCTGAATGTCCAACATCAACATATGCCACTTTCTAAAACTCCCTAACTGTGCTGCCTCCCCCCCATGGCCGGGGTCACCACCTAGTGCACGACACCGTGCGAGTGCCGTTGCCCTGGACAGGTGGGTAGGCCGACTCTTGGGCGTGGGCACTGGCACAGGGTCCCTCATAGTGCAATCAAGTGTCTCTGACGGTGGTGGTGCACACCCGCCGTCAGACACACCGCTGTGCTATGAGGGGCCCAGTGCCAGTACCGACACCCACGAGTGGGCCCCCCTTGCTTGAGCAGGGCCCCAGCATTTGCAATCTTTACCTCTCCCTGCTCCTCCGCTGTGTAATCTGGGCCGTCAAATCCATACTGTGCCTGACACCGTCTGAGCCTGCCTCCTGATGTATAGACATATATTTTGAATGTGTACGCTATCCATACATGTTATCCAGGGATACGGTACCCTTTCTAACCTTTGTGCAATCACGTGCGATCCATACTGGGCCTAACACCGTCTGAGCCTGCCTCCTGAGACATATATTTTGAATGTGTACGCTATCCATACATGTTATCCGGGGAAACGGTACCCTTTCTAACCTTTGTGCAATCACGTGCGATCCATACTGGGCCTAACACCGTCTGAGCCTGCCTCCTGAGACATATATTTTGAATGTGTACGCGATCCATACATGTTATCCAGGGATACGGTACCCTTTCTAACCTTTGTGCAATCACGTGCGATCCATACTGGGCCTAACACCGTCTAAGCCTGCCTCCTGAGACATATATTTTGAATGTGTACGCTATCCATACATGTTATCCGGGGAAACGGTACCCTTTCTAACCTTTGTGCAATCACGTGCAATCCATACTGGGCCTAACACCGTCTGAGCCTGCCTCCTGATGTATAGACATATATTTTGAATGTGTACGCTATCCATACATGTTATCCAGGGATACGGTACCCTTTCTAACCTTTGTGCAATCACGTGCGATCCATACTGGGCCTAACACCGTCTGAGCCTGCCTCCTGATGTATAGACATATATTTTGAATGTGTACGCTATCCATACATGTTATCTGGGGATACGGTACCCTTTCTAACCTTTGTGCAATCACGTGCAATCCATACTGGGCCTTACACCGTCTGAGCCTGCCTCCTGATGTATAGACATATATTTTGAATGTGTACGCTATCCATACATGTTATCCGGGGATACGGTACCCTTTCTAACCTTTGTGCAATCACGTGCAATCCATACTGGGCCTTACACCGTCTGAGCCTGCCTCCTGATGTATAGACATATATTTTGAATGTGTACGCTATCCATACATGTTATCCGGGGATACGGTACACTTTCTAACCTTTGTGCAATCACGTGCAATCCATACTGGGCCTAACACCGCCTGAGCCTGCCTCCTGAGACATATATTTTGAATGTGTACGCTATCCATACATGTTATCCAGGGATACGGTACCCTTTCTAACCTTTGTGCAATCACGTGCGATCCATACTGGGCCTAACACCATCTGAGCCTGCCTCCTGAGACATATATTTTGAATGTGTGCCCAATCCATACATGTTATCCGGGGAAACGGTACCCTTTCTAACCTTTGTGCAATCACGTGCAATCCATACTAGGCCTAACACCGTCTGAGCCTGCCTCCTGATGTATAGACATATATTTTGAATGTGTACGCTATCCATACATGTTATCTGGGGATACAGTACCCTTTCTCACCTTTGTGCAATCACGTGTAATCCATACTGGGCATGAGAACGGCTGGCGAGCTGTTAAGCAAGCTACAGCACCTGTGGTTTGCACACGTAAGTTTTTCATTTTTTCAGGAATGACGGTTAGGCCTAATTCCGGAACTGCGGTTGACCTGCACTTACTGGGAAATCATCGTTCGCGGGTAATAATTGTAATCAGTGATCCCCATCACTAACGTTGTTCAGCGGGTTATCTGCACCTGTAAGCGACAAACGCTGGCCTTTTCAGTGTAGCGCACATGCAGCCACGGACATGTAAGGGCATGACACACCAGTTATTGGCCAATCTCATGTGCCAGAGCCTCACGTGTCCCTCTAGTAAGCCGGACTCGGACCGCGGGGCATGACGGAATCTCGTTCGTTAACGGAATTAAGCTTGCAATGTGTGCATCTGTTCTGTAGCTGGCATGGTTGAGGTTTCCCAGGTGGAGTCGAATTTAACCGTAGGCTCCACTCCTGGTGGTGCCCTTCTGGACATTCCTTTAAGGTTCAGCTTTGCAACCATACTGCCCACATAAAACAAACACTTTGCCTTCATGAACGCTGTTTGGAGGGTCATGACTCGTGGGAATAACGCCGCCCAATCAGTTAACCTGCTAGAGAGATCCTTCGTTGCTCCTAAGCATGACATCACACTCCCTAGGAAGAAGGTAATGCCACTGTGGCGACCGTACTCCTGGGGGCGACACAAGTGCACTGATGCCCAGCCACTGCTCGATGAATCTGCTGGTACATTGACCCAGACCACTACATTCCCCTCGCACGCTACACGGCCTGAATCTGACCCTGATGAAACTCAGGTTACCCTTCCCATATACAGTTCCATCTTACACGGTGACAAAGAGGAAGCTGCAGATGAAAGTGCAGGTTCGGCCCACCAGCCATCAGACACACCACCGTACTATCAGAGGCCCTGTGCCAGTGCCGTCGCCAACGAGTGGGACCCCCTGCTTGCTCAGGATCACAGCACTTGCAAGGTTGAAATACTGTGCAGTGAGATGGAAGATGGGGACGACGAGGAGTCTAGACTAGTACAGGGATTCCCTAGCGAGGAGACTTATTTGATTGTTTTCAATGTTGGGACAGCAATTTTTGGGGAGCACTATACTCTGGAGAATGATAGATGGGGCCCACCATACACTGGAACATTCCAAAGGTGGACATCAGACACTGGAGCAGCATTTACAGGGCCCATTATACACTAGAGCATTAGAAATGGGGCCCATTATGTTTGGAGCATTATTTGGGCCCATAAGACAGTGGAGCTTCATCCATGGGGACCAACATATACTGTAGCATTATTTGGAGCTCATCATATACTGTTTCAAACATTATATGGGACCAATGATTCTGTATGGAGAAATAGATGGGCCTTGTCATGAGATGTAAAAAGTGAAGTATTTTTCATTGTACTATACCGCTATTTCTCTGCCGTATCGGAGCATGATGAGTTGTGGTATGTGTTAAAGGGGCGCTCTTTCGCCCAGGGCACATGAAAACCTGGAGCCAGCCCCCCCCCCACAACTTTAGCCAAATAACCCCCATTTTTCAGTGCGTAACTTGTATTATGAAGTTAATTAAGGTTGACAAGCTTAAGTAAGAAGAATTGATGCTTTTGGCATTCAAATGGGCACTGTAGGTGTGTTTCCTGTCCTCCTCTCACTGCCGACTTTTATTCCCCATTGACTTACATTGGGTTTCGTGTTTCAGGACGACCCCGACTTTTCCCTATAATCGGACGATCTTGCTCGACCCGACTTTTGGAAAAGTCGGGTTTCACGAAACGAAACTCGACCCTAAAAAACCAAAAGTCGCTCAACTCTAATCCCTACCACTTTCAAGGACTGTCCCTGAGCATTGTTAATGGACATTGCAAATAATCCTATTGTGTGTTACTGACTGCTCAGCTGTGTATCTAATCCTATCCTGTGTGATACTGACTGCTGAGCCGTGTATCTAATCCTATCCTTTGTGATACTCTCTGCTGAGCTGTGTATCTATTCCTATCCTGTGTGATACTGACTGCTGAGCTGTGTATCTAATCCTATCCTGTGTGATACCGTCTGCTGAGCCGTGTATCTAACCCGATCCTGTGTGATACTGACTGCTGAGCCATGTGTCTAATCCTCTCCTGTGTGATACTGACTGCTGAGCTGTGTATCTAACCCTATCCTGTGTGATACCAACTGCTGAGCCGTGTACCTAATCCTATCATGTGTGTTACTGACTGCTCAGCCGTGTATCTAATCCTATCCTGTGTGATACTGACTGCTGAGCCAAGTATCTTATCCTATCCTGTGTGATACTGACTGCTGAGCCGTGTATCCAATACTATTCTGTGTGATACTGTGTGCTGAGCTGTGTATCTAATCCTATCCAGTGTGATAAAGACTGCTGAACCGTGTATCTAACCCTATCCTGTGTGATACTGACTGCTGAGCCATGTATCTAATCCTATCCTGTGTGATACAGACTGCTGAGCCGTGTACCTAATCCTATCCTGTGTGATACCATCTTCTGAGCCGTGTATCTAACCCTATCCTGCGTGATACTGACTGCTGTGCTGTGTATCTAATCCTATGCTGTGTGATACCATCTGCTGAACCATGTATCTAACCCTATCCTGTGTGATACTGACTGCTGAGCCGTGTATCTAATCCTATCCTGTGTGATACTGACTGCTGAGCCGTGTACCTAATCCTATCCTGTGTGATACTGACTGCTGAGCTGTGTATCTAATTCTATGCTGTGTGATACTGACTAGAGTTGAGCGATACCACCCGATATTGAAAAATATCGGATCGGATTGGATCAGCCGATATCAAAAAAGTATCGGGTATCGCCGATTCCGATCCCGGAAGTCCCATTCAAGTCAATGGAACAGAAATATCGGAATTAAAAAAAACCCTTTCTTTCCTTGTAGTTTAATTCTACAAGAAGAAAAACAACTACGAATAATGTAGCATGTATTGGGGGAGGTGGAGGAGACATTAAAGGCATAGAGGTTTAGCCCAATCAAATGGAATAGCAGGAATACATTTTTTTTTAAGATGTTCGGAGTTACAAAGATATTGACTATGTTAACCTTTTGTATATTTTGTTAGATATGTATGTTTCACTACTTCCATACTCTTCACCTTCTTTTTTACTTCTCCAACACTTTCTCTTTCATCATCCTCAGCAGCAGCATCTTTTTCATCAACTTCTTCTTCACCTTATTCATCTTCTTCTTCTTCACCTTCTTCCTATTATTCTTTTTTTTACATTCTTCATCTTCTTCCTATTATTCTTTTTTTGTACATTCTTCCTATTCTTCTTATTCATCATATTCTTATTTGTGACAGGCATTCCTGTAGTTGTTATCTATAAAATTTTGAAGATTACACCTTCCGTTCTGCCTGTCACAAAAGATTTACAACAGGATTTGTCCGCGTTCAGTTTGGCCTGCAGCAGCAGGCATTTTCCAGGGGCACCACGAGGAGGAACGGACTCACCCCCATACACTGCTTAGTCTTCTTCTGCTTATAATTTAGATAATATCATTTGCTCAGATTTTTAGTCTTATGCTTAATGTTCTTCTGCTTTTGGTTTTTCTGCTTCTTGCTCTTCTGTTTCTTGTTGTTCTGCATCTTGGTGGTTGTCTTCATGTTCTTTGTCCTCTTCGTCATCTTCTTCAGCTTCATCTTTTTGGTCTTCTTCAGTGTGGTCTTCAGGGTCGTCGTCTTCAGGGTCGTCGTCAGGGAGATCCAGAGTGAGAACCAAAAACCATTTCCACATGCGTGAAATTGAAAAGTAGCAGAAGGTACAAGAAGGCTGAGGAACTGCCGGGAACCAGCTGATGGTCCTGGAACCCGGATGGGCAGCAGAAGGAACAAGAGCCAATGGCACAACCGTGGACCAGCTGACGATGCTGGAACCCGGTTACTAAGCAGGAGGTACCTGTGCTATAAAACACTACCAAGGACCAGCAGACGTTGCTGGAACTCGGATACCGAGAAGGAGGCACCTAGGCCAAAGGCACTGCCGAGAACCAGCTGACGGTGCTGGAACCCGGATGGGTAGCAGATGCTACAAGAGTCAATGGAACTACCGAGAACCAGCTGACGGTGCTGGTACCCAGAGTGGCAGCAGAAGGAACAAGAGCCAATGGCACAACCGTTGACCAGCTGACGGTGCTGAAACACGGTTACTAAGCAGGAGGTGCTTGTGCTACTAAGCACTACCAAGGACCAGCAGACGTTGCTAGAACTCGGATACCGAGAAGGAGGCACCTAGGCCAAAGGCACTGCCGAGAACCAGCTGACGGTACTGGAACCCGGATGGCTAGCAGAAGGAACAAGAGCAAATGGAACTAGCGAGGACAAGCTGACGGTGCTGGAACCCGGAGGGGCAGCAGAAGGAACAAGAGCCAATGGCACAACCGTGGACCAGCTGACGGTGCTGAAACCCGGTTATTAAGCAGGAGGTACCTGTGCTACAGAGCACTACCAAGGACCAGCAGACGTTGCTGGAACTCGGATACCGAGAAGGAGGCACCTAGGCCAAAGGCACTGCCAAGAACCAGCTGACGGTACTGGAACCTGGATGGCTAGCAGAAGCTACCCCTGAAAAACAAAGTTGCAAGGCCGCAGTTACCGAAACCCACAGTCCTACAGGGGGTGCTTGTCCTATTGGCACTACGGAACCAGCCTTTATTACCAGAACCCGCAGCCCACATAGAAAGCACCTAAACTGCAGGCACCATAGAGTCGGCTAACCCAACAGCAACACGACTGGACAACGTTTTGGTGGCAAAGTGACGTTGACACTACCCAGAAAGAGCAGGCGTGCTGGAACCTGGTTGGGCAGGAGGGAATACCCATGCCAAAGACACTGCCGAGGACCAGCTGACGGTGCTGGCACCCGGATGGGTAGCAGAAGCTACAAGAGTCAATGGAACTACCGAGAACCAGCTGACGGTGCTGGTACCCAGAGTGGCAGCAGAAGGAACAAGAGCCAATGGCACAACCGTGGACCAGCTGACGGTGCTGGAACATGGTTACTAAGCAGGAGGTACCTGTGCTACAAAGCACTACCAAGGACCAGCAGACGTTGCTGGAACTCGGATACCGAGAAGGAGGCACCTAGGCCAAAGGCACTGCCGAGAATCAGCTGACGGTGCTGGAACCCGGATGGGTAGCAGAAGCTACAAGAGTCAATGGAACTACCGAGAACCAGCTGACGGTGCTGGTACCCAGAGTGGCAGCAGAAGGAACAAGAGCCAATGGCACAGCCGTGGACCAGCTGACGGTGCTGGAACATGGTTACTAAGCAGGAGGTACCTGTGCTACAAAGCACTACCAAGGACCAGCAGACGTTGCTGGAACTCGGATACCGAGAAGGAGGCACCTAGGCCAAAGGCACTGCCGAGAACCAGCTGACGGTACTGGAACCCGGATGGGTGGCAGAAGCTACCCCTGAAAAACAACCTTGCAAGGCCGCGAGCCGGCCGCAGTTATGGAAACCCAAGTCCTACAGGGGGGGCTTGTCCTATTGGCACTATGGAACCAGCCTTTATTACCAGAACCCGCAGCCCACATAGGAAGCACCTAAACTGCAGGCACCATAGACACGGCTAACCCGACCGCAACACGACTGGACAACGTTTTGGTGGCAAAGTGACGTTGACACTACCCGGAAAGAGCAGGCGTGCTGAAACCAGGTTGGGCAGGAGGGAGTACCCGTGCCAAAGACACTGCCGAGGACCAGCTGACGGTGCTGGCACCCGGATGGGTAGCAGAAGCTACCCCTGAAAAACAAAGTTGCAAGGCCGCGAGCCGGCCGCAGTTACCGAAACCCACAGTCCTACAGGGGGTGCTTGTCCTATTAGCACTACGGAACCAGCCTTTATTACCATAACCCGCAGCCCACATAGGAAGCACCTAAACTGCAGGCACCATAGAGTCGGCTAACCCGACCGCAACACGACTGGACAACGTTTTGGTGGCAAAGTGACGTTGACAATCCCCGGAAACAGCAGGCGTGCTGGAACCAGGCTGGGCAGGAGGGAGTACCCGTGCCAAAGACACTTCTGAGCAGCAACTGGCGATGTTGGAGCCCAGGGTCAATCATGCAGCAGGCTGAGGCCTACTTGGAGCGAGTAGTAAATCAGATGTAGTGTGATTTTGGAGGCAGCAGGAGACTTTGTCGTCCACACAGCAGGGGAGCAGCTGGCGTTACTGAACCGCACACTGAAGCATTTGTTTTTCTCTGTGCAGACGGCACTTCCGAGCAACAACTGGCTGTGTTGAAGCCCAGGATCAATCATGGAGCAGGCTGAGGCCTAATTGAAGCAAGTTTTATATCGGTTGTACGCTACTACTGATTGTAACCGTGCTTCACTTAGGCCTCTGGCTCTACTGTCTCTAGTTTTTCCCTTGGCTTCCAACCCCGCCAGTTGCTGCTCTGAAGTGGCGTTTGCAGAATCCACACTTGTTTCTGAGTTACAGGGGCTCAGTCACGTCAGTTGATCCCCTGATGTGTATACGGCAAGGTCTCCTGCTCTGTCCACATTCCCACTACTAGTAATGGGAATGTGGACAGAGCAGGAGATCTTGCCGGACACACATCAGGGGATCAACTGACGTGACTGAGTCCCAGTAACACAGGAACAAGTGTGGATTGTGCAGACGCCACTTCAGAGCAGCAACTGGCGGGGTTGGAGGCCAGGGGAAATAGAAGTGACAGTGGAGCCAGAGGCCTAAGTGGAGCACAGTTAAAAATCAGTAGTAGTGTGACTGTGTAGGCAGCAGGAGACTTTGCCATCCACACAGCAGGGGAGCAGCTGGCGTTGCTGAACCCCACTGACACAGGAGCTAGTGTTTCTCTCTGTGCGGACGGCACTTCCAAGCAACAACTGGCTGTGTTGAAGCCAAGGATCAATCATGGAGCAGGCTGAGGCCTACTTGGAGCGAGTAGAAAATAAGATGTAGTGTGATTTTGGAGGCAGCAGGAGACTTTGTCGTCCACACAGCAGGGGAGCAGCTGGCATTACTGAACCCCACTAACACAGGAGCTATTGTGCTTTTCTCTGTGAAGACGGCACTTCTGAACACCAACTGGCATTGTTGGAGCCCAGGATCAAGCATGGAGCAGGCTGAGGCCTGATGGTTTTTGAATGTGGAGGCAGCAGGAGACTTTGTCGTCCACACAGCAAGGGAACAGCAGACGTTACTGAACCCCACTAACACAGGAGCTAGTGTGTTTTTCTCTGTGAAGACGGCACTTCTGAACACCAACTGGCGTTGTTGGAGCCCAAGAACAAGCATGGAGCAGGCTGAGGCCTGATGGTTTTTGAATGTGGAGGCAGCAGGAGACTTTGTCGTCCACACAGCAGGGGAACAGCAGACGTTACTGAACCCCACTAACACAGGAGCTAGTGTGTTTTCTCTGTGAAGACGGCACTTCTGAACACCAACTGGCATTGTTGGAGCCCAGGATCAAGCATGGAGCAGGCAGAGGCCTGATGGTTTGGTTTTTGAATGTGGAGGCAGCAGGAGACTTTGTCGTCCACACAGCAGGGTAACAGTAGACGTTACTGAACCCCACTAACACATTAGCTCGTATTTTTCTCTGTGAAGTCGTCACTTCTGAACACCAACTGGCGTTGTTGGAGCCCAGGATCAAGCATGGAGCAGGCTGATGCCAGATGGTTTTTGAATGTGGAGGCAGCAGGAGACTTTGTCGTTCACACAGCATTGGAACAGCTGACGTTACTGAACCCCACTAACACAGGAGCTAGTGTGTTTTTCTCTGTGAAGATGGCACTTCTGACCACCATCTGGCGTTGTTGGAGCCCAGGATCAAGCATGGAGCAGGCTGAGGCCTGATGGTTTTTGAATGTGGAGGCAGCAGGAGACTTTGTCGTCCACACAGCAGGGGAACAGCAGACGTTACTGAACCCCACTAACACAGGAGCTAGTGTGTTTTTCTCTGTGAAGATGTCACTTCTGAACACCATCTGGCGTTGCTGGAGCCCAGTATCAAGCATGGAGCAGGCTAAGGCCTGATGGTTTTTGAATGTGGAGGCAGCAGGAGACTTTGTCGTCCCCACAGCAGGGGAACAGCAGACGTTACTGAACCCCACTAACACAGGAGCTAGTGTTTTTCTCTGTGAATACGGCACTTCTGAACACCAACTGGCGTTGTTGGAGCCCAGGATCAAGCATGGAGCAGGCAGAGGCCTGATGGTTTTTGAATGTGGAGGCAGCAGGAGACTTTGTCGTCCACACAGCAGGGGAACAGCAGACGTTACTGAACCCAACTAACAAAGGAGCTAGTGTTTTTCTCTGTGAAGATGGCACTT
Source organism: Dendrobates tinctorius (assembly GCF_039654945.1). Lineage (NCBI taxonomy): Eukaryota > Metazoa > Chordata > Amphibia > Anura > Dendrobatidae > Dendrobates > Dendrobates tinctorius. The sequence continues at coordinate 19,402,114 of NW_027361717.1, forward strand.
CTGAACACCATGCTTGATCCTGGGCTCCAATAACGCCCACTACTAGTAATGGGAATGTGGACAGAGCAGAAGACCTTGCCGGACACACATCAGGGGATCAACTGACGTCACTGAGCTCCAGTAACACAGGAACAAGTGTGGATTGTGCAGACGCCACTTCAGAGCAGCAACTGGCGGGGTTGGAGGCCAGGGGAAATACTAGAGACAGTGGAGCCAGAGGCCATAGTGGAGCACGGTTAAAAATCAGTAGTAGTTCGATTGTGGAGGGAGCAGGAGACTTTGCCATCCACACAGCAGGGGAGCAGATGGCGTTACTGAATCCCACTAACACAGGAGCTAGTGATTTTCTCTGTGCAGACGGCACTTCTGAGCGACAACTGGCTGTGTTGAAGCCCAGGGATTACAGTTCAGGTGGTAGAAACATGAAAACAACAGGAGACCTGGATACTGTTGCCAACCAATTATTTATTCTGGTAGAGGACTGGCAAATTCTGGCGAGATCCAGGCCTTGTTCATTTTCAGAAAAGTAAGCCGGTCAACGTTATCGGAGGATAGTCGCGTGCGACGGTCTGTTAGTACACCACCTGCGGCACGAAAGACACTTCCAATAATACTCTGGCAGCAGGGAAAGCCAGCACCCCCAATGCATACTAGCTAAGCTCTGGCCATGTATCCAGCTTTGAGACCCAAAACTTGAAGGGGGAAGAGCCATCTGGGAGTACACTGACAGGGCAAGACATGTAGTCTGTCACCATCTGACGGAAACGTTGCCTCCTGCTGACTGGAGCCGTCTGTGATGGTGTAGACATTTGTGGCGGACACACAAAACTTTGCCACATTTGGGCCATAGTGTTCTTGCCTTGTGCTGAGGCGCTGCCTCTGCTCCCTCTTTGTGCCGAGCTTCCTCCACTGCCTCGACGCACAGAGCTGCTTTGTAAAGCACTAGCAGCACTGCTGTCGGGTGGAATGGAGAACATGATGGACTGTACCAGTGTGTCTTGGTACTCCCGCAGTTTACTCTCCCGGTTCAACGGTGATATGAGGCTTAGTAAGTTGTCCCGGTAGCGAGGATCTAGGAGGGTGTACTCCCAATAATCAGTCGTGTTGAGAATGTGGGCGATGCGGCGGTCGTTTCTCAGGCACTGCAGCATGAAATCAACCATGTGCTGCAGACTCCCAACTGCCAAAGAAACGCTGTCCCCTGCTTGAGTCGTCATCTCTGCCTGCTCTGCATCACCCCAGGCTCGCTGTACATACTGACTAGAGCATTGTGTACCTCCCTCCTCTGGAGAGATGTCTTCCTCCTCCATTGACTCCTCCTCATCCTGCTCACAAAGTGTCCCCTGCCTAGGCCTTTTTGAGGAACCACGTAGCGCAGACTGTCCAGAAGCAGATGGCATTTGTGACTCGTCATCCTCCACCTCTTCCAAACCTCCTCCCTTAGTGCTTGCAGTGTTTTTTGAAGCAGGCAGATAAGGGGGACAGTCATGCTGACTAGTGCATCATCTGCACTCGCCATCCGCGTGGAATCATCGAAGGCACGCAAAAGGAGGCAGATGTCCTTCATAGAGGCCCACTCAGTGGTGCTGAAGTGTGACGGGCGCACAGTGCGACTTGTTTGCACCAGATGCAGCTGGCACTCCATGACTGCTGCCTGCTGCTTACACAACCGCTCCAACATATGTAATGTTGAATTCCACCTGGTGGGTAGGTCACATATGATGCGATGTTCCGGAAGGCGTAATCGGCGCTGCAGAGCAGCAAGGCGCGATCTTGCCATGCTGGAAAGCCGCAAGTGAGCGCACTCTATGCGGACCTTGTGCAGCAGTGCATCAAGATTAGGATAGTCCCTCAGAAAGCTCTGCACGACAAAGTTCAGCACATGTGCCAGACATGGGATGTCAGTGAGGTTGCCTAGGGCCAGAGCTGCCACCAGATTTCGGCCATTGTCACACACTACCAAGCCCAAGCAATGACTAGCCAGGTCTTTCACCAGGAAGGAACAACCACGGGAAGGGCAGTCTCCAATGAAGGAAACCACATATGCCAAAACATGGTATCCATCCACAGACAACTGTTTCGGGGTATTGCCCCTCATCAGTGTGGAGTAGGAAACTGGCTAGTAGGAGCAATGCCTAGTAAAAGACTGCAAAAATGAGGATGAGTGACCTCATGGAGATCAACATCCAACACTGCGGAGACACCATCACAGGTTTCTCAACGCAGTGATTCTAGAGCAATGCCCCCATCACTTATGGGAAATATGCAAAAACATGTAAATCAATCAGCCGCGGAGACACCATCACATGTTTCTCAACGCAAGCAATGACTAGCCAGGTCTTTCACCGGGAAGGAACAACCACGGGAAGGGCAGTCTCCAATGAAGGAAACCACCTATGCCAAAACATGGTATCCATCTACAGACAGCTGTTTCGGGGTATTGCCCCTCATCAATGTGGAGTAGGAAACTGGCTAGTAGGAGCAATGCCTAGTAAAAGACTGCAAAAATGAGGATGAGTGACCTCATGGAGATCAACATCCAACACTGCGGAGACACCATCACATGTTTCTCAACTCAGTGATTCTAGAGCAATGGGATGGGGGCACCGTACGCACCAGAAAGTGGCACCTGAGTCTCATCATCATCTGATGTGTACAGAGGTGTGCTGACCATATGCATTGGCCCACCCGCCTCTTCAGATTCAGAGGGACAAAGAAGTTGCGCATCACTGCATACTCCCTCTTCTTCACATTGTTGAATGCTGCTTGGCTGTCCCCCTCTTTCCAAGCCAACAGATTCAGAGAACAGATGTAGAGACTGTGATGGCTCCTGTCCAGGGCTCTCTGACTGCCTGGGCACTTTGGCAGGTGGTGAAGAGACAGATGGTTGCTCTTCAGTGCTCTGGCCCTGAGAGGACGTGGAAGTCATTGAAGTCGATGCGTTAGCTGCCATCCATCCGACAACGGCTTCAATTTGTTCCTACCGCAGCAGTGGAGTACGGCGAGGTCCTACAAAGCTGCGCATAAAGGACTGTTGCCTGCTAAAACTGGGGGATGCTGACTCACTGGTGCCCGCAGCAGGCACAGAATCCCCACGTCCTCTCCCTGCAGAATCCCCACGTCCTCTCCCTACTGGAACTCCACGCCCACGCCCACGTGCCTTAAATTACTCCCTGCCTTCTTCATCTTGGTAGACTGATAAAGATAGGCAGAAAAGTACAAAGGGGGGCTTAGTGTACTTATTCCTGAACAGCTGGTAACAGGTATAAGAAACACTAATTTTATGAAGTGTGTGTGTGGACTACACTTTAATAGGAGCTAATGTGGCCTACACAACTGTCAAATGGAGTGTTTGGTGAGCTTTATTTATTTATTTATTTATTTTTAAAACTAAAAGGATGTGAAGAAAGATTTGAAAGCGATAGTATCACTAACTTTTTGGAGCTATTACAATGCAGGAAGGTAACCTACAATGCAAAAGATGAGGCTCCAAGAAATAGGGTAATACTAATCTGGCTGCAGCTGAAGGGCACAAGCCAGAAAAAAGGCTCCTCTATCTACTCCTATATAGTGTTTGCAACCAACCAATGTAGATGGATACGGATGGATGCACACTAATAGGAGAATAAAAAATGAGCTGCAATAAAAGGAAAATATGTGTGAGGCAGTGACGCACGCTGAGCGGCCTACAACCACACGCAGCTGCAGGACACACTACTCAGCGTGAGCTGCACTCACACACAGTCAGAGACCTCTCAGACAGCCGTGAACAGTGCAGATAAGTGGGCACTAGCACTGAAAGGCTGCAGAGAGGGTCCGCTGTCTACTCCTATAGTGTTTGCAACCACCGTATATGGATATGGATGGATGCACACTAATAGGAGAATAAAAAATGAGCTGCAATAAAAGAAAAATATGTGTGAGGCAGTGACGCACGCTGAGCGGCCTACATCCAGACGTAGCTGAAGGACACACTACTCAGCGTGAGCTGCACTCACACACAGAGACCTCTCAGACAGCCGTGAACAGTGCAGCAAACTGGGCACTAGCACTGAAAGGCTGCAGAGAGGCTCCGCTGTCTACTCCTATAGTGTTTGCCACCAATGTATATGGATATGGATGGATGCACAGTGCACACTAATAGGAGAATGAAAAATGAGCAGCAAAAAAATAAAAATATGTATGAGGCAGGGACACTCTGAGCGGCCTACAACCAGACGTGGCTGCAGGACACACTACTCAATGTGAGCTGCACTCACACAGACCTTGCAGACAGCTGTGAACACTGCTGCAAGGCAAAAGAAAGCTACAGTGGTGGATTATGTAGCCTGGGTAAAGCACACTATGATTAAGAAAATCGCTATCTCTAACTGTCCCTCACAGTCTTGAACAGCAGCCTGTCCCTAACTGAATTCACAGGAGAGTGACCGGAAATGTGTATCTAATCCTATCCTGTGAGATACTGACTGCTGAGCCGTGTACCTAATCCTATCATGTGTGCTACTGACTGCTCAGCCGTGTATCTAATCCTATCCTGTGTGATACCGTCTGCTGAGCCATGTATCTAACCCTATCCTGTGTGATACTGACTGCTCAGCCGTGTATCTAATCTTATCCTGTGTGATACTGACTGCTCAGCCGTGTATCTAATCCTATCCTGTGTGATACTATCTGCTGAGCCGTGTATCTAATACTATTCTGTGTGATACTGTGTGCTGAGCTGTGTATCTAATCCTATCCTGTGAGATACTGACTGCTGAGCCGTGTACCTAATCCTATCCTCTGCGATACCGTCTGCTGAGCTGTGTATCTAAACCTATCCTGTGTGATACAGACTGCTGAGCCGTGTACCTAATCCTATCCGGTGTGATACAGTTTGCTGAGCCGTGTAACTATCCCTATCCTGTGTGATACTGACTGCTGAGCCATGTATCTAATCCTATTCTGTTTGATACTGACTGCTGATCAGTGTATCTAATCCTATCCTGTGTGATACCAGCTGCTGAGCTGTGTATCTAACCCTATCCTGTGTGATACTGACTGCTGAGCCATGTACCTAATCCTATCATGTGTGTTACTGACTCCTCAGCCATGTATCTAATCCTATTCTGTGTGATACTATCTGCTGAGCCGTGCATCTAATACTATTATGTGTGATACTGTGTGCTGAGCTGTGTATCTAATCCTATCCTGTGTGATACTCTCTGCTGAGCCGTGTATCTTTTCCTATCCTGTGTGATACTGACTGCTGAGCTGTGTATCTAATCCTATCCTGTGTGATACTGACTGCTGATCTGTGTATCTAATCCTATCCTGTGTGATACTGACTGCTGAGCTGTGTATCTAATCCTATCCTGTGTGATACTGACTGCTGAGCTGTGTATCTAATCCTATCCTGTGTGATACTGACTGCTGAGCTGTGTATCTAATCCTATCCTGTGTGATACTGACTGCTGAGCTGTGTATCTAATCCTATCCTGTGTGATACTGACTGCTGAGCAGTGTATCCAATCCTATCCTGTGTGATACCGCCTGCTAAGCCATGTATCCAACCCTATCCTGTGTGATACTGACTGCTGAGCCATGTACCTAATCCTATCATGTGTGTTACTGACTGCTCAGCCTGGTATCTAATACTATCCTGTGTGATACTGACTGCTGAGCCATGTATCTAATCCTATCCTGTGTGATACTGACTGCTGAGCCGTATATCTAATCCTATTCTGTGTGATACTGTCTGCTGAGCCGTGTATCTAATCCTATCCTGTGTGATACTGACTGCTCAGCCGTGTATCTAATCCTATCCTGTGTGATACTATCTGCTGAGCCGTGTATCTAATACTATTCTGTGTGATACTGTGTGCTGAGCTGTGTATCTAATCCTATCCTGTGAGATACTGACTGCTGAGCCGTGTACCTAATCCTATCCTCTGCGATACCGTCTGCTGAGCTGTGTATCTAACCCTATCCTGTGTGATACAGACTGCTGAGCCGTGTACCTAATCCTATCCGGTGTGATACAGTTTGCTGAGCCGTGTAACTATCCCTATCCTGTGTGATACTGACTGCTGAGCCGTGTATCTAATCCTACTCTGTTTGATACTGACTGCTGAGCAGTGTATCTAATCCTATCCTGTGTGATACCATCTGCTGAGCTGTGTATCTAACCCTATCCTGTGTGATACTGACTGCTGAGCCATGTACCTAATCCTATCATGTGTGTTACTGACTCCTCAGCCATGTATCTAATCCTATTCTGTGTGATACTATCTGCTGAGCCGTGCATCTAATACTATTCTGTGTGATACTGTGTGCTGAGCTGTGTATCTAATCCTATCCTGTGTGATACTCTCTGCTGAGCCGTGTATCTTTTCCTATCCTGTGTGATACTGACTGCTGAGCTGTGTATCTAATCCTATCCTGTGTGATACTGACTGCTGAGCTGTGTATCTAATCCTATCCTGTGTGATACTGACTGCTGAGCTGTGTATCTAATCCTATCCTGTGTGATACTGACTGCTGAGCTGTGTATCTAATCCTATCCTGTGTGATACTGACTGCTGAGCTGTGTATCTAATCCTATCCTGTGTGATACTGACTGCTGAGCTGTGTATCTAATCCTATCCTGTGTGATACTGACTGCTGAGCTGTGTATCTAATCCTATCCTGTGTGATACTGACTGCTGAGCAGTGTATCCAATCCTATCCTGTGTGATACCGCCTGCTAAGCCATGTATCCAACCCTATCCTGTGTGATACTGACTGCTGAGCCATGTACCTAATCCTATCATGTGTGTTACTGACTGCTCAGCCTGGTATCTAATACTATCCTGTGTGATACTGACTGCTGAGCCATGTATCTAATCCTATCCTGTGTGATACTGACTGCTGAGCCGTATATCTAATCCTATTCTGTGTGATACTGTCTGCTGAGCCGTGTATCTAATCCTATCCTGTGTGATACTGACTGCTCAGCCATGTATCTAATCCTATCCTGTGTGATACTATCTGCTGAGCCGTGTATCTAATACTATTCTGTGTGATACTGTGTGCTGAGCTGTGTATCTAATCCTATCCTGTGAGATACTGACTGCTGAGCCGTGTACCTAATCCTATCCTCTGCGATACCGTCTGCTGAGCTGTGTATCTAACCCTATCCTGTGTGATACAGACTGCTGAGCCGTGTACCTAATCCTATCCGGTGTGATACAGTTTGCTGAGCCGTGTAACTATCCCTATCCTGTGTGATACTGACTGCTGAGCCGTGTATCTAATCCTATTCTGTTTGATACTGACTGCTGAGCAGTGTATCTAATCCTATCCTGTGTGATACCATCTGCTGAGCTGTGTATCTAACCCTATCCTGTGTGATACTGACTGCTGGGCCATGTACCTAATCCTATCATGTGTGTTACTGACTCCTCAGCCATGTATCTAATCCTATTCTGTGTGATACTATCTGCTGAGCCGTGCATCTAATACTATTATGTGTGATACTGTGTGCTGAGCTGTGTATCTAATCCTATCCTGTGTGATACTCTCTGCTGAGCCGTGTATCTTTTCCTATCCTGTGTGATACTGACTGCTGAGCTGTGTATCTAATCCTATCCTGTGTGATACTGACTGCTGAGCTGTGTATCTAATCCTATCCTGTGTGATACTGACTGCTGAGCTGTGTATCTAATCCTATCCTGTGTGATACTGACTGCTGAGCTGTGTATCTAATCCTATCCTGTGTGATACTGACTGCTGAGCAGTGTATCCAATCCTATCCTGTGTGATACCGCCTGCTAAGCCATGTATCCAACCCTATCCTGTGTGATACTGACTGATGAGCCATGTACCTAATCCTATCATGTGTGTTACTGACTGCTCAGCCTGGTATCTAATACTATCCTGTGTGATACTGACTGCTGAGCCATGTATCTAATCCTGTCCTGTGTGATACTGACTGCTGAGCCGTATATCTAATCCTATTCTGTGTGATACTGTCTGCTGAGCCGTGTATCCAATACTATTTTGTGATACTGTGCTGAGCTGTGTATCTAATCCTATCCTGTGTGATACTGTCTGCTGAGCCATGTATCTATTCCTATACTGTGTGATACTGACTGCTGAGCTGTGTTTCTAATCCTATAATGTGTAATACTGTCTGCTGAGCTGTGTATCTAATCCTATCCTGTGTGATACTGACTGCTGAGCCGTATCTAATCCTATCCTGTGTGATACTGGGCTCCCCCTGCAGTCTGTGTCAGAGGGTGGTCTGTGTTGGCACAGTAATAAATTGTGTTATTTCCAGCTTTACAGAAGGTCGATAACACCATAGAAATGATAAGAATAATAGGCCAAATTGTTTGGTGAATTTGAACGCATGGGGTTAAAATTTCGCCTCACAACATAGCTTATGACGCTCTCGTTGTCCAGACGTGTGACTGTGCAAAATTTTGTGGCTGTAGCTGCGACGGTGCAGATGCCAATCCCGGACATACACACATACATACAGTTGTGGCCAAAAGTATTGACACCCCTGCAATTTTGTCAGATAATACTCAGTTTCTTCCTGAAAATGATTGCAAACACAAATTCTTTGGTATTATTATCTTCATTTAATTTGTCTGAAATGAAAAAACACAAAAGAGAATGAAGCAAAAATCAAAACATTGATCATTTCACACAAAACTCCAAAAATGGGCCAGACAAAAGTATTGGCACCCTCAGCCTAATACTTGGTTGCACAACCGTTAGCCAAAATAACTGCGACCAACCGCTTCCAGTAACCATCAATGAGTTTCTTACAGTGCTCTGCTGGAATTTTAGACCACTCTTCTTTGGCAAACTGCTCCATGTCCCTGATATTAGAAGGGTGCCTTCTCCAAACTGCCATTTTTAGATCTCTCCACAGGTGTTCTATGGGATTCAGGTCTGGACTCATTGCTAGCCACCTTAGAAGTCTCCAGTGCTTTCTCTCAAACCATTTTCTAGTGCTTTTTGAAGTGTGTTTTGGGTCATTGTCCTGCTGGAAGACCCATGACCTCTGAGTGAGACCCAGCTTTCTCACACTGGGTCCTACATTATGCTGCAAAATTTGTTGGTAGTCTTCAAACTTCATAATGCCATGCACACAGTCAAGCAGTCCAGTGCCAGAGGCTGCAAAGCAACCCCAAAACATCAGGGAACCTCCGCCATGTTTGACTGTAGGGACTGTGTTTTTTTCTTTGAATGCCTCTTTTTTTTCTCCTGTAAACTCCATGTTGATGCCTTTGCCCAAAAAGCTCTACTTTTGTCTCATCTGACCAGAGAACATTCTTCCAAAACGTTTTAGGCTTTTTCAGGTAAGTTTTGGCAAACTCCAGCCTGGCTTTTTTATGTCTCGGGGTAAGAAGTGGGGTTTTCCTGGGTCTCCTACCATACACTCCCTTTTCATTCAGACGCCGACGGATAGTACGGGTTGACACTGTTGTACCCTCGGACTGCAGGGCAGCTTGAACTTGTTTGGATGTTAGTCGAGGTTCTTTATCCAACATCCGCACAATCTTGCGTTGAAATCTCTTGTCAATTTTTCTTTTCCATCCACATCTAGGGAGGTTAGCCACAGTGCCATGGGCTTTAAACTTCTTGATGACACTGTGCACGGTAGACACAGGAACATTCAGGTCTTTGGAGATGGACTTGTAGCCTTGAGATTGCTCATGCTTCCTCACAATTTGGTTTCTCAAGTCCTCAGACAGTTCTTTGGTCTTCTTTCTTTTCTCCATGCTCAATGTGGTACACACAAGGACACAGGACAGAGGTTGAGTCAACTTTAATCCATGTCAACTGGCTGCAAGTGTGATTTACTTATTGCCAACACCTGTTAGGTGCCACAGGTAAGTTACAGGTGCTGCTAAATACACAAATTAGAGAAGCATCACATGATTTTTCGAACAGTGCCAATACTTTTGTCCACCCTCTTTTTTATGTTCGGTGTGGAATTATATCCAATTTGGCTTTAGGACAATTCTTTTTGTGTTTTTTCATTTAAGACAAATTAAATGAAGATAATAATACCAAAGAATTTGTGTTTGCAATCATTTTCAGGAAGAAACTGAGTATTATCTGACAGAATTGCAGGGGTGTCAATACTTTTGGCCAAAACTGTACATACATACATACACATTTTTCCCATTGTGTACCTAGGGGCAAAATTGTTTGGTAAATTGGAACACGCGGGGTTAAAATTTCGCCTCACAACATAGCCTATGACGCTCTCGGGGTCCAGACGTCTGACTGTGCAAAATTTTGCGGCTGTAGCTGTGACGGTGCAGATGCCAATCCCGGACATACACACATACATACATACATACAAGCTTACACATACACACACACATTCAGCTTTATGTATTAGATAAAATTGATATAACCAATTATGGAAAAACAAGGATCTACCACTGATCACCAGTCACATTCTGCAAAATTAATTGGTAATCCTACCTGGTATCACAGATTTCATTGCAGTGAAGAAGTGCTCTGGTGGTACTCACTCTGAGATAAAATATCATTTTGTTGTGGTATCAATAAAACAGAATACGTGGAGACAATTGTGGCTAACAGTTATTTCACATGAGTCATACTTCTTCTGAGCTCAGAGCCTCAGAAGAAGCATGACTTTCATGTGAAACGGCTGTTAGCCACAGTTTCCCCCTGTCTATGGAATTCTGTACCCCAGCATGTCCGAATATCCACCACACGTAGCTTTCAAATGGAACTTGAAAACCCATCTCTTCAAGAAATGTTACAGCCTGCAATGACCCCACTTCTACCTCACCAACCCTGGAGCTGCGATAAACCTCGCCAACCTATTGTCTCCTTCCTAATTACCATGGAGACTGTAAGCCCACAAGAGCAGGTGCCTCTCCTTTCTGTACCATTGTTAGCTTGTTCATTGTAATTTGTATCTGTATTTTGTATGTAACTCCTTCTTATACACAACAGCATGGAATCAATGGCGCTCTAAAAATAAATAATTCTCCGGTTTGCAGAATCCGCAATAAAGTGGTATTTTAATGCAGAGTGGTGAGTGCCCCAATCTTCCTTATACTGTATCAGTAAATATAACTATGTAGCTTTTTTGCCACAGTGATGCTTCCATGTTTGTCTCCAATTAAATTAATAAAATATTTCTTAATTACTTTTCGCTGTGAAATATCAGAAACTTTTCTTGAGTTACACAGTCCCCAAGTAGATAGGGCAGTAGATCAGCTCCATGGTCAATTTATATCAGAGGTCCACAGTGATAGACCTCTGTGACTCATCCAAGGTATGAAGTTTTGTGGTTTGGAAATTGAAAAGGATACTGTGCATAAGATAACTGAGCGCGTGCAGTCTGGCTGGTTAATTCAGAAGCCGAACGTCTGATCTCTAAACCAGAAAGCTAGAGAGGCTGATTAAAACGACTCATTAACATGCATTCATTACACTGTTCACAATTCTGTTGCTAATGAGGCTTTTTTTTGTGCGTGGAACAGTACAGCCCTTGGCCCTTCTCTGCATGCGTGTTTTGTGCCGTCAGGAAAGTTTTCCTTTACAGTTCAGGCGTAGAGGCAGTTTCACCATCTGCCGCTTGCACATCATTAAGCAATAGTATCCTTGAAGGCAGCTGCTGGCCAACAGGGAAGTAGAAGGAAGATGTCTTCCTAAACCAAAAAGGGACATAAAGGTGAAATGTCAGATCCCAAAAGCCGTTTCTTTAAGATTTCAGGTAGAGGTGTTGAGAGGTGACAGCAATTATACTGCTGTGAAATACTGCAGGGGGCGGAAAGAACACACTATGTGATTAGTGAAGAGTTTTCTTGGTAGTTTAGAGGATGTGAATGAATGAGGGTAGGCAGAGCGCATCGGCCTCTCATCTATTTTTATAACAAAGTTAATATGATTAATATGAAGCCAGTATGAGGCCTTCAAGAATTCCACACATTTATTGTAAAGAGGACGCTGATGTAGCTATAAATTTATAATAATCACATAACATAGCCACAGCCATTTAATCTAATATTCAGCCCTTTGAATTCACTTGGGTTGAGTTCTTGGCAATACCTTAATCAGTGGCCACTTAGAGCCATTTACTGAGTGCCAGGTTTCCTTAGTTTAGAGTGGTGTTTCCCAACACTGGTCCTCAAGAGCCACCAACAGATCATGTTTTCAAGATATCCGTAGTATTACACACATGCTGTAATTGCCATCTGGGTAACACTACAGAAATCCTCAAAACATGATTTGTTGGTGGCTCTTGAGAACTGGAGTTGGGGAACCCTGGCTTAGAAGATCAGTGGGTTTTCGAGCTCCCTGATTGTTGCCACCAATGTAATTTTCTGCCATGGGCAAATGAGGTGTTATATAGTATAAATTAACTCTTCTTCTGAGGGCCAACTATTGATAGTAGTTATACAATACATCAATGCATCAATGTATGATCTCTTGAATGGGTTTTCCACTTCTTTTGAAATATTAACAGAGAATATTGAATGGGATTCTTATAGGAGAAATAAATGTGCAATACTACCACTAGGTTTTCTCCACCACTCCAGGTCTTCTGCTCAAAAGGTCTCCATCAGGACTAGAAGTGATAGCATCTCAATCTGATGCTGCAGCCAATCATTGGCTTCAATGGTCAGGTACCTTAAGATTACCATATCATGGTTTTTTAACCCATTGCAGTCCACTGGTGCCACCTGCATGGGATCCACAAGGTTAGTGGGTAAATCTGATTTTATTACTCTGAAGATTGCCACTGGTATATTTTGCACTAAGGCTGGATAACCTCCTTAATGCCAATAACTCAATCAGCTAAGTGTTTGTTAGAAAAGCAATACCTTTGGTGTACTGTTCGTCAGTCAACTGACCACTGCTACCAATCAGTGGTCTGAGCGGTCATGTGAGCAGTTTTAGGGGTTCTATCACTTCTTCAACGTGGCAGTGCTGGATTTGTGGGTGATTCTTAAGTAAGTGCTGATTATGCTGATTATTTCTTTCTCAAGGACCCCTACTCTGTTAACTTTTTGAAATAAGTGTGAAATCCCATATAGAGCCTACCATAAGCCTTTTTTGTAGGATTACAAAATACTGGTATTTGGCTTCATAAGATGTCATAAAAAGTGGGAATACATCAATCAGATTATAGAATAGAGTCTGAAACCTTTTTTTACGTAGAAATAAATGGCGCCATTTGCCAAAGAGAAGATAAATATTGATGTGTTGTATACAAACTTAAGAATAAGCAGAGAACAGATGCAAGTAACGCCAGTGTCTTGGAATTTCCTCAACTTATTTCAATTTGACTTTCCAAATGACAATTGAGGAGCATTTAGTTGTGACTTTTACATATTGCATGGTCTTTGAGTTCCATTAGCATGTCTTGATCTTAGCAAACTCCCTTTGCCAACGAACAGTTTTAAAAATGAATACCAATCAGAAACAAGTTGGTAGAGAAAAAAAACCTGCCATATGTCATTTGCATTTTATTAATTATTGTAGCAGTTCATGTGATTTTTTTGTCTACAAATATAGGACTTCATCTAAGGGCATGTGCATACCTTTAGTACTTACAGCAGACTTTTCAACTGCAAAAGTCATTATGTTGGCAGGAAAAAGGGCAAGGAAAAAACAAACAGCGTGTGTATGAGATTTCAGAAACTTAATTCACTTTTGCTGGTACTGTAGAACATTGTGTTTTTTTTTTCAAGAAGCAAAAACGAGGCGGATCCTCCAGCGGATTTTTCCCTGCGGATTTTACTAAATCCGCAGATCAAATGACCTGCATTTTTCCTGCGGATTTCTTCCTTTTTTTTTGCGGTTTTACTGCCGTTTTTGTGCGGTTTTACACTGCGGTTTTCCACCTGCGGATTTGTAGAATGGAGCAGGTGGAAAACTGCAGCAAAGCCACACAAAAGCCACGCGGAAAAATCCGCAGAATGTGCACAGCGGTTTTTTTTTACATAGGCTATAATGGTACTGTATAATGGGCTATAATGGTACTGTACATCACCTGCAGTTCTGCTGCAGATCCGCAGCGGCAAATCCGCTGTGGATCCGCAGTAGAAACCGCACCGTGTGCACAGACCCTAAAAACATGGCAAAAACGTAATGTGTAAACATGCCTTCTGAGGAAGAAGATTATATACTATTTGTATATTGTTTCTTCAATATCTAAAGTAAATTTAGGAGATACATTGTACTTCTTATGTGAGGTGCCATTACCTTACCCTACAGATGATTGGATCCTAAGATTCCTAAACAAATTACTCTGTTATTGAAAGACTGTGGACACCTCTACATGTAAGCATTAAATATAATAAAACATTTCTTCTGTTGGTTTTTATTACAACTTTTTGCTGATATTCTTCTGCAGCTTGCATGTATTATGATACATTGTAAGCTGCTCCTCTTCTATCATCTCAATCTCAACTGCTGGCTCTTTGTTGGCTTTGTTTTTGTGCTCTTTCTTTAATTTCATGAATGCACATTTAAGCTAAAATCAAATTAGATGTGCATCAAAACTAAAAGGCCTAGTAACAGCCCCAACAGCAATAGTGAGAATAGACAAACTAAATAAAATGTTTCATCCCATCCCAACATAGGACGTAAGAGTGCATCCTGCATCATGCGCTAATGTATGAAGCAGGCTCATGAGCTGATCCTGCACTGTATTTTACAAATGCTGGCTGTGTTACACATCCGGTATGTATCTGTCACAGCTTGATTGAATTGTTGCTGTTAAAAACTTTAAATGCTACTTTCATTCATTGCTATAGTTGCCATCTAAGTCTTCACGAGAGCATGATTTTCTATATACAGTATACTGTATGTTACAATAAGGTATATCGAAGTCCTGAAATATTACTTAAAAATAAAGTATAACAAAGAAGATAAATTTTAAAAACATAAAAAATTAACAATTTAAATCATCTCTAATTTTTTCCCATTATCTCGTATCTCTACATCCATAGACACCTGATCCAAACATGAACTTAAAGAGGTTGTCCACTACTTTAGCATTGATGACAATCAAAGTCTGACAGGTCGGGGACCAACACCCAGCACTCCTGCCAACCATCTGCTTTCGCTGTTGGCTGCGACAACCGCCAGCCGGAAGTCCTCACTTGCACAGCTGCCCATCTTCTGATAGTGGACACCACAGGGTACTGCCCATCCGCCTCCTATTGATTTGAGTATTTGATGGATGTCTCGTAGCAAGCGTTGGCCACTATCAGAAGACAGCCAGCTCTGCAAGTGAGTAGTTATGGCCGGCGGAGGTGCCAGGTGTCGGACCCCAACCGATTAGACATTGATCATCACCTATTCTACTGATAGGTCATTAATGCTAAAGTAGTGGATAACCTATTTATTTAACCCACAAGGTAAACGCTGTATAGAGAAAAAGTGAAACAAAACTCAAGAACTGCTGTTTTTCGGTAGCCACTCTTCCCTAAAGAAATGTAATATAAAATGATCACAATGCTGTATGTACCTCAATGTAGTATCAGAAACAACGGCAGCTGTCTAGGCATAAAAAAAGCCTTCACACGTTTCCATCAATCAAAAAATTAAAACTTTGTGCATCTCAGAAAATGGAAACAAAAAACTTTCTTTTTTTTTTACAAATTTACAAGTTTAATATCGTCATTGAACTGGAAAATCATTTCACCAGATCATTTTTAGCACACAATGAACACCAGAGAAAGCAAAAAATAAATTTACCAACTGCAGAATTGCCTCTTTACCACCACTTGGTCTATAAAAAAAAATACGACCTCATATGACTATTTTGATGGAAAAATAAAAAAGAATTGTCTCTTGGAGGAAGTCAATGAAACAAAACTAGAGGCAACAATGAAAACCTTTTGATAGAAAGGAATAAATTGCAACTAATTGCAAAAATCTTTTATTTCCCAGGATACCAACAATGCACTGAAAAACATTCAGTTGTCCATGGCTTTTACGAATCCATTATTGCTGCTTTGCTTTCAGTTGCCTCCTCTCTCTTATCTCATGACCAAGCGGAGTCAATGTGTAATACCGGACTATCCTTACAACTCCTGCTGAATCTATATGAAACATATTACATAACTCTGTTTACTTGATTGATTTGTGACCTTTTCTATCACATTATCAGAAAAATATTAAGAAAAATAAACTTTATTTGATGGCAAAGAATTTATTTTTCTGAGTCTCTCGGAGTCTTACTGTATCTAATCCAACCACCAGGTCTAGCCTCCGTGCAAAAATAAAGGAAAAAATCTGGAATTAAGTCTGGAATTTTATCTCCATGACAATCATTGGTTGTAGAAAGACCCGGCTCACTCATTCTCTGATATAAGGAATGCTTTCTTGTAGGCAGTGAGCAGTGAAATAATAACCTTGCAGGTTTAGTTAGCCGCTATAATAAGGTCAATGTTTTGAGTATTACAAGAATATTTTTGTTCTCGCTTATTACCATCGCGGAGAATTTCGCTGGTATTTTCAAACCAAGGTAATTTGGTTATTACACCTTCCACGGACCTTTCAAAGAGTCTTTTCATTTACTGCACAAAATAGAATATATAACAGGAATCTGACAAAATTAACTGAAGGTTCATATAAAGTTCTACGGCTCTAAACTTAAAACATGTTTCATGTATTTAAGCTTTTGGGAAAAAGTAAGGATTAACCCTAAAAATAATAAGGGTCATTGGTTTCCAATAGCTATAGAAATACTACGGCCCTGATTCATCAAATCAATTTAGCTAGAATTCTTTACATTGCTTTGAAAAGTCCCCAAGTTTTTGTGCAACACTGAGTAGCACAAAATGTTGAGACTTTTGGCATTTTCACACAACTTTCTCATGGCACCAACAAAATGGGTGGAACTGGGCCACTACAGGGGTAAGACTGGAGTAAGATTTGTGGCATGGTGTTATAAAGGAGTGGAAATGCTGTTGGCACCCCTTCTGAAAAACATTGGAATTAATGAATTCACTTGTATTTGCATTGACCTGTTCTACTTGTGATTTTACACACTGTCCTCTGCAGCAGTCTTGTTAGTATATGAAAGGGTTACCAGTTAGTACCAGCCCAGGTGGGGAGGAGTTAAATGGGCACATGGGAAGCTAGCTCCTGGTTCTTAAGCAGTTGATGAATAGCTATTGAAGAGATAAGAAACATTACTGTTTAGGAAGAGAAGACCCCAAAAAAGAAAGTGTGTTCAGAGACAGAAGTTTTTGAAAGGATAGCAATTCTTATATGGCCAGAGTGCAAAGATTGGAGGAGTATCCACAAGGTTATTTTCACTGTTAGTGAGTACGACCAATAGAAATAAACAGAGTGGAGAGAGTCAGAATTCCTCTAAGAAGCTAGAAGGAGTTGGCTACAGAAAGGCAGCATGGAAACCAGTTCTGGAGATTTAGAGAAATCCTATTCCAACCAGAAATAAACACAAGGTACCCATTATAGTTGATCGCTCTTCGTCCTCCTGGCGGGACGCCAACATGCTCATCACCTTGCCTGATGTTATTCCTTCTGTTCCAATTCCGGCTGCAGCTTCCTGCTCCCAGGGCCTGCACATGTTGTCCAGGTCTCCCAGCAATGTGCTTCTTAGAGGTGCAGCACAAGCACTCTCGAAATGTCCCCAGCCTACAGCTTAGAGGCATCAGGCATTTAAGGCACTCTCTCCTGTAGGGCGTTGCCGAGCAAATTTAGTTTCCAGTCAGTGTTTGAACTCACTAGTGGTGTGATTGAGTCACTGAGGAGGAAAAAACAAAACACAAGCTCAGCCCAGAAAATCAGAGAGGTTGGAAACTAGCGGATTGCAGACCCCTAACCCTATCACACAACTAGCAGTAGCCGTGGAGTGTTCCTACGGTGATCCTAGACACCTCGTCACAGCCGGAGATCTACATAAGCCTAAAGAGAGAAAAGGGAAAAACTGACTGCCCCAGAGCAGACCCCAAAGCAATAGGCAGCCCCAACATATAATGACGGTGAAGCAAGATGAAAACACTAACACAGATAGAAAGATAGGTTGATCAAACGATGGGGCCCAAACTTATTAAAAAGGACAGGACAGAAAAGCTGCTGTCTGCAATCCGAGAAAACTCTGCTAAAAATATTACCAACACAACTGATAAGCAAAAAGGACCCTGAAGTCACTAGACTTCAAACCCTATATCAGCACTCAGAATATTCTGAAAGCAGAGCAAAAGAGAACACTGATCAAGGAAAAAGAATCCAGCACACCCCCAGCTGGGGATGGCTGAACTCAGAAAACAAGGAAAACAAAACCAAAACTAATAAGTTCAATAGCAGAGCAAAAACTTTGGGAAGCAGGAAATCTTTGGGAAGCAGGAATCAGACTGGTCTCTAAGAATCCAGCAGAGAAATCACCAGCCACTCAGAAGGGCGTCGGCTGCCTTATATCCAGTCTGAAGTTCCCGTTACCCAGTCACAATCCACCTGATCAGGTGTTTGATTTCTTTCATCCAAATCAGCCTCACTACCTTCCTTCACCAGAAGAGGGAGATCCTCGGACACAAAAGGTGAATGAACAGATGAGCTCACAACATACTAGTCTGTTGTCAGGTCCCTGTTCCTGAACCTGTTTTGTCTGAACCAGGACCTGTTCCTGAACCTGTCCTGTCTGAACCTGAACCTGTTCTTAAGGCCTGTTTCACACTTGCTTTTTTTTGCAGCGCGTTTTTCCCGCAAAAAAACGCATTGAAAAACGCATACAAAAGCATACAACTGCTGCATTTTTTTCAAGCATTTTTATGAGCATGCATGAAAAAAACGCAGCGTTTTTATGCAATTGTATGCGTTTTTAGTGCGTTTTTACCGCGTTTGCGTTTTTTTCCAACATTAGGTGGCCCCTCACACTAACCCAAACTATGACTTTACTAACCCTAACCCTGACCCTAACCCTAACCCTAACCCTAACCCTGACCCTAACCCTTAACCAAACCATACTTAACCCTAACCCTGACCCTAACCCTTAACCAAACCATACTTAACCCTAACCCTGACCCTAACCCTAACAATAACCCTGACCCTAACCCTAACCCTGACCCTAACCCTAACCCTAACCCTTAACCAAACCATACTTAACCCTAACCCTGACCCTAACCCTTAACCAAACCATACTTAACCCTAACCCTGACCCTAACCCTGACCCTAACCCTAACCCTAACCCTAACCCTGACCCTAACCCTTAACCAAACCATACTTAACCCTAACCCTGACCCTAACCCTGACCCTAACCCTAACCCTAACCCTAACCCTAACCCTGACCCTAACCCTAACCCTAACCCTAACCCTGACCCTAACCCTTAACCAAACCATACTTAACCCTAACCCTGACCCTAACCCTGACCGTAACCCTAACCCTAACCCTAACCCTGACCCTAACCCTTAACCAAACCATACTTAACCCTAACCCTGACCCTAACCCTAACCCTAACCCTAACCCTGACCCTAACCCTTAACCAAACCATACTTAACCCTAACCCTGACCCTAACCCTAACCCTAACCCTAACCCTAACCCTAAACCCCCTTAACTAACCCTAACTTTACCCAAACCCCTAAATTCCATTGTCTAAACTAATGGTAAAAAAAAAACGCATGTGCAAAAAAACGCATACATAAGCATGCCAATGCGCACATATGCTCACCATAGACTTATAATGGGTGTCTTGCTGTAAAAAAACGCATTGCGCGCGCATGCGTTTTTTTGAGGCAAATCGGACGCACAAAAAATGCAACAAGTTGCATTTTGTGCGTCCGAGCGCATACCGCAAAAAAACGCATGCGCGGTAAAACGCGTACAAACGCATGTGTAAGCGCACATAAGCGCATCCCATGCAAAGTATAGGAAAAAAAAACGCATGCGCTATTTAGCGCTAAATTACCGCGAAAAAAAACGCAAATGTGAAACCAGCCTAAGCCCGTCCTGTCTGAACCCAATTCTGAATCTTGAACTCATTCAATCTGAACCAGCACATGCATCCTCTGCCAGTGTTCCAAAACCTGTTTCGTCTAAACCTGAGTCTGTCTTGTCTGAATGTCCTGTTCAGTCCGAACTTAATCCTTTTCTGTCTGAACTGGCTCCTATATCCATTTTACCCGTGATACAGAATCATATCCTGCCTGTGACTCTGAGTCTGCTTCTGCGATCATGACATGGTCAGCTGCTACAGTATCAGGGTCTGCCCTGGAGTGATACTTGGCAGCTACCTGCTTCTCAAACCTAACTCCACTATCAGGGGCTCTATTGAAAGCCAGGTAGCCTCTAAGCCTGACTCCATGGCGCAGTGAGTTCACGATCCACCAGCATGATAGTAAGAACAGAGCTAGAAAGCTTAAGAACTACTTTGTTACTGTTGAATTGTATCTATGCTATCGAATTGCTGCATTTTAACTCTCTCAAAAATGGAGCCTCTGTTTGATGCAGAACAATTGTATATACATTATTATTGTGCCTGCTTTTACTTGCTGAAATCCTGTTTGAAGAATTCCAGTAAAGAAGTTTTAAACTTTTTACAACAGACTCTAGTCTCACTGATTCGATGTGTATTTATAAGTTCTCGGTGCCATCAAACCACTTGTGGCCTGAAAAGGAGTAAGCAGCAAATCCCCAAATCAAAATACACACACTTCTGTAGACAGGTGCTTTGGGACTGTGAAACAAACGTCATCACGAATAGTCCCTTACACTGCAAGGATGCGCACAGCATTTGTTAGACTCTTCTGATTCCTTAAGAGGCATGCATCTCTTCATGAATCAGGAGTGTCTGACTCCATATTGCCATCTTATCAAGAAAATTGCATGTCTTGATGAATCGGGGCCTAACTCTAGTAAAGATTAAGAAAAATTATAGTATAAATAAAATGATGAAAAGATTGACAGTGTAATCCTCTCACAATGCGCATTGACAGTGCACTCTGTTGTCTGCTCGTTACTTCTGATCTAAGTCGGCAAGACAGCTCATTGTCACTGTGCATATTGTTGTTATTGTTACTTATTATTACATCAATTTTTTGAAACTGAAGAAACTTACACAGATTATGTAAAAAAGGGGGAACTCTGACACTACTGGGAAACCTCCTAATGAGACACAGGACAGGAAGATTTTGTGGATGGTGACTGCCACTTGTGTTTTCTACATTTAAAAACTTATACAGGCTATTTTCACTGTACTTATCATCATTTTACAGTTTGCAGTGAATGAACCTAATATCTTCATATCAGATTGATGGGCTGGAGACATGTATCATTTATAATCATAGGCATGTATTATGGTTTTGCAATGGGTCAGTAAAAAAATATTGTCTGTTCAAGATTTTTAGAAAAGCTCTCCAGAAAAAATAAAAAGTCAAGTTGGCTACTGTGCTTTACAGCAAAGACGCCTATTTCGAATGATCTCTCGTCTCAGTTGTCCACCACTATTCATTATCGACTGTCATATAGATCGATATAACAGCATGTTACCAATATATATGAAAATCTAGGAATAACCTGACAAAAAGAACCTTAAATCCCACTGTGAGCTCAAATGTGAGCAGTACCCGCTGCTGGAAATGATAAAGACATCCATTGGCAAACATCCTAGTGTGACCCATACGATCGTGATTACTCATGATGACCATACCTCTAATTTGACCATCCTTCACCTTAAATATCAAACTTTTTCCAAGATATTCAATATTTCTACATGACTGAATATTCTCTCTGCCTTCTTTCTTTTCTACGGACCACTCAGTAGATCACAGAAATGAAGTATTCAAATCAATAGTAAATATATATTTTAGAAACCTTTAGAAGGTTTAGAGGGTCAGGAAAGTAGATTCATTTTCATCTTTTCAGAACCAAAGTCAATACAACCCATGTTACAAACTGAATACATTAATAGTGTTGACAATTTGGTGTGAAAATCAATAGACACTTTACCAGTATAGGCCGCTTCTAGCAATTTCCATTTTCTCATGTATTTACTTCTATCATGTCGGACCCGTATTGATGTATGTCAGTAATTCATGCTGCACACATTTATTGTTTATAACTAAGTGCACAGTGGTACGCTGCTAGATGGGATTATTGGGTTAACAATGCGAAAATATATATTTAGCATAGGTTCAATGTGAACAGATCTAACCAAGCCAAATAAAAAATACAACGGCGGCCAGGGATGAACCTAGCTGCTGCATATGTATAGTACATCGGAGTACTCAGAAATGTTTTCTCTTGAATATACTGTATGTTATGAAAGCAACACAGAAGAAAATATAATATAATATTATTTTTTATTAATGTAGACTATAGATAAATTATTACCTCTTCCCGTCACTGTTTTTTTTGTTTTTTGTTTTCTTCTTTTTTGGAATCCTCGACTTCCAATAACCATAACTGTATTCCATTGACCTAGACATAATAGGGCTTGATTTTTTTCCAGGATGAGTTATGCTTTAATACAATATATAGGGATGAGCGAGTAGTGAAACACTTGGACTCGCTGTACTCGTTACGAGTAGCTCCTAATACTCGGGTGCTCGCAACGAGTAGAGAGTCCAATGTAAGTCTATGTGAAATGCGAGTAATGGGCTGTGTGTGTGTGCGGCTGTGCTGGCCTGTGCGGGGACTGTGCTGGGCTGTGCAGGGACTGTGCCGGGCTGTGCAGGGACTGTGCCGGGCTGTCAGGGCCGGAATGGGCCAAAAAAGCAGCCCTGCCACACAAACCCCACCAGCCACGATCAGTGAATTTTTGCTATACTTTGTCGTCCCCTCATCACTCTCTTAAAGGAGTTATTTAAAGAGCCACATGTGAATGGCGTCACAGTGCGTATGATTGGACCACAGCTCCATTTACATGGTGCTCTTCAAAGCTACATTTCCTAGGATCATGGGGGTCACAGCAGTCAGATCCACAACAAACAGAAAGTCATCCACCAACCAAAAGATAGGGGAGAACTTCCGAATTTGGATAACCCTCCATACAGTATTATGGGCACCACATAGCCCTCCATACAGTATTATGGGCACCACATAGTCCTCCATACAGTATTATGAGCACCACTGAATCTTCCATACATTGTTATTGGTACCAAATAGTCCTCTTTAAAGTATTATGGGCACCATATAGTCCTCTATACAGTATTATGGGCACCATATAGTGCTCCATACAGTATAATGGGCCCCACATAGTCCTCCATATAGTATTATAGGCACCTCATAGACCTCCATACAGTATTATGGGCACCATATAGTCCTCCATAGAGTATTATGGGCACCACATAGTCCTCCATACAGTATTATGGGCACGACATATTTCTTCATAGTATTATGGGCACAATATAGTCCTACATACAGTATTATGGGCATCACATAGTCCTCCATACAGTATTAGGGGCACAACATAGTCCTTCATACAGTATTATGGGCACAACATAGTCCTACATACAGTATTATTGGGCATCACATAGTCCTCCATACAGTAATATGGGCACCACATAGTTCTCCATACAGTATTATGGGCAACACTTAGTCCTCCATACATTGTTATTGGTACCACATAGTCCTCTTTACAGTATTATGGGCACCATATAGTCCTCAATACAGTATTATAGGCACCATATAGTGCTCCATACAGTATTATGGGCCCCACATAGTCCTCCATATAGTATTATAGGCACCTCATAGACCTCCATACAGTATTATGGGCACCATATAGTCCTCCATAGAGTATTATGGGCACCACATAGTCCTCCATACAGTATTATTGGCACGACATAGTCCTGCATAGTATTATGGGCACAACATAGTCCTACATACAGTATTATGGAAAACCTACAAAAGACAAAATGAAAAAATCCCTGCTATAATTAATTAAGTAAAAAGCAAAAGTGCATTTAAGTAATACAGAGTTCTTAGTAATACTGTATTTGATCAAACATAGCATAAAAGCCGTCCCACCATTGTCAAGGTGATCTGTGGTCGGGGCGGTCCTACACTGTCTAGTATTATTAAACTTATCATGTGTCAAAGTTGACGTCTGTGTGAATAAGGGCAGACAAGGACCGGGTCCCAACCAGTGGACACCAGTCAGGGGAAGCCTTTAAATACAATTTCCAGCTCAGGAGAGGGAGGCCACACCCCAGGTTGCACAGAATGTAAAAAAAAGAAAAAACACAAAAATTGAGCTTGGTTTGAGTTGGTACACATGCAGCATATAAATGCATGTTCACATGGCCATAAAGCATACAAAACCTACAAAAGACAGTCCTTGTCTGCCCCTGACTGGTGTCCAATGGTTGGGACCCGGTCCTTGTCTGCCCTTATTCACACAGACGTCAACTTTGACACATGATAAGGTTATTAATACTAGACAGTGTAGGACCGCCCCGACCACAGAGTCACCTTGTCGATGGTGGGACAGCTTTTATGCTATGTTTGATCAAATACAGTATTACTAAGAACTCTGTATGATTTAAATGCACTTTTGCTTTTTACTTATTTAATTATAGCAGGGTTTTTTTTATTTTGTCTCTTGTAGGTTTTGTATGCTTTATGGCCATGTGAACATGCATTTATATGCTGGATGTGTACCAACTCAAACCAAGCTCAATTTTTGTGTTTTTTTTATACAGTATTATGGGCATCACATAGTCCTCCATACAGTATTATGGGCACAACATAGTCCTTCATACAGTATTATGGGCACAATATGGACCTACATACAGTATTATGGGCATCACATAGTCCTTCATACAGTATTATGGGCACCACATAGTCCTCCATACAGTATTATGGGCAACACATAATGCTCCATACAGTATAATGGCCCCATATATTGCTCCATACAGTACAATGGACCCCACATATTCCTCCATACGGTACAATGAGCCCCTATAATGCTCCATACACTATTATGGGCCCCATACATTACTGCATACAGTTTAATGGGCCCCATATAATGGTCCATACAGTATAATGGGCCCTCATACTGTATATTACTTCAAACAGTATAATGGGCCCCATATATTACTTTATACAGTATAATGGGCCCCATATATTTCTTCATACAGTATAATGTGCCCCATATAATACTTCATACAGCATAATGGGCCCCATATAATACTTCTCCCTGTCCCCACTGCTCTGGTCTCCTCAGTGTATTCTGATCCTCTGCACTGCTTGGCACAGACGATACGCTGTAGTGATGTCATTGCATCCTCTGCACTAAGACATCACAGAGGGGGAATGATGAGAGAGGGAGCATCAGCAGATGGCTCCCTCACTCATCATTGTTTTCAACTGTGTTGGCACTGGCACCGGAGCCTCACTACTTATGAGCCCCATAACATGCCAAGTCCCTGACGGCACTTGCCCGCTTTTGCCGGCTGGTGATGTCAGCCTTGATATATGTGTCATAATTGAGCACCACCAAGTATTAAGCAGTGGGTGAAATGCTTTAAGGACACACACCCTTAAATCAAAGGCATTTATAAAGAGAAAATAATCAACACACCGATTAAATGATTAAATAAGAGAAAAGTGGAGGAGTCTTTATTAGCCCATGTGGTAATATTTCAATTCCATAGCAGAGAAATGATCTGTTATAGATCCAAAACTTTGTCACATGGGCTGATAAAGAGTCCGCCACTTTGCACAATTCATCGGAGCGCTTTTTATTTTCATAGATACACACACTTAGAGCAGATACTTATATTTACACCATGTATACAGAACAGGAGGAGTATACACAATGTACACAGCTCCACAATATATATTGTCGTGTCACGTCGGCGGCTGTGCCCGCCACCATTCCATCAGCGGTGGGGTCCGCCGCCGCATCTATTCACCGGGCCGCGTCCTGCCATGCCGCTCTCCTCACCTGCGCTTCCTTCCTCCCGGCCAGCTGCGGTAACGCACATGCGTCTTAGGCCGCGGGTGTGTGCTCTGCAGGATTCTTAACACTGCAGCGTCCGTCCGCAGGCTATGGCTGGCCAATCACCCGCTGACACAGGGTATATCAGGCGACTCCACCTTGTTGGAGATGCCTGATTATCGTGTGCCCTTACTGTGCTAATCCTGGCCGCCTTATAGTGGTTCTCCCTATAGTATTATTTCCTCTGTCCTGCTCTGTGTTCTGGTTTTCCTGTCCCATGCCCGTCTAACTCCTTTTCCTGTAGTCCTATGCCCTGTGCTCTGTTCTGTGCTTATTGGCCCTTGTTCTGTGCCTTGTCCGGCATCCGTTACCCAGTACCTGCTACCCAGAGCCTCGTCCAACTCATGCTGTCTGGTATCCAGTACTCCGTACCCCGTCCGGTACCCCCCCGTTCCAGTACTCTGTGCTCTGTCCTGAACTCTGGTCCTGCCTGTAGTATACCCCGGTCCCTTGAGCCGCCCCTCTTGGTTCCAGCTGTCGCGGTGACTGACCCCCGTGGGCCTGCCCTTAAAGATCCCTGTATAGGGGTCGGCTCCACCTGGTGTGCTCGCTCTCGGGGCCTCAGTTCTGCGACCCAAAGGGTCCTCTCTCGGACGCTGCAGTTCCCCGAAGCATCACAGTAAGGAATATAGAGTAGAGCTGTGTAGAGATGGGCCAGTGTATAAAGTGTGGATTCCACACTATATACTATATACACAGCAGCATACTATATGAACAGCTCCAGGCCCAGATTGATAATGTGCCCAAGCGTGCATTTTCCCATTGGGCCGCTGTCATGTGGGCTGTGGGCTGGCATCGCCCGCTCATCTGGCCTCTGGCCAGCTGATGCGGCCACTGGCCTGGCTGTTCTTCTTGCCGCCGGCCCTCTGCGGGCACGGCGGTTATAGCAGGGAGATGAGCAGCAATGCCCCCCATGCACCCCATCCTCACCCTCCAGAGGCCCCTGTTGTGAGTTCATTTTCCCCTTCACCGTTGATGTCTGATGAACTCCCTCTGCTGGTGAAGAGAGGTAGTGAAATTGATTGGGTTGGGAAGAACCTGTCATCTGAACAGGTGGAGCCTGATTGAACACCCGGAATCACTGAGTGGATATAAGGCAGCCGACGCCCTGCAGGGGTGCTGGTGATCCTTTCTGCTCTGAGCTCTTGCAAACCAGTTCAGTACCTGTCTTCTGAAAACTAAGTATTTGCTCTCTTATTTTTCCATGAGATATTGTCTGTTTACTTAGTGTTTGTGTTCTGCCTGCCCTTGTTGGTACAGGCTGAGCTCCATTTTTTGTCTCTGGTCAAGTTGATCTTTTGCTCAGTCTTCAGAATATACCTGAGTGCTGATATAGTGCTTTTGAAGTCTAGTGACTTCAGGGCCTTTTTTCTATCAGACGTGTTGGTCATTATTTTGGCAGAATTTTTTCGGATTGCAGCCAGCATCTTTTCTGTCCTTTCCTATTTAGTTAGTTGGGCCCCATCGTTTGCTCAACTTGTCTTTCTGTCTGTGTTTGTGTTTTCATCTGCTTTTCACCGACAATACATGTTGGGGGCTGTCTATTGCTTTGGGGTCTGCTCTGGGTCAGTTTAGATTTCCCCTTTCTTTCTTTAGGCTTATTTAGTTCTCTGGCTGTGAACGAGGGGTCTAGGGCACCGTAGGAACCCCCCACGGCTACTGTTAGTTGTGTATATAGGATCAGGGGTCTGCAATCCGATAGCTACCAACCTCTCTGGTTTTCTGGACTTAGCTTGTATTTTTGTTTTTTCCTCCTTCGGTGACTCATTCATAACAGACCCCCCCTCCGCAGCCACTCACAGCGTTGCTTGGCTGCTCTCTTCTCTGCGAACAGGACCTGTGATGAGGTCACAGAAGGGGAGGAGTTAGGGGGGTCACATGATCAGGGGTATCAGTCCAGACCCCTGATAATGTGACCCCTGACTCCTCCCCTCCTGTGACCTCATCAAAGGTCCTGTGCGTACATCCCTGCCTCTTGGTGTCTGCTGTGCAGGTGTCATGGTGCTGGATGAGGGAAGTTTGTGTGGGGTCAGGAGCGGTTTACAGGGTGAATGTAGCAGAGCTGTGTGTGTGTACGAGGTGTACGGAACGGAGCCGCATGTGTACGAGGTGTACGGAGCGGAGCCACGTGTTTGTGAGGTGCACGGAGTGGAGCCGCGTGTGTACGAGATGTACATAGTGGGGCCGCGTGTGTACAAGATGTACGGAGTGGAGCCACGTGTGTACGAGGTGTACGGAGTGGAGCCACATGTGTACGATGTGTCCGGAGTGGAGCCGTGTGTTCGAGTTGTATGGAGAGGAGCCATGTGTGTACGAGATGTACAGAGCAGAGCCGTATGTGTACGAGGTGTACAGTGCGGAGCCGCGTGTGTACAAGGTGAACGGAGCACAGCGTGTACGAGGTGGACGGAGCGGAGCCGTGTGTGTACGAAGTGTACGGAGTGGAGCCGTGTGTGTACGAGGTGTAAGGAGCGGAGCCGGATGTGTACGAGGTGTACAGAGTGGAGCCGCGTGTGTATGAGATGTTTGGAGTGGAGCAGAGCCGGGTGTGTATGGGGTGTACGGAGCGGAGCCATGTGTTTATGAGGTTTACGGAGCGGAGCCGGAGGTGCACGAGGTGTACGAAGCGGAGCTAGATGTGTGCGAGGTGTACGGAGTGGAACAGAGCCGGATCTGTACGAGGTGTATGGAGCGGAGGTGTGTACAAGGTCTACGGAGCGGAGCCGTGTGTGTATGAGGTGTATGGAGCAGAACCGTAGGTGCACGAGGTGTACGGAGCGGAGCCGGAGGTGCACGAAGTGTACGGAAAGGAGCACAGCTTGGTGTGTACGGGGAGTACGGAGCGGAGCCGTGTGTGTATGAGGTGTATGGAGTGGAGCCGGAGGTGTACGTGGTGTACGGAGCGGAGCCGGAGGTGTACAAGGTGTACGGAGCAGAGGTATGTACAAGGTCTACGGAGCGGAGCCGCGTGTGTACGAGGTGTACGGAGTGGAGCCGGAGGTGTACGGAGCACAGGTATGTACAAGGTCTACGGAGCGGAGCCATGTGTGTACGAGGTGTATGGAATGGAGCCCTGTGTGTACAAAGTGTACGGATCTGAGCCTTGTGTTTACGGAGCGGAGCAGATCCGGGTGTGTAGGGAATGAAGCCGCGTGTATGCGGGGTGTACGGAGCGGAGCTGCATGTGTATGGAGTGGAGCCGCGTGTGTACGAGGTGTATGGAGCAAAGCTGCATGTGTACAAGGTTTACTGAGTGGTGCCATGTGTGTACAATGTGTACAGAGCATGGCCACATGTGTACAAGGTGTACGGAGCAGAGTCGCATGTGTCCGAGTTTTACGGAGCCATGTGTGTACTGAGTGGAGCCATGTGTGCGCGAGGTGCACAGAGCGGAGACGTGTGTGTACGAGGCATGCAAAGATGAACCGTGTGTGTATGAGACGTGCGGGCCATGCTTGTACGAGGTGTATGGTGGGGAGCATTCATACCTCCCAACCGTCCTGTATCCTGTGGGACAGTCCCTTATTTTGAGAGAGAGAGACTGCCCCAGCTGAGAGCTTACCTTTCATGCGGACACAGGAGTACACGGCGGAGCCCCGAGGAGCACTTTAAAACTCGATCTACCAGAAGTGACGTGCTAGAAGCTGACCGGAAATGAGGTTATTTCGGGAGGAGATTGTGATGGAACCATGGAGGCACTTCAGGGAATGCTTCAGATCCATCACCGTTTCCACCTCCGATTTAATCTTTTTTTCTTTTTCTCTCTCTCTGTTCTTTCTTTCTCTTTCTCTCTCTGTTCTTTCTTTCTCTTTCTTTCTCTCTCTATGTTCTTTCTTTCCCATCTTTCTCTCTCTCTGTTCTTTCTTTCTCTTTCTTTCACTCTCTCTGTTCTTTCTTTCTCTTTCTTTCTCTCTCTGTTTTTTCTTTCTTTCTTTCCAATCTTTCTCTCTGTCTCTGTTCTTTCTTTCTCTTTCTTTCTCTCTCTCTGTTCTTTCTTTCTCTTTCATTCCCTCTCTGTTCTTTCTTTCCCATCTTTCTCTCTCTGTTCTTTCTTTCTTTCTCTCTATGTTCTTTCTTTCCCTCTTTCTTTTTTTCTCTCTCTCTCTGTTCTTTTTGTATATCCCCTCTTTCTTTCTCTCTCTGTTCTTTCTTTCTTTCTCTCTCTCTCTGTTCTTTCTCTCTCTCTGTTTTCTCTCTCTGTTCTTTCATTGTTTTCCTCGGTACCTGCCACTGTGCCCAAAATGGCTGATGTATATATACTGTACACTGTATACACATCAGCCTCGAGTCAGCATCTATCTATACGTAAGCCTCAGCAACAGTATACACGTAAGCCTCAGCACCACTATATACACATGAGCACCTGTATAATACACAGGTGCTGGGGCTGATGTATATACAGGTGCTGGCGGGGGTGATGTATATACTGGTGCTGACTTGAGGCTGATGTATATATGAGCTGTATGTATAAACATCACTGATCAGCCTCTAGTCAGCACCTATATATACACCAGCCCCAGCAACAGTATATACAACAGACCCAGCACCTGTATATACACCAGCCCCAGCACCCGTATATACACCAGCCCTAGCACCTGTATATACATCAGCCCCCTGCACCTCTATATACATAAGCCCCAGCACCTGTATATACATTAGCCTCAGCATCCATATATACATCAGCCCCAGCACCCATATATACACCAGCCCTGGCACCTGTATATACATCAGCCCCCGCACCATATATAGATCAGCCCCAGCACCTGTATATACATCAGCCCCAGCACCTGTATATACATCAGCCCTAGCACCCTTATATACATCAGCCCCAGCACCTGTAATACATCAGCCCCAGCACCCGTATATACCTCAGCCCTAGCACCCGTATATACATCAGCCCCAGCACCCGTATATACATCAGCCCTAGCACCCGTATATACATCAGCCCTAGCACCCGTATATACACCAGCCTCAGCACCTGTATAAACATCAGCCCCAGCACCCATAAATCCATCATCCCCAGCACCCATATATGCATCAGCCCCAGCACCCATATATGCATCAGCCCCAGCACCCATATATACATCAGCCCCATACCCGTATATACACCAGCCCCTGCACCCGTATATACATCAGCCCCAGCACCCATATATACATCAGCCCCAGCACCCGTCTATACATCAGCCCCAGCACCCGTACATACACCAGCCCCAGCACCTGTATATACATCAGCTCCAGCACCCGTATATACATCAGCCCTATCACCCATATATACATATGTATATACAGTAGTCTCAATGTGATATATATTCAGCAGTATGTAACATAATATAGTATAAAACTGTCAATTATAGTGTAGAGTTGTGTGTATATAGTGTAAAGCTGTTCATATAGTATGTTGCTGTGTATATAGTATATAGTGTGGAATCCACACTATATACGCTGGCCCATCTCTACACTATGCAGCATATACACAGCTCCACTCTATATTCCTCACTGTGACGCTTTGGGGAACTGCAGCGTCCGAGAGTGGAGGTGGAGTCGCCTGATATACCCTGTGCCGGCGGGTGATTGGCCGGCCATAGCCCCCGGACGGACGCTGCAGCGTTAAGAATCCTGCAGAGCGCACGCCCGCGGCCTAAGAAGCATGTGCGGGACCGCAGCTGGCAGGGAGGAAGGAAGCGAGGAGGAGACAGGCGGGTGAGGAGAGCAGCACGGCGGGACGCGGCCCGGGAAGTAGAAGCGGCGGTGAGCCCCGCCGCTGATGGATCGGCGGTGGGCACAGCCGCCGACATGACACTTACCACAGTATATATTGTGGAGCTGTGTACATTGTGTATACTCCTCCTGTCCTGTATACATGGTGTAAATATAAGTATCTGCTCTAAGTGTGTGTATCTATGAAAATAAAGAGCGCTCCGATGAATTGTGCAAAGTGGCGGACTCTTTATTAGGCCATGTGACAAAGTTTTGGATCTATAACAGATCATTTCTCTGCTATGGAATTGAAATATTACCACATGGGCTAATAAAGACTCCTCCACTTTTCTCTTATTTAATCATTTAATCGGTGTGCTGATTATTTTCTCTTTATAAATGCCTTTGATTTAAGGGTGTGTGTCCTTAAAGCATTTCACCCACTGCTTAATATTTGGTGGTGCTCAATTA
The DNA here is from genome assembly GCF_039654945.1 of Dendrobates tinctorius. Classification (NCBI taxonomy): domain Eukaryota; kingdom Metazoa; phylum Chordata; class Amphibia; order Anura; family Dendrobatidae; genus Dendrobates; species Dendrobates tinctorius. The sequence continues at coordinate 19,434,226 of NW_027361717.1, forward strand.
TGACACATATATCAAGGCTGACATCACCAGCTGGCAAAAGCGGGCAAGTGCCGTCAGGGACTTGGCATGCTATGGGGCTCATAAGTAGTGAAGCTCCGATGCCAGCGCTGACATAGTTGAAAACAATGATGAGTGAGGGAGCCATCTGCTGATGCTCCCTCTCTCATCATTCCCACTCTGCGTCTGAGCTCTGTGATGTCTTAGTGCAGAGGGTGCAATGACATCACTACAGCGAATCGTCTGTGCCAAGCAGTGCAGAGGATCAGAATACACTGAGGAGACCAGAGCAGTGGGGACAGGGAGAAGAATTATATGGGGCCCATTATACTGTATGAAGTATTATATGGGGACCATTATACTGTATAAAGTAATATATGGGGCCCATTATACTGTTTGAAGTAATATACAGTATGAGGGCCCATTATACTGTATGGACCATTATATGGGGCTCATAAAACTGAATGCAGTAATGTATGGGGCCCATAATAGTGTATGGAGCATTATATGGGCTCATTGTACTGTATGGAGGAATATGTGGGGTCCATTGTACTGTATGCAGCAATATATGGGGCCATTATACTGTATGGAGCATTATGTGTTGCCCATAATACTGTATGGAGGACTATGTGGTGCCCATAATACTGTATGGAGGACTATGTGATGCCCATAATACTGTATGAGGGACTATGTTGTGCCCATAATACTGTATGAAGGACTATGTGTGCCCATAATACTGTATGGAGGACTATGTGATGCCCATAATACTATGAAGGATTATGTCGAGCTGGAAATTGTATTTAAAGGCTTCCGCTGACTGGTGTCCAATGGTTGGGACTCGGTCCTTGTCTGCCCTTATTCACACAGACGTGAACTTTGACACATGATAAGGTTATTAATACTAAACAGTGTAGGACCGCCCCGACCACAGAGTCACCTTGACGATGGTGGGACGGCTTTTATGCTATGTTTGATCAAATACAGTATTACTAAGAACTCTGTATGATTTAAATGCACTTTTGCTTTTTACTTAATTATAGCAGGGTTTTTTCATTTTGACTTTTGTAGGTTTTCCATAATACTGTATGTAGGACTATGTTGTGCCCATAATACTATGAAGGACTATGTCGTGTCAATAATACTGTATGGAGGACAATGTGGTGCCCATAATACTCTATGGAGGACTATATGGTGCCCATAATACTGTATGGAGGTCTATGAGGTGCCTATAATACTATATGGAGGACTATGTGGGGCCCATAATACTGTATGGAGGACTATATGGTGCCTATAATACTGTATAGAGGACTATATGGTGCCCATAAAACTGTAAAGAGGACTATGTGGTACCAATAACAATGTATGGAGGACTAAGTGTTGCCCATAATACTGTATGGAGAACTATGTGGTGCCCATAATACTGTATGGAGGACTATGTGATGCCCATAATACTGTATGTAGGACTATGTTGTGCCCATAATACTGTATGAAAGACTATGCTGTGCCCATAATACTGTATGGAGGACTATGTGATGCACATAATACTGTATGTAGACTATGTTGTGCCCATAATACTATGAAGGACTATGTCGTGCCCATAATACTGTATGGAGGACTATGTGGTGCCCATAATACTGTATGGAGGACTATGTGATGCCCATAATACTGTGTGTAGGACTATGTTGTGCCCATAATACTGTATGAAGGACTATGTTGTACCCATAATACTGTATGGTGGACTATGTGATGCCCATAATACTGTATGTAAGACTATGTTGTGCCCATAATACTATGAAGGACTATGTCGTGCCCATGATACTGTATGGAGGACTATGTGGTGCCCATAATACTCTATGGAGGACTATATGGTGCCCATAATACTGTATGGAGGTCTATGAGGTGCCTATAGTACTATATTGAGGACTATGTGGGGCCCATAATACTGTATGGAGCACTATATGGTGCCTATAATACTGTATAGAGAACTATATGGTGCCCATAATACTGTAAAGAGGACTGTCATGATCCAGGCTGAATTATGACAGATTTTGCTCTAGTAACCTTTTTTCTTTTCCTTAAGCTGTGTGCTTAAAGATAGTTTTGCCACCGGTGGCCATTAGGGTAATTGCACTGTGGTGGTTTCAGTTCTAGTTTTGCCCCCGATGGCCGTTAGGGTCATTGCACTCTGGTTACTTTAGTTTAGTGCACGTGATTATGAAGCAGGTGTGATTTCTTGCTCTTACCTATAAAACAGTTTCAGGTGGTTGCAATCACTGTTGGTGATATTGCTCATTTCCAGCCAAGTCTGGTGGAGGAAGGAACTGCAGAGAGGAATTCCTTGCAGCTCAGTCAGAGGTCTGGTGTAGTAGCTTCAGGTGGAAGCTGAATTCTGGTGGTGGACTATTTTGCTGAGAGCAAGAGCAGCAGAGCAAAGCTAAGTGGTGTTACCCCTGTTTTGTAACTTTCCTTTTGTGTGTTTCAGTGTAGTGGTGGGATTAGTTTCTGCACCGTCCATTTCACTAGAAAGGGCTAGGTGCAGGGCGAGCTAGGGTTTTTAGGCTCCTGATCGGCGCCCGGTGCGGAACCGGCCTAGGGATCGTTAGGAGTGTAGATACACTGGCTCAGGGGAGTGTAGGAGGTCTCCACGTCCCCATTCCCTATCACAGGGCCCTCCATTGTATCAGTTTCCCTGGTGTATCCTTTATTATTTAAATTCGCCCTGTTGGAGGCGGTGTATCCAGAAATACGTGTAGTTCTGAAATTCGCCTGCTGGAGGCGGTGTATCCGGCTGCACGCTATATTATTTAAATTCGCCCTCCTGAAGGCAGTGTATCCAGGGTCACGTGTGCCTTAGAAATTCGCCCTGCTGGAGGCGGTGTGTCCAGTCACACGTTGACCATCACAAGGACTATGTGGTAGCAATAACAATGTATGGAGGACTAAGTGGTGCACATAATACTGTATGGAGGACTATGTGGTGCCCATAATACTGTATGGAGTACTATGTGGTGCCCATAATACTGTATGGAGGGTTATCCAAATTGGGAAGTTTTCCCCTATCTTTTGGATAGGGGATGACTTTCTATTTGTTGTGGATCTGACCGCTGGGACCCCCATGATCCTAGGAAACATAGCTTTGAAGAGCACCATGTAAATGGAGCTGTGGTCCAATCATACGCACTGTGACGCCATTCACATGTGGCTCTTTAAATAACTCCTTTAAGAGAGTGATGAGGGGACGACAAAGTATAGCAAAAATTCACTGATCGGGACTGATGAGTGTTGTAGTTTGTGGGCTGGTGGGGTTTGTGTGGCAGGGCTGCTTTTCTGTCCCAGTCCGGCCCTGAACAGCTCTACACTATATACACACAACTCTACATTATAATTGACAGTATTATACTATATTATGTTACATACTGCTGAGTATATATCACATTGAGACTACTGTATATACATATGTATATACGGGTGCTGGGGCTGATGTATATATAGATGCTGGGGCAGATGTATATAAGGGTGCTGGGGCTGATGTATATATGGGTGCTGGGGCAGATGTGTATACACGTGCTGGGGCTGATGCATATAAAGGTGCTGGGACTGGTGCATGTACGGGAGCTGGGGCTGATGTATATACACGGGTGCTGGGGCAGATGTATATACGGGTGCTGGGGCAGATGTATATACGGGTGCTGGGGCAGATGTATATACGGGTGCTGGGGCAGATGTATATATGGGTGCTGGGGCTGATGTATATACGGGTGCTGGGGCTGGTGTATATACGGGTATGGGGCTGATGTATATATGGGTGCTGGGAATGATGTATATACGGGTGCTGGAGCTGGTGTATTTACTGGTGCTAGGGCTGATTTATATACGGGTGCTGGGGCTGATGTATATACGGGTGCTGGGGCTGATGTATATACAGGTGCTGCGGCTGATGTATATATGGGTGCTAGTGCTGATGTATATACAGGTGCTGGGGCTGATGTATATATGGTGCGGGGGGCTGATGTATATATGGTGCGGGGGGCTGATGTATATACGGGTGCTAGGGCTGGTGTATATATGAGTGCTGGGGCTGGTGTATATACAGGTGCAGGGGCTGATGTATATACAGGTGCTGGGGCTGGTGTATATATAGGTGCTGACTAGAGGCTGATCAGTGATGTATATACATACAGCTCATATATACATCAGCCTCAAGTCAGCACCAGTATATACATCACCCCCACCAGCATCGGTATATACAGTGGGGCAAAAAAGTATTTAGTCAGTCAGCAATAGTGCAAGTTCCACCACTTAAAAAGATGAGAGGCGTCTGTAATTTACATCATAGGTAAACCTCAACTATGGGAGACAAACTGAGAAAAAAAAATCCAGAAAATCACATTGTCTGTTTTTTTTTCATTTTATTTGCATATTATGGTGGAAAATAAGTATTTGGTCAGAAACAAGCAATCAAGATTTCTGGCTCTCACAGACCTGTAACTTCTTCTTTAAGAGTCTCCTCTTTCCTCCACTCATTACCTGTAGTAATGGCACCTGTTTAAACTTGTTATCAGTATAAAAAGACACCTGTGCACACCCTCAAACAGTCTCACTCCAAACTCCACTATGGTGAAGACCAAAGAGCTGTCAAAGGACACCAGAAACAAAATTGTAGCCTTGCACCAGGCTGGGAAGACTGAATCTGCAATAGCCAACCAGCTTGGAGTGAGAAAATCAACTGTGGGAGCAATAATTAGAAAATGGAAGACATACAAGACCACTGATAATCTCCCTCGATCTGGTGCTCCACGCAAAATCCCACCCCGTGGGGTCAGAATGATCACAAGAACGGTGAGCAAAAATCCCAGAACCACGCGGGGGGACCTAGTGAATGAACTGCAGAGAGCTGGGACCAATGTAACAAGGCCTACCATAAGTAACACACTACACCACCATGGACTCAGATCCTGCAGTGCCAGACGTGTCCCACTGCTTAAGCCTGTACATGTCCTGGCCCGTCTGAAGTTTGCTAGAGAGCATTTGGATGATCCAGAGGAGTTTTGGGAGAATGTCCTATGGTCTGATGAAACCAAACTGGAACTGTTTGGTAGAAACACAACTTGTCGTATTTGGAGGAAAAAGAATACTGAGTTGCATCCATCAAACACCATACCTACTGTAAAGCATGGTGGTGGAAACATCATGCTTTGGGGCTGTTTCTCTGCAAAGGGGCCAGGACGACTGATCCGGGTACATGAAAGAATGAATGGGGCCATGTATCTTGAGATTTTGAGTGCAAACCTCCTTCCATCAGCAAGGGCATTGATGATGAAACGTGGCTGGGTCTTTCAACATGACAATGATCCAAAGCACACCGCCAGGGCAACGAACATAGAGAGAAAGAAAGAACAGAGAAAGTTGGGAAAGAAAGAACAGAGAGAGAATGAAAGAGAAAGAAAGAACAGAGAGAGAAAGAAAGAGAAAGAAAGAGCAGAGAGAGAAAGATGGGAAAGAAAGAACAGAGAGAGAAAGAAAGAGAAAGAAAGAACAGAGAAAGAGAAAGAAAGAAGAGAGAGAGAAAGAAAGAGAAAGAACAGAGAGAGAGAAAGGAAGAGGGGAACGAAAGAAAGAACACAGAGAAAGAAAGAACAGAGAGAGAGAGAAAGAAAAAAAGATTAGAGATAGAAAGAAGGAAAGAACAGAGAGAGAGAGAAAGAAACAGAGAGAATGAAAATTTCTATAAAGATACTATAGCAGCTCCCATTGTAGTGCCCACCCGAGCCTCCCGATGCAGGACATATCATGATCCGCTCACATGGCCGGCATCCCCGATTCCAAGGCAATCCCGCTGTCCACGCTGTCGGAGAAGGACACGATGATGGATCTGAAGCATTCCCTGAAGTGCCTCTATGGTTCCGTCACAATCTCCTCCCGAAATAACCTCATTTCCGGTCAGCTTCTAACTAGGGATGGGCGAATCCTGAAATACTCGGAATCGCTAGACTCTAACGAGTCCGGAAACTCGCTATTCGTTGCGAGTCTAGCGAGTCCAATGTTAATGAATGGGGATGCGAGTATTGCAGCGATTCCTGTGCTGCCATTTTTTTGTTCCGCTTACTTCCCGCATGTGGCTGTGCACACCATGCGGAAAGTAAGCAGAACAATTGCGGATGGTACCCACGGTCCGGAGGAGAGGAGGAGACTGTCCTCCGGGCTTTGGGTACCATATCCCTGTAAAAAATAGAATTTAAAAATAAAAAATATTGTTATTCTCACCCTCCGACGTCCCACGCAGCCTTCCAGCCTCTCCACGCATCCGTTCCCAGTAGTCCTTTGCGAAAATGCCCGCGATGGCATCCGTTCTCGTGGGATCGCGAAGTCTCGCGCATAGGCGGCCTCAGTAGTAAAAAGTTGGTCACACTTGTCAAACACTATGTTTGACGAGTGTAACCAACCTGTCAATCAGTTCTCCAAGCGATGCTACAGATCGCTTGGAAAACGCTAGCATTTTGCAAGCTAATTACGCTTGCAAAATGCTAGTTTTTCCGTGGGAAAATCGCGGGAATTTAAAATGCGATTTTCCCGCGGAATGGAATTCCGGAATTCTTGTGGTAATTTCCGCGAGAGTTCCGGTACGTGTGCACTTAGCCTTATTTGCATTGGACTCGTTACTGTGCGAGTAATCGCTTGGAAACTCGCAGAGTACCAACTCCTGCGAGTCCCCTACTACTCGCAGAGTAACGAGTCCTAACGAGTAGATTCGCCCATCCCTACTTCTAACACATCACTTCCGGTAGAGCGTCACGTGCGAGATTTAAATTGCTCCTCGGGGCTCCGCCATGTATTCCTGTGTCCGCGTGAAAAGTAAGCTCCCGGCTGGGGCAGTCTCTCTCTCTCTCAAAATCGGGACAGTCCCACTGGATACGAGACAGTTGGGAGGGATGAATACTCCCCACCATACACCTCGTACAAGCATGGCTCCGCACGCCTCATACACACACGGTTCAGCTTTGCATGCCTCATACACACACGGCTCCGCTCTGTACACCTCGCTCACACATGGCTCCACTCAGTACACACACGGCTCCGCTCCGTAAAACTCGTACACATGCGACTCTGCTCCGTACACCTTGTACACACGTGGCCATGCTCTGTACACATTGTACACACGGCACCACTCAGTAAACCTTGTACACATGAGGCTTTCCTCCATACACCTCGTACACACGTGGCTCCGCTCCATACACATGCAGCTCCGCTCCGTACACCCCACACACACACGCGTCTTCATTCCCATCACACCCGGATCTGCTCCGCTCCGTAAACAAAAGGCTCAGATCTGTACACTTTGCACACACAGGGCTCCATTCCATACACCTCGTACACACGTGGCTCCGCTCCGTAGACCTTGTACATACCTCCGCTCCGTACACCTCTGGCTCCACTCTGCACACCTCGTACATACACGGCTCCTCTTCGTAGACCTTGTACACACCTCCGCTCCGTACACCTCGCACACTTCCGGCTCCGCTCCGTACACCCCGTGCACCTCCGGCTCCGCTCCGTACATCTCGTACACACACGGCTCCACTCCGTACTCCTCGTACACACACACAGCTCTGCTACATTCACCCTGTAATCCCCTCCTGACCCCACACAAACTTCCCTCATCCAGCACCATGACAACAGCACAGCAGACACCAAGAGGCAGGGATGTGCCCACATGACCTGTGATGAGGTCACAGGAGGGGAGGAGTCAGTGGTCACATGATCAGGGGTCTGGACAGATACCCCTGATCATGTGACCCCCCAAACTTCTCCCCTCCTGTGACCTCATCACAGGTCCTGTTCGCAGAGAAGAGAGCAGCCAAGCGACGCTGTGAGTGGCTGCGGAGGGGGTGCGTGGTGGCTCATCTCCCTGCTATAACCGTCGTTCCCACAGAGGGCCAGCGGCATGAAGAAGAGCCAGGCCAGTGGCCCACATGACAGCGGCCCAGCGGGAAAATGCCAGGTTGGGCATATTATCAATCCGGGCCTGCAGGCTGTGCGGGGACTGTGCCGGGCTGTGCGGGGACTGTGCCAAGCTGTGCAGGGACTGTGCCAAGCTGTGCAGGGACTGTGCCAGGCTGTGAGGGGACTGTGCCAGGCTGTGAGGGGACTGTGCCGGGCTGTACAGGGACTGTGCAGGGCTGTATGGGACTGTGTCTGGCTGTGCAGGGACTGTGCCAGGCTGTATGGGGACTGTGCCGGGCTGTGCTGGCCTGTGCGGGGACTGTGCCGGGATGTGCAGGGACTGTGCCGGGCTGTGCGGGGACTGTGCTGGACTGTGCTGGGCTGTGTGGGGCCTGTGCTGGGCTGTGCAGGGACTGGGTGGGACTGTGCCGGGCTGTGCGGGGACTGTGCTGGGCTGTGTGGGGACTGTGCTGGGCTGTGCGGGGACTGTGCGGGAATGTGCTGGGCTGTGCGGGGACTGTGCGGGACTGTGCGGGGACTGTGCCGGGCTGTGTGGGGACTGTGCAGGACTGTGCCGGGCTGTGCAGGGACTGTGCAGGACTGTGCTGGGCTGTGCAGGGACTTGCGGGACTGTGCCGGGCTGTGCGGGGACTGTGCTGGACTGTTCTGGGCTGCGCAGGGACTTGCTGGGCTGTGCGGGGACTGTTCTGAGCTGTGCGGGCTGGACCGAATATTGCGAGGTGCATGGGCGGACATACCGCCGGTTCAGCTGATGCAATGCACCGGGACCCAGAGATGGAAGGGGGCCCCTGAGCGTACTGCCCATAGCGGCAGAATATGCAGCCGCTATGGGGCCAGAGTCCAGAATGCGGGTGGCGGGAGTGTAAGATGCCCAGTATTATGCAGCATCAGCCCCTTTCACTTCCTGCTGTAATCACCTGAACACCAGAGCAGGGAAGAGAGCGCCGCGGGAGAGTAGGAGTTCAAAAAGGGGTGTGTCATGCAGGGAGAGACGCTGACCAATGAACGCTTTCCTCGCCAGACTGAGGAGAGCGCTCACTGGCTGTTGTCTGTCCTCCTGCATGATGCGTCCCAATGGTGAGTACTCACTGGTTGTCAGGGGCTCGGGCTGCACAGCACACAGGGGACTGCAGTGGAGGAAGAGCAGGACTTAGGCTGGGTTCACACATAGCGGAACTCTCGCAGAAATTACCGCGAGAGTTCCGGAATTCCATTCCGCGGGAAAATCGCATTTTAAATTCCCGCGATTTTCCCGCGGAAAAACTAGCATGCTAGCGTTTTCCAAGCGATCTGTTGCAGCGCTTGGAGAGCTAATTGACAGGTTGGTCACACTCGTCAAACATAGTGTTTGACAAGTGTGACCAACTTTTTACTACTGAGGCCGCCTATGCGGCCTCAGTAGTAAAAGATAAAATGTAAAAAATAATTAAAAAAAAATTGTTTTATTCTGACCTTCCGACGTCCCGCGCAGCGTTACCGCCTCTCTCCACGCTCCCGTTCCCAGTAATCCTTTGTGAAAATGCCCGCGATGACGTACGTTCTCGCGGGATCGTGATGTCTCGCGGTTATTCGCGATGATGTCGCGCGAATGACCGCGAGACTTGGCGATCCCGCGAGTACTGATGTCTGTACTCGCGGGCATTCTCGCAAAGGAGTACTGGGAACAGGAGCGTGGAGAGAGGCGGGAAGGCTGCACAGGACGTCGGAAGGTGAGAATAGCAATATTTTTTATTTTAAATTCTATTTTTTACAGGGATATGGTACCCAAAGCCTGGAGGACAGTCTCCTCTCCTCCGGACCGTGGGTACCATCTGCAATTGTTCTGCTTAATTTTTCCATGGTGGGCACAGCTACATGCGGAAAGTAAGCAGAACAATGCATTCCTATGGGTGTGGGATCGCCGCGATTCCACAAAATTAATGAGCATGCTGCGTGTTTTACCGTGAAGTGATTCTGCTGCTGTAAAAACCGCAGCATTAGCACAGCATTGCGGAATCCCATAGGAATGCATGGGATGCTTATTTTTCTCGTTTTCCCGGCAAAATCGCGCGGTTAAAACCGCCGCGGAAACGCTAAAAAAAGCCACGTGTGAACTCAGCCTTACAGTGTGTACTGTATTCTTCTTCCTCCATTGTGCCATTCCAGGCACGCTTCAGAATCTAGGAGCACAGGTCAGGTGAAGAGGCTCACTGCATCGGACATCTCCCAGAGGAGGTCGGGGGAGGGGAGCTCCCTGCACTGGAGAGCTCTGCAGCAGCAGGGAGTTGAAAGGAAATCCTCTGTGCTCTGTGTCCCCATCCCCCACAGTGGGCCCTGCAGTCATCTCCAGGCTCCAGCTTATATCTGAACTATGTGGCCCACCTCCATGGCTTATCTGAACAGAACACCTGAGGTCATAGATTATTATGTGTGTGTATATTTACATATGTGTGTACAGTATATGTATGTGTGTATCTGTGTATGTATGTATGATATATGTGTATGTATCTGTATGTATGTACAGTATATGTGTGTCCATGTATGTACGGTATACTGCATGTGTGTATGTATAGTGTATGTCTATGTGCATGTATGTAAGTGTGTGTATGTATGGTATATGTGTAGATATATGTATACTCTATGTGTATAGAAGTGTGTGTATGTATATGTGTATGTATATACTATGTGTATATAAGTGTGTGTGTATGTGCGGTATAGGTATGTACAGTATATGTGTGTATCTGTATGTACGGTATATGTGTGTATGTATATATGGTGTATGTCTATGTGCATGTATGTATGGTATATGTGTATGTATATGTAGATACTATATGTTTATATAAGTGTGTGTATGTACGGTATATGTGTATGTATGTGTATACTATGTGTATATAAGTGTGTGTATGTACGGTATAGTTAAGTACAGTGTATGTATATATGGTATGCATATGTGTGTGTATGTACGATATATCTGTGCATATGTATGGTATATGTATGTGTATGTATGTACTGTATATATGTATTTGTGTGTATGTATGGTGTATGTATGTTATGTATATGTGTGTATGCATATATGGTATATGTATGTGTATCTGTGTGTATGTATGGTGTATGTGTGTATGTATTTATGGTATGTGTGTGTATGTATGATATATCTCTGTGTATGCATGTATGGTGTATGTATGTACTGTATATGTGTTTATCTGTGAGTATGTATGGTGTATGTATGTTATGTGTATGTGTGTGTATGCATGTACAGTATATGTGTGTATATATGGTGTGTGTATGTGTATGCATGTACGGTATCTATCTGTGTGTGTATGTAGGGTACATGTATGTACGATGTATGTGTGATCCAGCAGATCATGGATAACTTGCTGATTACTGGGGATTCAACTACTGGGCCCCCGGCTCTATTCATTATCTATAGAGCTGCTGCGCTTGGCTATATCCATCAGTTACATAGACAATGAATAGAGCAGAAACCAGATGATACAGGCACCAGACATAAAATGTAATATATACATTGTTGGGTTCTGCCACGAGGAGTTTCTCTGCACACTTTCTGTCATGTGCCAACTAAAGTGTCAGCCATGTCTGCAGTGTTCTAGTCACTGACATAGCGGACACTAAGTGTCACCTGACTGCAAGTCTGACTGTCCTGGAGCCAGCAGAACTGCATGATAACGGATATACATATTTATGTATTACACACACAGTATATATACATATATATCCATCTCAGTGAAAAAATATAAATAAATATATTTTTTAGATGTGTGGGGGCCCAAATATAACTATTGGGCTTTGTGATCGCTACGTACACCCCTGCTTGCAGGGCAGTAATAATGAGGGCAATCTGCCTTGTTTCTCGGAGCCCGAGGCTCCAGGGGTCTCATTGCCAGATTGCTCTCATCATAAGAAACGTAGGGGGCAGGGAGGGGGGCCCAGACACTTTTCTTGCACAGGGACCCCAAGCTGTCGGTGTCCACCCCTGGCGAGGCGAGTAGTGAAATTTATTCGCCAGGATTCGAGTACCGCATTACTCGCCGAGTACCGAATCCTAACGAGTATACTCGCTCATCCCTAACAATATACTGTATTGAAAATAGAAAAAAAAATCTTGCGGCACAGAGTTGGATTTTTTCTAGTGTTTTGTTTTAGGGCATTTTCTGTGTAATAAAACTGACGTAGTAACTTTATTCCGCAAGTCAGTACAATTGCAGCAATACAAACTTTACCGGTATATCTGTTTTTACGTTTTGCTACTCTTCCATATCAGAGATCTTTACAAAAATTTCCTGATTGTGTCTTTTTATTCTGAGACCAAAAAAAACTTTGATTTAACCATCAATTGAACTGTGCAAAGATTTGATTTGTTGACAAATATACTGTAGTTTTTGATTATTTTTTTTTACATTTTTTATGAGGATGCATGGTGATCGAAGAACAGCAATTCTGGCATTCTTTTCAGGGTGAGTCAATATACTATTATTGTTTTTCATACCTTTTTATTCTCATTTTTATTGGGAAACAAGGTGACCAAAAACAGTAACTCTGGCATTTTATATGAAGTTTTAACTTTACAAACATGATATTTTAATAGTTCGGACTTACTCACTTGGGTAAACCAAGTATGTACAAGTTTTTTAATCAATTAAATTTTTACGTATTTCAACTATTTTTTTGTTTTTCATATTGTGCACTTTAGGATATAAAAATAGTCTATCCATGCATGCCCAAGTGGAATAAAAGAGGAATAAGGCTAGTTTCACACTAGCGTTTATTCGACACAGCGCACGGCGCCGCTAAGCCCCCCCCTGCTGGCTCCCTGCCCGCCCCATCCGGTCATCGCCTCCTACTATCGCACATGGACGCTTAAGATCTGCGCACCCTATCTTTAGCATAGGGTGCGCAGATCGTGCGCTGGCCGTGCGCTAGTAGGATTTTGGCGTGCGCTGCGCACTTTTGAAGGTGCGCCGTGCGCGCCGAAATGCAACATGCTGCGTTCGGCGCTCACGGGCGCACCTTCAAAAATGCACAGCGCACGCCAAAATCCTACTAGCGCGCTGCCAGTGCACGATCTGCGCACCCTATGCTAAAGATAGGGTGCGCAGATCACAAGCGTCCATGTGCGATAGTAGGCGGCGATGACCGGATGGGGTGGGCAGGGAGCCGGCAGGGGGCGGGGCTTAGCGGCGCCGTGCGCTGCGTCGAATAAACGCTAGTGTGAAACTAGCCTAAGCAGGAAGAACTGAGGCCAAAAGAACAATTCTTATATCTCCCTCAGAGGAATAGTTGCCTATATCTGACGTATGTCAGGAATATTGTTGTGCATATGGCTAATTTACACTGTTAATACAGTGTGAATCCAGCCTTACCCAAACAGACATGTAGGAAAAAATTCAAAACACATGAAACATGCACAAAAACTGAATGGGTCAATAAGACCCTGTTCACACCACCCAAGAACTAAGACACAGAAACAGAACACAGTATGACAAACGTGCATAAATACTCTGCTGTAAAATATATGTAACTGTAAGTAGCAAGTGCTAGTAAAAGATGTTAACAAAACCAGGGTATTTTGTTGATACGTTTTTCTGCAAAAAAATGTACGCTAAGCCACTCCGCCGCGTCAAGGCATACCTTTCTCGGAGCAGTCCTATCCAATATATTTAAAAACCTGAACATGTGAACATACCTTCATGAGCAGGGTTCAGAAAGGCGCTGCCCGGTATGGGCTTGCTGGGCGAAATGGCTTTTTATGCATGTTCCAAAAGAGAGAGGCGTGGATCTCCCAAAGCTTGCATAAGCAAGAAATCAATAGATTCAAAACACATGAAACATGCACAAAAACTGAACGGGTCAATAAGACCCTGTTCACACCACCCAAGAACTAAGACACAGAAACAGAACACAGTATGACAAACGTGCATAAATACTCTGCTGTAAAATATATGTAACTATAAGTAGCAAGTGCTAGTAAAAGATGTTAACAAAACCAGGGTATTTTGTTGATACGTTTTTCTGCAAAAAAATGTACGCTAAGCTCCACATAGAGTTGAGCGAAACGGGTCGAAAAAATTCAAAAGTCGCTAAAGCATCTTTTGGAACGCGACTTTGGCACGATGGTCGCCGACCTCGTGGCCGACCTCACGCTAAGGTCAGGTTTCGTTTCATGAAACCCGACTTTGGCGAAAGTCGGCGACTTTTGAATTTTTTCGACCCGGTCCCAGACAATGGCGCTGTCTTTGCCACCAAGAGAAATGAAGGTAGAAAAATTCAGGTTGTTTGTAGGTAAAAAATGTTTTATTCAAGCTCATAAAAATTATATACACAACGTGTTTCGGCTGTTTGCAGCCTTCTTCAGGTAATTGGAGAAAATGATTTTGATCTTTCTTATGTGAGAGAGGGAGGGGAGACAGAAGAGGAGGAGTAGGAGTGATTCATCCTACATTGTTCTTTTAAATATATATATAAAACAACATGACATATAAAATGTATAAAAAAACAATATTGGTAATAATGAACCCATTTTTAAGAAACATATCAATCTAATTAAATTCCCATATGAAGACTAAAATGTATCCCAATAAATGACCTTCTATTCTTTAAAAAAAAAACAGAGGGAGGAGAAAAAATAATTTGGGGCAAAAAACTTTTGAAAAATTACAAAAAACTTGAGGAAAGCTGACAGGATAGGATAAGCTTGAGGATTGACTACGGAAATGGCCAACTATTTGGTGGGAAATGGAACAAGAAGAAATGTTTTATATTATTTTTTTTCCGGCATCAATTAACTTGGGCCCAGTAAATTCTACTATACTTTAAGTAGATATTAACAGATGTGGCTTCCATCATCTTGATAATTGTAATGTGCTATGCTGACAGTGAGTTTCCTATTGGTGTGTCTATTAGAGCAGCAGGGGTTGTAGTCACACCTGAGCTCAGGATCCCAATGGGGCCAAAAAGGATTCTTTGGCCCATATGAGAAGACGTATTCTATTGAAGGGGTTTCATATTTTTAAAAAAGGTGGTTCTCAAATGATTGCATTCATGTTAATTAACAAAATCAGACAGTAATCTCCCTGATTCCAGTGCCAGCTTTCAGCCTCTGCTCCTGTCTCTGCATTTTGGATTCAGCGCTAATGTCATCTCACCAGCTCACTTCACCACTGCAACCATCACCGCTAAGGCTAGTTTCACACTAGCGTTTGGCAGGGTTGTGGATGGCAGCCTTCTTCCTCTGTGAGGCCCCGCCCACTGCCGCACCTCTTCCTTCAGCTCCACCTACGTCGGCATGCGTCCTGCGTAGCCTGTCTTTAACATTGGATACGCAGGCCATGCGGATGTATGCGGAAGCCTCTGTGTGCATCGTTTTGACGCTGCGCTGAGCTGCGCCAAATGCAACACGTTGCATTTTGTTGCGATCTGCACCGCGTCAAAACGACGCATGCGGAGGCATCTGCATACATCCGCATGGCCTGCATATCCAATGTTAAAGGTAGGGTATGCAGGATGCATGCAGGTGTAGGTCAAGCTGAAGGAAGAGGTGCGGCAGAGGGTGGGGCTTCACGGAGGAAGAAGGCTGCCATCCGCAGCCCTGACAAACGCTAGTGTGAAACTAGCCTTATGCAGACGACTCGAGACACTGAGCTCAATGATTGGCTACAATGATGATGTGTGCTTTCAACATGACATCACCTTGCAGCCAAACAAAGAGACTGGAGCAGTGCCAGTGGCTGGTTTTATCATTTTACATAAGTTCTTTTTTAGAAGTAGAAAACCTCTTTGAAGACCCTACAAGGTTTAGGTTACACCACTGGGGATGCCGATTTACAATAGCAGGTGCCAAGAACACATATTATGTTGAAACTTATCTTTGAAGTTTTGTGATGTTGTGCTGATGCAAAGCAAAGGAAATCATTGACTTCATGGCGCTCAAGGTGAAGATCAGAATTAACATTCCTGTCAAGTCATAATAGGAAAGCCAGGAAGCCAGAGATAAAGAAATAGCCAAATGTAGAGATTAACAGAAAATCTGTCATTCCAATTATGTAAAATTAGCATAAACATAGTTACAGGTCATGTGGCACATGCAATTTAATTGTGGTGCATGAGGCACAAAGACAAAATGAGTTACTTTTAGAGGTCACTGGGAACATTACTTGGACAAAGGCCAAGCTAAATAAAATTGGTGCAGATGAGCTACTTCGAACATAATGGTTTAATGGGGAAATGCACCCAAAAGATACATTAGACTTAATTGCCTTGACTAATAGTGGCAGTTTTCCTGCCACCTTTAATGTTAATATACTTGAATGCAGTCTAAACTATGGCTGCAGGGAGAGCCTCCATGCTTCAGTGCAAACCTCAGTTGATGCGGTTAATTAACATGTAAAGTATTGCACAAACTTAGCAAATTGCTTCTACTCCTTGGCGGGGAATTAGGTACCTGAGAAATTCATATTTTAGGCCAATTTTAGTATTTTTTTATGAAAGAAATAATAGAGAGAAAGAAAGAGAGAAAGAAAAGAAATACAATTGTGTGAAACAGTGCTGCCCCTTCCTGATTTCCCATTCTTTTGCATATTTGTCACACTTAAATGTTTCAGATCACCAAATAAATTTAAATATTAGACAATGATAGCACAAGAAAACCCAAAATGTAGTTTTTAGAATAATGTCTTTATTATTAAGGGAAAAAATAATCGAACCTGCAGGGCCCTTTGTGAAAAAGTGATACTGACCATTTTTGCCCAGTCTATTTCTTATGGTCGAGTCATGAACACAGACATTAACTGAGGCAAGTGAGGCATGCAGTTCTTTGGATGCTTTTGTGGGTTCTTTTGTGACCTCTTGTATGAGTCATCGCTGCATTCTTGGGGTAATTTTGGTGGCTCACCACTCCTGAGAAGCTTCATCACTGTTCCACGTTTTTGCCGTTTGTGACTAATGACTCTCACTGTGGTTCGCTGGGGTCCCAAAGCTTTAGAAATGGCTTTTCCAGACTGATGGATCTCAATTACTTTGTTTCTTGTCTGTTCCAGTATTTCTTCGGTGCCTAGCATTTAAGGATCTTTTGGTCTACCTTAATTTGTCAGGCAGGTACTATTTAACCATGTATGGATTTTGATTTATGAACCATCCATTGGTCTCCTTCTGACCTGAATTCAACAGTCTCAAAGACATATAAAATGAAGTTGAGTTTGGATTAGGAGACCTGCAGTCATTGCTATTACTCTACAGCCCAGTGGAAAATGTAAAGAAATAAGAATCAATAATTCAGATTTTTGATGAAAAACCATGACTCTGGAATTGTATGACTAAACAGCCCAACCTTATTTATTTATTTCTTAACTATGCTTTGCTTATATAGCGTTATCTTATTCGACAAAGATAGTGTCTCACAATTAACCCATTCCCAACCTCTTACCTAAAATAAAACACACTGCGTGATATTGTGTGTAAAAAGTCCACATCAGCCTCATTTAATTAAAATTTCCACAATAAATAACATCAAAATCCCAATAATAAATAGTGCAACCACCTAAAAAGGAGGCAGGGCCATGAAATGAAAGTTCCAATTTTCCACAGCTCTTTCGTACATCCCACAGCTGCACCTCTGGCTTGAGGGCATCCAGCTGCATGTTGCCCACATTAGATGTCTCGCTGAGCCCAAAGCCCAGCATGGACTCACTTATAACTTTAGTAATGCATTGCACCACCTGGGGGGTCACCTATCCCTGTGCTGGGTTACTGTGCAATCCACCATCTTTCAAGACCACCCTTCCTTTTCCACCTGCTGCTGCAACAAAAAGATAATCCCACAAATCTCCTTAATACTTGGCAACTCATAATAGTATCAACAAAAGCGGGTAGGTGGGTGGGAAGATATAAGTCCGTTGTCCAGATGTATAATGCCTGCCCCTCTCGTGGTCCTAACCTATCTATTCCCCACATCAGTACCTCCCACTAACCAATCCAAAAGACCATCAAACCCCCTCACTCCTCATTCCACTCCCCTATGTCTAACTACACAAATCAGTCCCAAAACAATAACCCTTCATACACCGAACTAAGCCTAGCATCCCTCCTGAGTTATGGAGCTCTCCCTTAAGCCCTGTGAAAACACCACTGCATCATGTTGGATGTAAAAAGGCCACATCAACCTCATATATTAAAATAACAACAATAAATAACATCAAAATCCCAATAACAAATACTATAACCATCATAAAAGCTCCTCCACTCCTTCCGCAGCTGCACAACACTGGCTCGAAGGCACCTAGTTGCATTTTGCTCACACCAGATGTCCCGTTGAGATCTAAGCCCAGTAGGGACCAACTTATAGCTTTAGTAATGACATTTCACCACAGAGGGGTCACCTGTTCCTGTACTGGGTTCTCCACCATCTTGCTGTGCAATCTACCACCTTTAAGACCTTTCAAGACCTCCCTCCTTTTCTGCCACAGTGAGCAGGCATGACTCTTTATGCATGCGAGTTACACCACAGACCTAGAGCCTACTCAACACATTCCATTAGTGCAAAATCCAAACTATCCATGCAACAGAATTCAAATGAACTCCATTCAACCTCAAAAAATCCAGAAAAGAGGCTTCCAATTTGTGGTCCAGTACTACCACTCCATTGAGCCTAGCACCAAAATGAGACACCTCCCAATTACCATAACTTTAATGCACACCTTATTAATCCCTTCTTCCAACTACGCCCATTTCCATGTACAACATTCGTAAGCTTCTGCTACTGACGCCAGGCGACAAGTGCCCGGCTACTAGTGCCCGATGAGACCAAATTCCTAATCAATTTTCATGGCTGAACTGAAACCAGAAAACAACCGATGGGGCCAAAAAGTTTCTTATTGCTCTGCAAAGCGTCACCTTTCGAATTCTGTTTACTAGGCACATGAGCAGCACAAAGCGAGAAATTAAATTATGAGCATTTCAAAACCAGGTGACGCAATAAAGCAACCACTGGTGGTAATCCTGCCGACATGTTATTTATACTGGAACATAATGCTAATGGTGCTTAATGCCCTCTGTAGCTTGTGTCATCCTGCGCGAAAGTACACTTCCTATAGGCAAAATTCTGCAAACAAAATTAAGTTTACCTAACAGAGATTGCAACTGCCGCCGTCAAAGTTTCAACTCCAACAACTTGCTTGCTGGCAAGCGGCATTCCATATTGACAGAGTCAATTTCAATGTCCCAAAACTTCATCATCGTTGATGGTCCCTTAGCCTTTTCATGAGCCAATGGAATACCGAAACAATGGTCCTGAGCAGCAACAAACAAATCAGGGACCCCGCTTGTCTAATACAAAATAAATCATTCAAATAATGCAAAACTGAGTCCAAACCGGACTCCTCTCTCACACCCATTCGATGAGACAGCTAAATTTCTCAAAATAAGCGCATGAAATCGAACAACCCACAGGCAAACAACAATCCACATAAAAACTATCATCTCAAAAACAGCCTAACAACTGAAAACTCTCTGGATGCACCAGAAGCAAGCAGAATGCAGACTCAATATCTGTTTTAGCCATCAACGACCCTGTCCAAGCCACTTGACTGCCTTATCAAAATGTACTGGGCTTATAGTGTCATTAACTGATGAACCGGGTGAGCCTAAACTTATTAGCCTATGTGCCCACGCTAGCGTTTTTAAACGCTCAGGAAACTGATCCCCTTCTCAGAAAACGCGCGTCTTTTTTCCGCGCGTTTCTTGCGCATTTTTTGCAAAAAAGCCGCGCGTTTTTGACGCGTTTTTTGACGCTCGTTTTCTGGGAACATTGGGGAAGGCTAAAAACGCTCAGCAATGTGGAAATTAATGAGCATGCTGCGTTTTTAGCCGCTAAGCGATTCCTGAGCGGTTAAAAACTCATGCATTGGCACAAAAAGCCAAAAACGCATGCAAATTAATTTGAAGCATCTCTTAAGCATTTCTGCAGCGTCTGAGCCGGCACAAACGCTGCGGAAATGCTTAAAAAAACGCAACGTGGGCACACAGCCTTATATTCCTTTTTAGGAACCATTCCCAAGGTGGAAACTCATAAAATGGGCCAAGGCAGGTAATCAAAAGGTCCGGCCATCCCTTTTTCTGCAACTTGTCCCTAACAACATCCCTGTGCATACTGGCTGATCGTAAATTGTTCAACTGCATAGTATATGGTTACATAGTTACATAATTACATAGGTTGAAAAAAGACCTAGGTCCATCAAGTTCAACCTTTCTCCACCAATTGTTTATTTTGACACTAAATTAACTATAACTTGCACTTGCCTTTTATGTGTATTGAGGAAATCATCCAGTCCTTTTTTAAGAGCTGCTATAGTGTCTGCCATTACTTCCTCTTATGGAAGGGTATTCCACATTCTGACTGATCTAACTGTAAACAACCCTTTCCTATTTAGCTGTCAGAATCCCCTTTCTTCCATCCATAATGAATGCCCCCTGGTCCTAAGTATAGTCCTTGGAAGGAATAAGTCATGTGTCTTTTTTCTAAGCTAAACAAGTCCAACTTTTCCAACCTCTTATCATATGAGAGGCCTTTCATCCCTTGGAAAAATCTAGTTGCCCGCTTTTGAACTGACTCTAATTTCTAGGTCATTAATAAAAGAGGTTAAAAAGAATTGGTCCTATCACAGATTCCTGTGGTCCCCACTGTTGACTATATCTCATTTAGAGAATGTACCATTTATGACAACACTTTGTTTCCTGTTATGTAGCTAATTCCTTTCCCATCTGCATATAGTTTCCGCTAGTACTTGCTTCTGTAGCTTCAGTATAAGGCTGTAATGTGGTACAGTATCTAAATGCCTTTGCAAAGTCCAGATAAATCACATCAGCTGCATTACCAACATCCAGATTTGCTCTTCCTCATTGAAACTCAACATGTTGGTTGGACATGACCTATTTTTCATGAATCCATGCTGGTTGTTAGTTATTATATTATTCTCTGCAATATATCTCGCCAGGTCATCTCTTATAATGCCTTCAAAAATTGTGCACACTGTTGATGTCAGGCTTACCGGACAGTAATTGCCTGGATCCACCTTCTTACCTTTCTTAAATATCGGTACCATGTCAGGCATTCTGCAACCTTGTGGGACCACCCCTGTTACAAGAGAGTCTAAGAATATAAAATACAGCAATTTGTCAAATACTGAGCTCGATTCACTCAGCATCAGTGAATGCCATCTGGGCAGGGAGTTTTTTCAATGTTTAATTTGCTCAGACACAGGTGTACTTCTTCTTGTGTCAAACTGGTTATATAAGGTGTGATTTTTGACTTGTTGAATGATTCCAGGAACAGTCAGTTCATTGGTGAACACCTATGAAAAGTACCTGTTTAATATCTCAGCCTTTTCTTTGTCCTCTATTATTATCTTGTTATTGTCTTTCAAGGGGCTTATGTTATCTTTTTTTGGGCATTGATGTATTGATAAAAATGTGGGGGATTTATTTTAATGTTGCTGGCGATTTGTTTCTCTGTGGATAACTTTGTCAGCTTAATTTCTTTTTTACATTTCTTACTTAGATCTGTATATGCCTGAAATGCTATTTCTGTAGTCCCAGCCTTCAAGATTTTGGATATCCTTTGTTTTAGTCTTATTAAACTTTATACTGTTTTATTTATCCATAATGTTTTTTTTATTCCTAGACACTTTATTAGCAGCGGGTATAAGTTTTCTACAGGTTTCTAGTAGTATATCCTTAAACACGTCCTATTTATGGTCGGTATCTCCAGTTACAGTTCAACCAAAGATGGGATCTTAAAACCAAAACTGAAACCCTCGCACAACAAGCAGGCCAACTCCCTATCAGGATACCTACTTAGAAAAGGTAGCATCCAATCTTCATTCACCGGATTCTTCCCTTTCTGCTGAAGAGTCATGGGTAGTGTTGAGCATTCCGATACCGCAAGTATCGGGTATCGGCCGATACTTGCTGTATCGGAATTCCGATACCGACTTCCGATATTTTTTCAATATCGGAATTCGGCATCGGAATCGGAAGTTCAAAGTTGATTGACAGCCTGACGTCATCATGATGCGCGGTGTGTGCGCATCATGATGCGCCGTCATTTCGGGCCTTCCGGGGGTCTCTGCCGGCCTGCCGGGGGCTGTGTGGACTGCCCGGGGTCTGTACCGGCCTGCCGGGGGGCTGTGCCGGCCTGCCGGTGGTCTGTGCACCCTGTGGGGGTCTGTACCGGCCTGCCGGGGGGCTGTGCCGGCCTGCCGGTGGTCTGTGCACCCTGTGGGGGTCTGTACCGGCCTGCCGGGGGGCTGTGCCGGCCTGCCGGGGGGCTGTGCTGATGTCCGGGGGTCTGTGCAAGCATCGTCCGATGGGACTACAAGTCCCATCTGGCGATGCCTGCTACCATGTCAGTGATTGACACATTAGCCAATGATGGGACAGTAGTAGTCCCATCATCCGGCTAATGTGTTAAATGTTAAAAAAAAAAAAAAAAACTACATACATACTACATACATACTACATGCATGCTACATACATACTACATGCTACATACATACTACATATATACTACATGCATGCTACATACATACTACATGCTACATACATACTACATGCTACATACATACTACATGCTACATACATACTACATATATACTACATACATACTACATACATGCTACATACATGCTACATACTGCATGCTACATACATACTACATACATACTACATGCATGCTACATGCATGCTACATACATACTACATACATACTACATACATGCTACATGCTACATACATACTACATATATACTACATACATGCTACATGCTACATACATACTACATATATACTACATGCATGCTACATACATACTACATATATACTACATGCATGCTACATACATACTGCATGCTACATGCATACTACATACATACTACATACATACTACATGCTACATACATACCACATATATACTACATACATGCTACATGCTACATACATACTACATACATACTACATACATGCTACATGCTACATACATACTACATATATACTACATGCATGCTACATACATACTACATATATACTACATGCATGCTACATACATACTGCATGCTACATGCATGCTACATACATACTACATACATACTACATGCTACATACATACCACATATATACTACATACATACAATACATTCATACAATACATACATAGACATACAGTACATATAACATAGAGTAACATACTTACCAATACTTGTCACATTGTTCCCCGAAGCCATTGTCTTTTCCGGAATAAATATTAACATAACAAACCACAAAAATACTCACCCACGATCCGAAGCAGTCCACGAGTGTGTCCCACGACGATCTTGGGTAGAGAACTGCAGCATCAGATGATGCTGCCGTTCTCTACGGGCTGCAGGAATCCAATGACGGAAGGTAGGTATCCTTCCGCACTGTATTCCTCCGCCACTTAAAAAAAAAAAAAGTCCCTAGTCTCACTTTATGCCATTGCTGTGTGGGAAATTCCCACACAGCAATGGCATAAAGTGAGACTAGGGACTTTTTTTTTTTTTAAGTGGCGGAGGAATACAGTGCGGAAGGATACCTACCTTCCGTCATTGGATTCCTACAGCCCGTAGAGAACGGCAGCATCAGCTGATGCTGCAGTTCTCTACCCAAGATCGTCGTGGGACACACTCGTGGACTGCTTCGGATCGTGGGTGAGTATTTTTGTGGTTTGTTATGTTAATATTTATTCCGGAAAAGACAATGGCTTCGGGGAACAATGTGACAAGTATTGGTAAGTATGTTACTCTATGTTATATGTACTGTATGTCTATGTATGTATTGTATGAATGTATTGTATGTATGTAGTATATATGTGGTATGTATGTAGCATGTAGTATGTATGTAGTATGTATGTAGCATGCATGTAGCATGCAGTATGTATGTAGCATGCATGTAGTATATATGTAGTATGTATGTGGTATGTATGTAGCATGTAGTATGTATGTAGCATGCATGTAGTATGTATGTAGTATGTATGTAGCATGCATGTAGTATATATGTAGTATGTATGTAGCATGTAGTATGTAGCATGCATGTAGTATATATGTAGTATGTATGTAGCATGTAGTATGTAGCATGCATGTAGTATATATGTAGTATGTATGTAGCATGTAGTATGTAGCATGCATGTAGTATATATGTAGTATGTATGTAGCATGTAGTATGTATGTAGCATGCATGTAGTATATATGTAGTATGTATGTAGCATGTAGTATGTATGTAGCATGCATGTAGTATATATGTAGTATGTATGTAGCATGTAGTATGTATGTAGCATGCATGTAGTATATATGTAGTATGTAGCATGTAGTATGTATGTAGCATGCATGTAGTATGTATGTAGCATGCATGTAGTATGTATGTGGTATGTATGTAGCATGTAGTATGTATGTAGCATGCATGTAGTATATATGTGTTATGTATGTAGCATGTAGCATGCATGTAGCATGCATGTAGTATGTATGTAGTATGTATGTAGTATGTATGTGGTATGTATGTAGCATGCATGTAGTATGTATGTAGTATATATGTGGTATGTATGTAGCATGTAGTATGTATGTAGCATGCAGTATGTATGTAGCATGCATGTAGTATGTATGTAGTATATATGTAGTATGTATGTTGCATGTAGTATTTATGTAGTATGAATGTAGCATGTATGTAGTATGTAGTATGAATGTAGCATGTATGTAGTATGCATGTTGTATGTATGTAGCATGTATGTAGCATGTAATTTTTATTTTTTTTTTTTTTTTTTACATTCAACACATTAGCTGGATGATGGGACTACTACTGTCCCATCATTGGCTAATGTGTCAATCACTGTCATGGTAGCAGGCATCGCCCGATGGGACTTGTAGTCCCATCGGACGATGCCTGCACAGACCCCCGAAGCCTGCACAGACCACCGGCAGGCCGGCACAGCCCCCCGGAGCCTGCACAGCCCCCCGGCAGGCCGGCACAGCCCACCGGAGCCTGCACAGACCACCGGCAGGCCGGCACAGCCCCCCGGCAGGCCGGCACAGACCACCGGAGCCTGCACAGACCCCCTGGCAGGCCGGCACAGCCCCACGAAAGGCCCGTACAGACCCCAGAGAGGCTGTACAAGGCAAAAACAGGGTTTTTCTTATTCCGATACCGGAAGTCCCATAGACTTGAATGGGACTTCCGGTATCGGAATCGGCGATACCGATACTTTTTTTAAAGATCGGCCGATCCATTCCGATCCGATACTTTGAAGTATCGGACGGTATCGCTCAACTCTAGTCATGGGCTAATTTAAAACACATGGTATGGCTGTGGGATCCCCCACATCCAAAATATTCATGCTTAAACTTGATGATTCAAAATGGCACTTGTTTCATTGAATTGCCAACCCATACCTTTTCGTGACTGCAATGATAATTTTTGGGCTGCCATTAGGTGCACCCATAAACTAATATCCTTATGGTCCAGGTGAAAATTTTGATGAACCGCTTTCCTCTGCCTAAATTGTTTATCATAACGCAAACCTGCTGTACCGCCATGATTGTGGTAACCCTCCCAGATTTAGTCTAATTAGCATTGCATAACAGAGCCAAACAATTATCAGGCGCTTTCAAACCTATCACACTAGCCTATAAATTAAATGCTACTGTCATTGGCCGAACTCAAACCCATCACTCCACTATCTCCAGCATCTACCCTTAACGTACATCCACAACATTCTTATGAGGTGCAAGCAAACCTTGTGTCTTACCAGGCTGACTATGAGGGACCACCAAAACAGCCGGCATGTGTTCTCTACATCGATCACTGCTTCGGTCCTTACTGTTCGATGACACCTGATCCTCTTCTCCTGATGCAGACTCAGACCTGAGGACATCACCAGGAGAATCTGGAGTAGCCAATTCACAGCCTGATCTAGTCATGCTCATGTGAGTTGCTCACCATCCAGGTAAAGGAGCAGGGACTTCAGCAGCACGTCTTGAGTCTTGAACCACCCTGTTGCTTCTTTGCCCTTTCGGGCCACTCTCTAGCACCGACAGCACCACTGGTTTCTGGCCACCTGGCCCTTCTGCTGGTACACCCCTATCTGCTGTGCTGCATCCCGCCGCCGATGCCAATGTCAAATATTCTCCTGGCATCTCCTGCTGTTGGGCCTTGCACGGCTGAGCAGACCACACTTCCGAGTTTGTCACCAGCCAAGTGATGATGCCAACTGCGTGATCAGGCCAATTCCACACCAAACCCAGAAGAGGAAGAGGGAACAGATACGTCACTTACCGTCTCCCTGGTACAAGGCGGGCACTGTGGATTCCTTCTAGAGGGCCATACCGGTGGTGAATAGTAGAAGTAAATGATATGCACTCTGTAAAATATAATGTAGGTGCAGGCTGAACCTGGAAAAAGGCCACAGGAATCATAGAGAAGAAGAAACAGCCGCACTCAAAATTGTGATTTTTCTTATGCAAAAAGTAGATGAGTTTATTATAGTCACCACAGCAACGAAATAGTGTAACGAGGTAATGTTTCGACCCATTTAGGAGTCTTTTTCAAACCTCACTGCAAAAAACAAATGTAAAGAAAATTAATTTCAGGAGTTGTACAGTAAAGATAAAGGTGGTGAAGGCAGGAACCCCCGCTGGCGCCGCTGGAGAGTCTTTCCTGGGGCACAGTACACTTGATGGTTATAATACCTCTGAAATTGATGAATGATAATTTTTGTCAGGTGATTGCCGACCTGTTTCAATGGCCTCATTCCCTTATTGCTGACACTTCTAAATGGGCCTGTAATATTAATGAGCATTCTTTGTTTTTTTGGCAGCAATTTAACTTATGCTGCTGAGCTAAATGCTGGTCCATTTAAGCATATCAGCTCACTAGGATATACAGTGGGTATGGAAAGTATTCAGACCCCTTTAAATTTTTCACTCTGTTTCATTGCAGCCATTTGGTAAATTCAAAAAAATTCATCTTTTTTCTCATTAATGTACACTCTGCACCTCATCTTGACTGGAAAAAACAAATTTAGAAATTTTTGCAAATTTATTAAAAAAGAAAAACTGAAATATCACATGGTCATAAGTATTCATTTGCTCAGTATTGAGTAGAAGCACCCTTTTGAGCTAGTACAGCCATTAGTCTTCTTGGGAATGATGCAACAAGTTTTTCAAATCTGGATTTGGGGATCCTCTGCAATTCTTCCTTGCAGTTCCTCTCCATTTTCGTCAGGTTGGATGGTGAACGTTGGTGGACAGCCATTTTCATGTCTCTCCAGAGATGCTCAAATAGGTTTAGGTCAGTGCTCGGGATGGGCCAGTCAAGAATTGTCACAGTGTTGTTCTGAAGCCACTCCTTTGTTACTTTAGCTGTGTGTTTAGGGTCATTGTCTTGTTGGAAGGTGAACCTTCGGCCAAGTCTGAGGTCCAAAGCACACTGGAAGAGATTTTCATCCAGGATATCTCTGCACTTGGCTGCATTCATGTTTCCTTCAATTGCAACCAGTCATCCTGCCCCTGCAGCTGAAAAACACCCCCATAGCATGATGCTGCCACCACCATGTTTCACTGTTGGGATTGTATTGGACAGGTGATGAGCAGTGCCTGGTTTTCTCCCCATATTCCGCTTAGAATTATCACCAAAAAGTTCTATCTTCATCTCATCAGACCAGAGAATCTTATTTCTCATAATCTGGCAGTCCTTCATGGGTTTTTTAGCAAACTCTATATGGGCTTTCATATGCTTGCACTGAGGAGAGGCTTCCGTTGGGCCACTCTACCATAAATGCCCGACTGTTGGAGGGCTGCAGTGGAACTTTCTCCCATTTCCCTAGTGCATCTATGGAGCTCAGCCACAGTGATTTTGGGGTTCTTCTTTACCTCTCTCACAAAGGCCTTTCTCCCACGATTGCTCAGTTTGGCTGGATGGCCAGGTCTAGGAAGACTTCTGGTGTTCCCAAACTTCTTCCATTTAAGGATTATGGAGTCCAATGTGCTCTTAGGAACTTTAGTACTGCAAAAATTCTTTTGTAACCTTGGTCAGATCTGTGCCTTACCACAATTCTATCTCTGAGGTCCTTGGCTAGTTCCTTTGACCTCATGAATCTCATTTAGTCTGACATGCACTGTGAGCTGTGAGGTCTTATATAGACAGGTGTGTGCCTTTACAAAACAAGTCTATCAGTTTAATTAAACACAGCTGGACTCCAAAGAAGAAGTGGAACCATTTCAAGGAGAATCACAAGGAAATGGACAGCATGTTACTTAAATATAAGTGTCTGAGCAAAGAGTCTGAATACCTATGACCATGTAATATTTCAGTTTTTCTTTTTGCAATGCAACAAAGAGTGAAAAATTTAGGCCAGGTACACATAGCGTTAATGCCGTCCGTTCAACGCACAGCATTGACGGACGGCATTAGCGCTACTGTCATATTGTGATCGCGTTTTACCGATCACGCTAGCACAGCTTCTCTATCTGCGCCAGCTGTGTCGGACCCCCGAACACTGCAGACCGCGTCCGAGGGTCCATCACAGAATGACGGCACATCGCTAATGCATGCCGCTTAGAACATGCGTTAGCGATGCGCTCGGTAATGGGAGTGAATGGCAGCATTAACGGATGCGTCACATCGCGTTAATGCTGCTGTGTAACGCTATCCGTAAAACGGACCTGCCAAACGCTATGTGAACCCAGCCGTAAAGGGGTCTGAATACTTTCCGTACCCACTGTACATGTGTTACTTTGTAGAATAGGAGGAGTGAATTGATGGAAAACCTTTGGTAATATGGTCCTTTATAACATTATTGCAAAGATATTCAGCTCTTTTTGGTTTTAACCCTTTCATGACCTTGCAATTTTCCATTTTGACGCATTCATTTTTTCCTACTTTATTCCAAGAACCATAACTTTTTTATTTCTCTTTCCCCATAGCCGCATAATGGCTTGTTTTTTTGCTGGACAAGTTATGCTTTTGAATGACAGCATCCATTTTAACATGCGATGCACTGAAAATCAGGCAAAAAAATTCCAAGTGCATTGAAATAGCAGAAAAAGTGCAATTCATCAGTTTTTTTTTATTTACCATGTTCACTATATGGTAAAACTGACCTGGCAATATGATTCTCCAGGTCAGTACCAAATATGTACAGTTTTTTATTATTTAAGAGGGGAAAAATTCCAAAAATTGCAAGAAAAAAACTTTGCTTTTGTTGCCATTTTCCAAGATCTATAACTAGAGTTGAGCGAAACGGGTCGGTCAAATTCATAAGTCGCCGACTTTAACTCAAGTCGGGTTTCAGGAAGCGAAACCCGACCATAGCGTGAGGTCGGCTACGAGGTCGGAGACCAGAGCGCCAAAGTCGTGTTTCAAATGATGCTTCCAGCGCCCTTTTTTCAGCCAATGATGGAGGACGCACATTGTGGGCAACGCGATGACATGGGCATCGGTCATCACCATCTTTGAGAAGGGCATGCAAGTGAATGGCTTGCTTTGTGTGGCGTCATAGGGGCTATAAAAGGGCGTGCACGCCGAAGGCCATCTTACTTCTACCGATCTTAGCATTAGGGAGAGGTTGCAGCTGCTGATTCTGAATAAGGGAGAGCGCTAGGCTGGGAAGAAGAACAAAAAAACTGCTTCTGCTGCTAGCGATTTCCACTGTACAACACAACAGTTTGTGTGCAGTGACAGGGGAGGCTATATTTTCGTGCATCAGCTCTGTTGGTTATTATAAGGCTCCCTGATAGCTGCATTGCTGTTTGCACACTGCTGTGCAAACTGCTTTTTTAAAAGCAAAAATACTTTTCTTCCTCTTTTCTGCACAGTTACCAAGCGTTCATTTTTCCGCACATTTGTGTGCAGCAGTCCTGCTTATTAGGCTGCCTGCGTCCATACTTGGACTGAGAGCATCATTGTCAGCCTCCTAAAATCTCTAGGGAGCTTCCAATTCTCCCCAATACTATATACACACCTTGTACTTGGTCATACACCAGCCAATTTCAGCCTGTTAAATTGAGGTGTAATCTATAGTGGGCCTGAGATAATAGTTCAGCCTCCTAAAATCTCTAGGGAGCTTCCAGTTCTCCCCAATACTATATACACCTTGTACCTTGTTTTACAGTACCATATAGCTGGTGGTATTTTGGGTACATTTTTCCAAAAATGAGGAAGTATGGTGGAAGAGGCCGTGGAAGTGGGCGGGGGTTGCCAGCTGGTACTGATGGTGGTGGTGCATCTGCTGGTAGTGGCAAAAGCACAATAGCACCTAAGGCAGGAGGTGTTGAGCCTGCGTTAACGTCTGGCTCCACAAGGCTTCGAAGGCTCCCTTTTCTGGGAGTAGGTAAACCGCTTTTAAAGCCGGAGCTTCAGGAACAAGTTTTGGCTTACATAGCTCACAAAGCCTCCAGCTCTATCGCCTCCTCTTCTGAAGTTTCAAAAAATAAAAGCACTGAGTCGTCAGTGGAGGCTCCTGGTCAGGAACAACACATTTCCTTGTATCCTTCACCCCTACCAAAAGTGAAGGATGCGGCAGGCCACACTACAGATTACTCCATGGAGCTCTTTTCGCATACCATGCCTGGGTTATCAAGTCAAATCGTGAATTCCCCAGTCCAAGATGAATCTGACATGGAGTGCACTGATGCACAGCCACTGATAGATGATTCTGCTGGTACATTCACTCAGAGCACTACATTGTCCTCGCAGTGTACTGAGCCAGAATCTGACCCAGACGAAACTCAGGTGCCCCTTCCCGCATACTATACCACCATACACGATGACACAGAGGAAGGTGCACATGACATTGAAGAGGAGGTGATGGATAACACAGTTGTTGACCCAGATTGGCATCCATTGGGAGAAGAGGGTGCCGCTGCCAATAGCTCAGAAGAGGAGGAGGAGGATCCACAGCAGGCATCGACATTGCAACAGCTGTTATCTGGCAGGCCCGTAGCAGTTCAAAAATGGTTTACAAAAACCAAAAGGGTTGCAGGACAGCTTGGCCAGACAGTCAAATTAGCACAACGTGCAAGGCCTCAAAATGTCTTCCATAGTAGGAAGAGTGCAGTGTGGCACTTTTTTGAACAAAAACCTAATGATCAGGCAAAGGTTATCTGTAAGAAGTGCGCAAAGACCTTTAGCCGAGGGAAAAATCTGAGAAATTTGAATACCAGTTGCATGCTTAGACATTTAACCACCATGCACTTGCAAGCGTGGATGGACTACCAAACCTCACGTACCACATGAGCACCAGCTCCGAATGAAGGTAGTCAGCAATGCTACATCGCTTCTCCCACTGTAAGCCCACCAGTTAGCACACCACCAGCAGCAAATGTTGAGGTGTCATCGCAAGGCCAAAGCAGTCAGGGAATCACAATGCTATTGCTATGAAAGACTGAAACTAGGCCATCAGCAAGACCACCAACACCATCATCAACCCTCTCTCAGTCCACCATGTCCACCGCTAGTTCCACCATATGCAGCTCTCAAGACCAGCTCACCCTACCAGAGACTCTCAGTAGGACAAGAAAGTACTCATCCTCTCATCCGCATACACTGTGTTTGAACACCCACATTGCCAAACTAATCTCGATAGAGATGATACCCTACTGGTTGGTTGAAAGCGAAGCTTTCCGCGAGCTAATGGCTATGCAGTACCACGCTATGACCTACCCAGTCGGCACTTCTTTTGTCAAAAAGCCATCCAGCCCTCCACCTGCATGTGAAAGACTGCATTGCCCATGCACTCAAGCAATCAGTGAGTGAAAGGTGCACCTCACAACAAATGCATGGTCCAGTAGGCATGGTCACTGCGCACTGGGTTAATGTGGTGGATGCAGGGTCCACAGGGGACAGCGGCGGTAGGACAGTGCTGCCTAGCCAACATTATAGGAAACAGTTGGCTGTAGGCGTTCGACCCTCCTCCTCCTCCAGAAGCGAAAGCTCGTCCACATAGCGCAGTCGCACGAGCACTCCACCCGCAGCTGTCAGTGTTGCACACTCGGTGTCCCACTATCGAACAGCTAGTGGTAAGCGTCAGCAGGCTGTGCTGAAGATGATGTGTTTGGGCAACAACAGAGACACCACGGAGGTACTGGGCGACTACTTGCAGCGACAAACTGAGTCATGGCTGGGCAGTCTATATCTTGAGGCAGGCAAGGTAGTTATTGATAACGGCCAGAATTTTGTGGCAGCCATAGCCCTTTCAAAACTCCGACACATACCTTGCCTGGCTCACACCGTTAACCTGGTGGTGCAGTGCTTCCTCAATAATTATCCGGAGTTAACAGGCCTGCTCCAGAAGGTCCGAAGACTGTGCTCGCACATCCGCCGGTCGCCCGTACACGCCAGTCGTATGCAGAAGCTGCAGCGATTGCTCCACCTTCCCAAGCACCGCCTAATTATCGACGTAGCAGCAAGGTGGAACTCCACCCTGCACATTGTTCAGAGGCTGTGCGAACAGAGGCAGGCTGTAATACATTTGTGGTAGGCTACACGGGCAGGTAGTTTGAGGGCAGACATGGAGTTGTCTGGTTTGCAGTGGTCAAAGCTGAAAGACCTCTGTAAAGTCCTTCAGTGTTTTGAGGAATGCACATGGCTGGTAAGCACAGACGATGCCATCATAAGTATGAGCATCCCACTTATGCGTCTGCTCATGCACACTTTGACGCACATTAAGGCGTTTGCAGCCGAGGAGGAAGAGGAGGAGGGAAGCCTTGATGACAGTTAGCCATTGTCTGCTCAGGGAACTCTCCTGGACGAGGTGGAGGAATAGGAGGAGGATGATGAGGATGATTATTTAGGGGAGGAGGATGCTTCTCGTGGGGCAAGAGAAAATATTGGCATGGCAAGGTCAGGTACAGGGTTTGTGCATGACTGGAGGGATGTTAATTTGCCTGAAAGTGCTCCTCCACCCATGACTCACAGTGCATCATTGACACCTGGAACATTGGCCCACATGTGTGATTATGCCTTGCAGATCCTAAAAAGGGACCCCGCATTGCCAAAATGATGAACGATGACAACTACTGGTTGGCCAGCATCCTGGATCCACGCTATAAAGGCAAATTGCAAAATATCATGCCACAGGAGAACCTAGAGCTAATATTGGCTAACAAACAAGCAACTCTGGCAAACCGTTTGTTTGAGGCATTCCCAGCACACAGTGGCAGTGATGATTCTCCCACGAGCCGTAGGGGGCAACATGGAAGAGGTGTTCGTGGTGCACACAGCCGAAGTGTCGTTGGACACAGGGGTTTCATGACCATGTTGTGGACTGATTTTTCAAGTACCGCTCAAACGACTGGTAATACTGCATCGATTGAAAGTGACAGGAGACAGCAGTTGTCAATTATGGTTACAAACTACTTCTCCTCCCATATCGATGTTCTCCCTCACAGGTCATTCCCCTTTGACTATTGGGCCTGTAAACTGCACACCTGGCCTGAATTGGCACAATATGCCTTACAGGAGCTCGCTTGCCCTGCTGCTAGTGTGCTATCCGAAAGAGTCTTCAGTGCTGCTGGATCAATCCTGACAGAAAAAAGGACCAGTCTGTCGACCCAAAATGTTGACGATCTAATCCAACATCAACATATGCCATTTTTTCAACCTCCCTAACTGGGCTGCCTCCCCCCCCAGGGTCGGGGTCACCACCTGGCGCACGCACTCGTGCGAGTGCCGTTGCCCTGGACAGGTGGGTGGGCCCACTCTTAGGCGATGGCACTGGCACAGGGTCCCTCATAGTACAATCAAGTGTCTCTGAAGGTGGGGGTGCACACCCGCCGTCAGACACACTGGTTTACTATGAGGGGCTCTGTGCCAGTACCGCCACCAATGAGTGGGCCCTCCCTGCTTGCTCAGGGCCCCAGGACTTGCAATACTTACCTCTCCCTGCTCCACCGCTGTGTAGTCTGGGCTGTTAAATCCTTCACTGGGACTGCCAATACAAATTTGGTGAACTGATAGATGATGGTTAAGACGTAGCTATGCCCTGTCCTGCTGAGCTCTATCTTCAGATGATCAATGGCTTCCATTTGTTATGGACGTCGACTCACAATGAGATGCAGTGGTGGTATATCATCAGCTTTCACGGTTTTCCTACTCACAGACCTGTGACATTCCTGCCCACATTTTTAAATGTGTCCTCTCATGCCAATCCAATAGAATCGCCTACGGCCTGTGGCTTCTGTCTTTTGCACTCCAAAGTTACCTGACAGATCATGATAGGCAGTGAGGACAATATCTACATCTCTCCCTGTGATCACAATTTGATGGAGATGAGTAACGGTGATGGGATCCACGGTACTGCGATACAGCAAACCTTTCTTCACAAGAACTGTTTTCGCTCTCTCCACAGACAAAGTAATTGAGGGTCAGCATCGCCTCTGAGAATTCTCCCAGGAGTTTTTCCCGTGATTAGTAATTTTAAAATTTCTGTAATCACTCGACTTTCCGTCTGTACTTGTATCCATCTCGTTTCCTCTTGCGGAGAGTCTGGACTGTCTTACTGAGTCTGAAATTTATATGAAGATTGAAAAATACCCCAACAGTGTATACTAGTGTACGCTTCGAATACATTACCCTTTTTCTACTTTTTAGATTCTTGTCTAATCCATACTGAGGCTGTGAGTGTCTTTGTCGGACTCCGGAAATATACATGGAGATTTTTAATGTTTAAACTATGCTATATATACCTGGTATCCGGTGATACTGTACCCTTTCTCAACTTTCTACCATCTTGTCGAATCCATACTGGGCCTGAGACCGTCTGAGTCTGCCACCTGATTAGAGATGAGCAGTTTTCGAGTCGACCTGTTCACCAAGCTCAAATTCGAGCTCTTTTGGGCAGTGTTCGAGCCGTTCATCGAACTCGAACACTTTACTTAAAATTCGGCTGTTCGAGGTTCCGTTCGAGAACTGTTCGTTCACCAAAAGCGTAACTTTATTTTCACATTACTAATGGTTTTCAATGTTAATAGACAGCTTCATGGTATAGTAGCAGTGTCTGGTATCCAGCGGTGTAGTACACCTGTCAAGGAGCTACACCATGTGTGTTTCTAATAATTTTTTACCGCATCTTGTCCAGAAAATCCTTTTGGGCTTTGTAGCACTGTCTGCTACTCAGCAGAGGAGCCCACCCGTGAACCTAGCTATGCCGCCTGTTTATGAGAGAACCAGTTTTTGACTGCATTTAGCCCAATTAATACTTTGGGCCTAGTAACTGTGTCTGCTACTCAGCAGGGGAGCCCACCCGTGAATCAAGCTGTGCCGCCTGTTTATGTAAGAACCATTTTTTAACTCCATTTAGCCCAGTGAATACTTTGGGTCTAGTACCTGTGTCAACTGCTCAGCTGAGGAGCCCACCCGTGAACCTAGCTATGCCGCCAGTTTATGTAAGCACTGTCTGCTACTCAGCAGAGTTGCCTACCCGTGAACCAAGCTATGCCGCCTGTTTATGTAAGAATTGCGTGCTACTCAGCAGAGGAGCCCAGCTGTTAAGCAAGCTACAGCACCTGTGGTTTGGACACTTAATTTTTTCACATTCTTTCTGGAATGCCGGTTAGGCCTAATTCTGGAATTCCGGTTGACCTGCACTTCCTGGGAAATCCTTGCGGGGAAGAATTGGAATCCCAGATCCCCATCACTAACGGGGTTCAGTGGGTTATCCGCACCTGTAAGCGACACACGCTGGTCCTTTCAGTGTAGCGCGCATGCAGCCCCGGGCATGTAAGGGCATGACAGACCTGTTATTGTTCGATCCCACGTGCCAGAGCCTCACGTGTCCCTCTAGTAAGCTGGACGCGGACCACGGGGGCATGCCGGAGTCTCGTTCGTTATTGGAATTAAGCTGACAAATCGCTAGCACAACTAAAAACGGCCATGCACCACCACCCACAGAATCGACAAAGCTTGCAATCTATCCATCCTTTCCGTGGCTGGCATGGTTGAGGTTGCCCGTGTGGAGTCCAATTAAGCCGCAGGCTCCACTCCTGGTGGTGCCCTTCTGGACATTGCTTTAAGGTTCAGATTTGCAACCATACTGCCCCTGGAAACCAAACACTTTGCCTTCATGGACGCTGTTCGGAGGGTCGAACAGCGCCCGATCGGCAGTTGGCATAATTTATGGTGGGAAGTCCGACGGTATATGATCGTCTTCGATTTTAGAATTTTAGATTTTTTTTTTATTTTAGATTTTTATTCCAGCCTTTCTTGACTTTATAAGGGCATGACATGACTATATCTGTGTCTCCTCCTCCTCCTTTTACTCCTCCACCTCTTTTCTATATGTAGTTGCCCATTTCCATGTTATTTGTGTCTTCTGAGCATTTTGTCTGCTTTGGGACACCTTTTAAGGTGTTTTGTAATTGTTTTCTATGTGTTTGTGTTTGCCTGCCATTGTTTTCAATGGGATTTGACGGTGTTCGAACTTGCCTCCTGTTCAACGAACCGAACTCGAACACTAGCGGGGTGGCTCAACACTACTCCTGATATATAGACGTACATTTTTAATGTTTAAACTATGCGATATAAACCTGGTATCTAGTGATACTGTACCCTTTCTGCCAGGAAGTCCTCCTCCACCCACCACTCTAAGTGTATCATTGACACCTGGAGCATTGGCCCACATGTGTGATTATTTCTTGTGGATCTTCTTTTCATATTGTGGTGTGATCCATCCTGAGCGTGTGAGAGTCTGTGGGTTACTTCTGCAATTTAAATGTAGATTTAAAAATTACCCCAACACTGTATACAGCTCTACGCTTGTGATACATTACCCACTTACTGCTTTTTAGAATCATAGAATCATAGAATCATAGAATCGTAGAGTTGGAAGGGAACTCCTGGGCCATCTGGTCCAACCCCCTGCTCAAAGCAGGATTCGCTAAATCATCCCAGTCAGATGTCTGTCCTGCCTCTGTTTGAAGACTTCCATTGAAGGAGAACTCACCACTTCTCGTGGCAGCTTGTTCCACTCATTGATCACTCTAACTGTCAAAAAGTTTTTTCTAATATCTAATCTGTGTCTCCTCCCATTCAGTTTCATCCCATTGCTTCTAGTCTTTCCTTGTGCAAATGAGAATAAAGTTGATCCTTCTACAATGTGACAGCCCTTTAGATATTTGTAGACAGCTATTAAGTCTCCTCTCAGTTTTCTCTTTTGCAAACTAAACATTCCCAAATCCTGCAACCTTTCCTCATAAGACAGGGTTTGCAGACCGGTCACCATTCTGGTCGCTCTTTTAAGAACTTGCTCCAGTTTGTTGATGTCTTTTTTAAAATGTGGTGCCCAAAACTGGACACAATATTCCAGATGAGGTCTGACCAAACTGACCAAGTGAAAGTCTGTTTATGACTGTGGAAATAAATACTGAGATTGACAATGACCCCTACACTGTGTACAGCTGTACGCTTCAGATCCATTACCGTTTTATGGCTTTTTATATTGTGTTGTAATCCATACTGAGCCTGAGAGTGTCTGTGTCTGCCTCCTGAAATATATACGGAGATTTAGAATATTTAAACTATACTATATATACCTGCTATCTGATGATACTGTACCCTTTTTCTACTTTTTATATTCTTGTCTAATCCATACTGAGCCTGTGAGCGTCTCTGTGTGACTCATGAAATATATAGGGAGATTGACAATTATCCTTTGACTGTATAGAGCTGTACACTTCTGATACAGTACCATATATCTGATGTTATTTTGGGTACATTTACTCCACAATTTGGAAGTATGGTGGAAGAGGCCGCGGACGTGGGCATGGGGGGGCCATCTGGTACTGATGGTGGTGTTGCATCTGCTGGTAGTGGCAAAAGCACAATAGCAGCTAAGGCAGGAGGTGTTGAGCCTGCGTCATGGTCTGGCTCCAGAACACCTGGAAGGCTACCTTTTCTGGGAGTAGGTTAACTGCTTTTAAAGCCGGAGCATCAGGAACTGGTTTTGGCTTACATTGCCGGAACAGACTCCAGCAAATATGCCCTCCTCTTCTGGAGTTTCAAAAAATGCAAGCACTCAGTCGTCAAGTGCTGGCTCCTGGTCAGGAAAAACCCCTTTCCTTGTGTCCTTCACCCCCACCAAAAGTGAATGATGCAGCAGGCCACACTTCACATTAGTCCATGTAGCTCTTTCTCACATACCATGCCTGGGTTATCAAGTCAAATTGTGAATTCCCCAGTCCAAGATGAATCTGACATGGAGTGTGGGTGGCCAGCCAGGGCAGTGGGGTTAATCGTTACCGGGCCGATGTCTCAGAGGGATGTGTCATGGTGGTGGTGACCCGGTCCATGGCCCTGGGCGTCCATGCAAAGGGGTGAATAATGTTTATAGGTGACTGATACCTGACGCCACCTGTGGTTTCTGATCAGATTGACCAGCGCTGCAGTGTCGCTTCTCTGGGACAGATGTTGTGGTGCAGCTAAGATGTAGAAGATCTGCACAGGTAGGGCCATAGTCGCAGGGCAGATGAAAGAGTTGGTAGATGGTGTGCAGTGCAGGATGTAGCAGAGCTATGCGCCAGGCACAGGAGAAAGATGACAGACATAGTCGTGCAGTTCCTTTACCTGCACTTGGTAAGTGCCGTCCAGGAGCCAGAGTACAGATGGAGAAGGAGTTGGTCAGCCTGGAAGCAAATTAGGAATTCTCTCTCTGCAGATAGGTAGTGTGGCCTCCGTTCTAGCGCTTATCTGAGGTACTCGCAGTACTGAGTTCACTGAAGTTCCCCCTGTTGACTCTCTTTTGAAACTTTCTCGCATGGCAGGCAGCCATAGCCTTTTCCTTCTGGCTCACACAAGTCGCTGCTGGGACCTCCGAGCCTTAGTTGGGAACAGAGCATTTACAGCTGATACTTCCTCCGGTTTCTGCTGCAGGACCGTCAGTGTCCCTACAAACTCGGAGACCGGAATCCGGACCATGCGCTCCAGCTAGGAGTGAGCCTTAACTCTGCTCATCCTCCAGCTCCCCTTCTCACGTCCACACACTTCCCCTTCCCTTCACAGACTGCCCTAACTTCCCTCCTCCCGACCACAGAGAGCAGCTCCTCAGCAGTCAGGTTCAGAGCTCTCCCTGCTGGCCTGGAGTGGGAACTGTGTTGTGTTGGTTTAACTGCTAGAGAGATCCTTCGTTGCTCCCAAGCATGACATCATACTCCCTAGGAGGAAGGTAATTCCACTGTGGTGACCGTACTCCTGGGGGGCGCCACAAGTGCACTGACACCCAGCCACTGCTAGATGATTCTGCTGGTACATTGACCCAGACCACTACATTCCCCTCGCACTCTACGCAGCCAGAATCTGACCCTGATGAAACTCAGGTTCCCCTTCCCGCATACTATACCACCTTACACGGTGACAAAGAGGAAGGTGCAGATGAAAGTGCAGGTTCCTTGAGCAGGTGGGGGGGGCATACTCATGGGCGACAGCACTGGCACAGGGCCCCTCATAGTACGCAAAAGTGTCTCTGCCGGTGGGAGGGCCCACTCGCCGTCAGACACACCGCCGTACTATGAGGGGCCCTGTGCTAGTGCCGTCGCCAACGAGTGGGCCCCCCTGCTTGCTCAGGATCACAGCACTTGTAAAGTTGAAATACTTACGTCTCCCTGCTCCACCGCCGTGATGCCTTCCGCGTTTCCTGACAGTGACATTCTGGTCAGAGAGCGCGATGACATCACGTCTGTACGCCCTCTGCCTAAACAGTCCAAGTGCAGAGAGATGGAAGATGGGGACGACGAGGAGTCCAGACTAGAACAGGGATTCCCTAGCGAGGAGACTTATTTAATTGTTTTAAAGGTTGGGAGCAATTTTTGGGGAGCACTATACTCTGGAGAATGATATATGGGGCCTACCATACACTGGAGCATTCCAAAGGTGGACATCAGACACTGGAGCAGTATTTACAGGGCCCATTATACACTGGAGCATTAGAAATGGAGCCCATTATATATGGGGCATTATTTGGGCCCATAAGACAGTGGAGCTTCATCCATGTACTGTAGCATTATGTGGAGCTCATCATGTACTGTATCGAACATTATATGGGACCAATGATTCTGTATGGAGAAATATATGGGCCTCATTACTCTGTATAGCGCACTGTGCGGTGGCCATAATACTGTATGGAGTAATATACTGTCCGTTTTTGAAGCTATTGGAGAATTTAAAATGGATATCAGTCATGTGATGTAAGAAGTGAAGTATTTTTCATTGTACTATACCGCTATTTCTCTGCCGTATCAGAGGATCATGAATTGTGGCATGTGTTAAAGGAGCCCATTGACACTCTTTGGCCCTGGGCCCACGAAAATCTGGAGCCAGCCCTACCCCCCCACAACTTTAGCCAAATAACCCCCAGTTTTCAATGCCTAACTATTATTATAAAGTAAATTAAGGTTGACAAGCTTAAGGTATAAGAATTGATAATAATAATAATAATAATAATAATAATCTTTATTTATATAGCGCCAACATATTCCGCAGCGCTTTACAGTTGAACAGTTTCAAACACAACAGTCATAAGTAACAACGTTAACAATACAATAATTAAAGCGAAATAAGACGACCCTGCTCGTGGAGCTTACAATCTACAATGAGGTGGGGGGGATACAAAGCACAGGTTTGTATTTACAATGATGTATTTACAATGACGGTCCAGCCATCTTCAGGGGGTGGGGGTTAGATGGAGATAGTGAATGGGCTACACACACACAAACATGACTTTGATTACTGAATGTGATAGGCCGCTCTGAACAAATGTGTTTTGAGCGAGCGCCTAAAACTATGCAAATTGTGGATGGTCCTAATATTTTGGGGTAGAGCATTCCAGAGGATTGGCGCAGCACGGGAGAAGTCTTGGAGTCGGGAGTGGGAGGTACGGATTAGGGCAGAGGTTAGTCGAAAGTCATTTGCAGAGCGCAGCGGTCGGTTAGGCCGATAGACAGAAATGAGGGAGGAGATGTAAGGGGGTGCCGCACTGTGGAGAGCTTTGTGGGTGAGAACAAGTACTTTGAATTGTACCCTGTAATGAATTGGCAGCCAGTGTAACGACTGGCGAAGAGCGGACGCGTCTGAAAAACGATTAGCCAGATGGACAACCCTGGCTGCTGCATTAAGGATAGACTGGAGAGGGGAGAGTCGATGTTTTTGGCATTAAAATGGGCACTCTAGGTGTGTTTCCTGTTCTCCTCTCACTGCCGACTTTTCTTCCCCATTGACTTGCATTGGGTTTCGTGTTTCAGTCGGTCTTCGACTTTTCACGATAATCGGCCGATTGCGTTTCATGAAACCCGACTCGACCCGAAAAAAGGTAAAGTCGCTCATCTCTATCTATAACGTGTTCATTTTTGTGATTTGGGGCTGCTTGATGTCTTATTTTTTGTGACTTGAGCTGACATTTTTATTGATACAATTTTGAGGTAGATACAATGTCTTGAGTGCCTCTTTTTGCATTTTAGTTGAATTTTGTAGGTGCCAAAAAACGGAATTCTGGCATTTTGATTTTTTTCTTATTACACCGTTTTCTGATCGTATTGCATAGCACTGTTATGTATAGCAGAAATGCCAATATTCTGTGAACGCACATGAGTATCGTAATGAAAGGTACGGAGGCCTTCAACAGACCCCCGGATGTCAAGACAATCCATCAGCATCCCGTGATCACACGATAGGGTCGCCGATGGGTGGTATGAATTAAGTGCTTT
This sequence comes from Dendrobates tinctorius, assembly GCF_039654945.1. NCBI lineage: Eukaryota > Metazoa > Chordata > Amphibia > Anura > Dendrobatidae > Dendrobates > Dendrobates tinctorius. The sequence goes on from NW_027361717.1 coordinate 19,475,922, forward strand.
TCTCCAGTTAGTGTTTGATAGTGGGATTTGACAGTGGGATTTAATTGGCTAACAGCTAAGGGTGGAGCAAGCTCTACCCGGGGCTTTTAACGTCACATGATGAGATGACTGATTAAATGTATATTTATGACAAAGGTCATGTCCCTGCCTTTGATGTGGGCTCACACACCAAGCGCAGGGACACTACATTAGTCACAAATATTTGTCAAAGGTCATGAAGGGTCTAATGATGTATTCTACAGAATTTTAAAATGTACAACTGAATTTTATTTTTTTTTGGAAAGCAACAGGACTCATTTTCCTTCTCCGTTTTTCTACTTCTGCTACTTCAAAAAATTATTAAAAGCACAGAGGCAACCTAATCATTTTTTCTAGCCTACTAAAATATTTGCTTAAGAAACAACAGAAATATCATTCTTGAAGGAAGTCAAAGTATACTTGTTCGGTACAATACTCACATGACATTCAAATATTTATGGTTTCAATGCACAAAAAGTAGCATGTTTGTGAAATTTTACAGGATTTAAATCTAACAGATTATATCACTCAATAAGAGCATCAGTCTCATCAAGCTCAATCCACTGCCCAATTGTACAATATCTAAGCCTCCAATTCAGCTTCTCACTTGTCCAGTGTCTGACTTTTATTACAGCCTTGTTTGGATCTAGCAACATCCTTTGCCATGGTTTGGGCCCTGCACATCTCACTTTTTACTGGTTAGCTTACCTTTTAGGCTGATATTTTCACCATACTTCCAGTAGACTTCCCAACCGCTAATTTACCCAAGGCTGATAGCACTTTCAGCCTTTATCTCACCAATGATGGCCTCCATGGAGCACAGCAAGCCACCCATTTTTAAGGCCAGACTCTAGTACTCATAGACTATTGAGCATTCACTATTTATTCATCTCTTGCTTCTTGGAAATACTTTAATTCTTTGATTAGGGAGTCTTTTGCCCACTTAACTAAAGCTAATACTACCAGACCCAGGTAAAATAATGAATTCTACTATTTTTGTCAATTATTGCTTCCCAAAAGCAATCATGGCCATGCAGATACAGTTCCACAGCAATCTTCTGCCTGAGATTACAAATTATGGGACCAAGCTGTTACTCAACCGCAATTTATTTATAGACACTGGGGCTTACCAATTCTTAGACAGTGCAGACGTAGACTATTGTCTTAAAATACCCCACATTTATCATGGAGGTTCATGCTGCGAGATATACCTTGTCTTGCATGTGTAAACTATCTAATTTTACACCACATATTAGTTGACCTACTTTGAAATATGCGCCACAATTTTGACACAGTGTTTGGTGGACAATGTTGCATGCTGTTGTAGCTGTTTTCGTTCTGACCCAAAGTCAGGCATGCCAGATCACCAATGAGGCCAAATTAGAAGTTTACGCCTTAATTTACAAGCGCTTGGAGACAAAGGAGACTGCACACAGGTTGTGGGCAAATCACTTTATCTGACATAATGAAACACAAGGCAATATTTTATACCATTTACAACAAATGTAACTCTATGTAGCTCATGTAGCCCCCACCGTTACCCAGGGTCATACATGTACCCAGAGCCCAGAACATGTTGTGGCTGACTATTGAGAACATATACGATAAGAAGTATAGTCTCCTTGAAGAGGAGACTGACAGACTGCTGCGTCATGAGAATAAATTCTAGCAGTTAAAGGCAAAAGGCAATTAAAGGCAAACCATTAACCCTTCTATATCAATGCTAACCAGTAAGTCAAAATCCATTTTCAACTAAACACATCCCCTTTGTTAAACAAGGCACAGAAAGTGTCTAAAATACATACATCTGGTTAAAGTCATGAAATGCAGTTTTTTTTATATTTACCTTGATGAATTTCCCAACTCTAATCCATGCAATCCAAAGTCAAGAACTGTCAGAACTTCCACACCACAACCCCTATTAAAGATTATATATTTTTCCTGTTTTCTTTTACCTCTTCCACTCTACCCACTTTTCCATATATTACTTTTTAAAATTAAAAAAATAATAATTAATAAAAAATAAGTGTGTGAACATTACATGTTACACCGTAGTTTCACAGTTCTAAGGTCGAAAGAAGACACAACTCCATGAAGTCCCACCGATAGCCTGACACCCTTGTATTGGAAAGGACAGAGAGGGTTAATCCACCTTACTACAAATAGGTGAAAAGATAAGAGAAGAAATAGATTGAAATAATTAATCTGCTTTCACTGCAGATGTAAAACAAACAATGACAATTAGCCAACTGATATATTGTCAATTCAGAATTTAATCACATATGCCATTCCATTAAACCCTCCATGGCAACCAGTAAAATTTCTAAATTGTCTAAATTAATATGGTTCAAAGCAATACATCTTTATGCATTATTTGTGTCACCTATGCAAAAATGGACTTCAGGGCTGTCATTTGAAAAGTTATTTTGGGCTATACTTAAGGCTTGACTCACATATGGCAGAAAATTTTCACTATCTTTATTTTTTCAATTAAAAAAAATGTAGGGCCCCACATATGCCTCAATTAGTAACTACGTTAATTTTTTTTAATTAAAATAAATCAGTAGCATACGTGAGAATAGGACACTTTGTAATATATCTTTGTAGAAAAATATTCTTCTTTCTCTATTTATCAGGCACTTTATTTCCTGCCTCACTGATCATTCCATCTGAAAACTGCTCAAATCTGTCTACAAATTTGTCTACAGTGAGAAATCAAGTTGCACATGCTACTTCAACAATTCTTTGGACAGGGGAGAAAGTGGAGGAAGGACAAAAAAAATGCAGAAATAAACAAGGAGAAACTGCTGAGGCCCAACTGTGCAGATGGAAAAACACCCAATAGAATACATTTTATGGTCAGAAATTATTTTATTGCTTACATACACCTGTATACATACACAGCAATGTATTGTGAAGTCACATGAAAACACAGTTATGCGTTAATCTCTTACGGACACAGCCAATTTTCATTTTTGCGCTTTGGTTTTTTCTTCCTCTTTTTGTTCGATAATCATAACTTTTTTATTTTTCCATCAAGTGCCTATCTTTTGAGGGTTGATTTGTAGTTTGGAACATGACCAGTCACTTTACCATATAATTTACTGAATAACAGGAAAAATATATAAAATAATAACGTGATATGGTGAAAAAGTTGAATTCTTCCATTGGATTTTGTTTTTTTATTTTTACACTGTTCATTATGTAAAAATCACCTGAAAACCTGACTTTCCAGGTCAGTGTGATGCCAAATGTGAATTGTATTTTTTTATTATTGTATTGTCAGAAAAAAAATTAGAACTTTAAACAAATTGTTTTGTGTTGCTTAACTTTTTTACTTTTCTGTCGATGGAGCTGTATGAGGGCTTGTTTTTTTTACATGCAGAGCTTTTGTTTATTACCACCATTTTGGGGTACCTACAATTTAATTTTTATTTTTTTGCATTTTTGATGGGGATGCAATGACCTTAGAATGGCAGGTTTAGCTCCATGACGTTATAGCATAGCATTTTGTAGATAGAGGTTAAAGAGAATCTGTCAGCTATCCCATCTAAGAGCAGCATGATGTAGGCAAAGCGACCCTGAAGCCAATGATGTATCACTTAGTTTACTGGGTGCAGCCTTTTTGACACAAGTAGAGCTTTTAGATTTAGCAATACAGCAGAGCTGAGAAAGCTGTCCCCGCCCACACTACAGCCAACCCCACCCACACCACAGCTAACCCCACCCACACCAGGCTCTATATGTACAGGGTGGGCCATTTATATGGGTACACCTAAATAAAATGGGAATGGTTGGTGATATCAACTTCCTGTTTGTGGCACATTAGTATATGGGAGGGGGAAGCTTTTCAAGATGGGTGGTGACCATAGCAGCCATTTTGAATTCAGCCGTTTTGGATCCAACTTTATTTTTTCCAATGGAAAGAGGGTCATGCGACACATCAAACTTATTGACAATTTCACAAGAAAAACAATTGTGTGCTTGGTTTTAACGTAACTTTATTCTTTCATGAGTTTCTTCTGCAGTTTTGCTATCAGTGTGTCAAGAGTGGGAGAAGAGGGTTGCATTGACAATCCAACACAATGGGCAGCACTTTGAACACATTTTATAAGTGGTCATAAACTTGTAAATAACTCATGAAAGAATAAAGTTATGTTAAAACCAAGCACACCTTTGGTTCTTGTGAAGTTCTCATTAAATTTGATGTGTCACATGACCCTCTTCCCTTTGGAAAAAATAAAGTTGGATCTAAAATGGCCACCATGGTCACCACCCATCTTTAAAAGTTTCCCCCTCCCATATACTAATGTGCCACAAACAGGAAGCTGATATCACCAACCATTCCCATTTTATTTAGGTGTATCCATATAAATGGCCCACCCTGTACAATACTATAGACAGTGAGCTGATTATCATAGAAGGGGGTGGAGTCAGACGATTGCCCACATGCCTGATAGTCACAGAAATGTTAATCACCAGGTGATTAATCCTTTAGTCTAAGTAAAAAACACCACACAGCCAGACATGTGATACATTGTTGAGTTCAGTGTTTTAACCCTTACCTCATGTGGTCCTCAGACAGCATAGCAAAAATCTGCTTACAGATTCCCTTTAAGGACACGCTTTTAACATATTGCAATTCAAAGGAGTCCTAAGGATACTTTCAGCATACTGTATACCTTGGGATTTTGGAACCTAGTGCAAAAACAAAGTGACTAGTATGGCAAATGCTACCTGGTAGGAGGGGGCCACATTATTAATTTGGCATAAGAGCCCAGGAGCTTTACCTTTACCCACTTAGAATCATAATATAACTTTACAACTTAACCTTCCGACAGTGGAGGCAACACCACTAAATTATAGGAAAACGATGCTGATTCTTCCAAAGAGAAACCCCTTCCAGGCAGTTAAGGATTAAAAAGGTGTTAAGCCAAAAGTGACTTATCCCTCCTCCCTGCCTCACAAACTGGCAGAGCATCACCTTGGAGAGACTTACAGAGAAACAGCGGAGAGGGAAAAGGTTAGCATATCGATTGGCGCTGTTATTCCTTTGTATGGAGAATGGATTCATAGATTCAGGTCATGTCTCACCAGAGGCATTGTGGGGAAGTAATAAGCCTTACACAGAAATCCTCTATGTGCAGCATTCTGAATTGATAAGTCAGCTCTTGTTCACTTTCCTTAATTATGGCTCATTTATTACGGCTGCACAGCTTGATTCTGTGATGGTGTAGATAAGTGCTCCGTCATTGTACCAGCATTGTAGGAAGGACACCACCAGGCTTGCTGCTTTATCAATATCAGCTTTTCCTTATTGCTTATTTCCTTTATTGTTAGAAGAATCTTGGCTTGCAAGGTATAAGCTTGAAGTATAAGATTGACGCCATCTTACGAGAGCCGTTATGCCTTAGTAAGAACCATAAAATCTACATAAAATAAAATGGTATTAGTTCAGTACTGCCCTCCTGATTCTGCAAGTTCCAGGGCACAAGACATACAGTGATGTAATGAAAACTATTGAGGTGTGAAGACTTAGAGACCCGAGACATAGAGAGGAGGAGTGCATGCTGATTACGGATAGATAAAAACACACAGAAGTGAAGAAAGAATGAGAAAAACACAATATGTGAAATAGGATGGCAACAACATAACCTCCAGACATGAATTGGATCGAGATGGACTGGTAGACAATCTTTAAATCTATAAAGGCAATTATTTCATGTTTTCTCAATATACATCATATTTATAAAACTCCATTCCATTTGACACTTTTTCCAACATTTTCAAATATTTTGGGTAAAGTCAGAAAAAAAGAGATATGGGATGTGAGTGGCACAGAGTGCAGTGAGCATAGCCAGGCACGATTTTACATTGTTCAGTAGGGGCATCATTTTCGCAGCATGACTGGAGAATGCGGCTCATGATAGTAATAGTTTTCACATTGTTAAACAATAAATTGGTGTACTAGTCAGAAGTCCCTCTAAAACGGGAGCTAGCAGAGAAGAGTGTTAACAGTTTGCAACAATACAATCGTTCCAGCATGTAGAATACCATTGTTGTCAAAAGGACATTTCTTGGTTGCCCAATGTGCTGCCGAGAAATATGATTTTCAAACTGGCTTAAAAATCATCAAAAATGAATAGTTTTCAATGGGGGGGTGTACTTCTTCCCCCATATTATGCTGCCCAATCATTATCAGGCATCAACACTCAAACGAAAGAACACTCCTCCTAGTCTAATCTCATGCATGAGTCAGTATGGAGAAAAGAGCAGCACTGCTGTGTTTAGTTGTGTCACATTACAAACCCATCTATCAGCTCTCCTGATTACTGAGTGAGAACAGCAGATATAACTGTGATACTGAAAATGAGCACTCATCTCCGGACAGGTAACGTTGTGGAGGGGCAATACAGCAGAGCAGACAATGCTAGGAGAGGATGAGAGCTGATAGAAAGGTTTGTAATGTTAAACAGCTAAACTCAGCTGTGATACCCCGTAATTTGTGCTTTCTAATTAAGCAAGAAGTTAGACTAGGACATACATCTCACACACCAAGAAATCTGCTTTAATTATGATTTTTATTATTTATTGTGCTTTACTTAAATGGCACCATCATATTTAGCATACATTATCATTCCCATTCAGTATGTCTTTGGAGTGTAGAAGGATACCGGAGTACCCGGAGAAAACCCCACAATCACAGGGAGGACATACAAACTCCTTGCAGATGTTGCCCTTGGCGGGTTTGGAACCCAACACCCCAGCACTGCAAATAGTGCTAACCACTGAGCCACCATGCTGCCTGACAAAAAATTGATCAGGATCATACGGAGAAAAGAAGTACCCCTGGTGAAGACTGTTTGATAACACCCACTTGGATTAGCAAAAGTCACCTCATTAGGTGCCAAATAGATTGATTGGTAATATCTCTGCAATGTAGAGGTGAAATGAACAAAAATTTGAAAGGTCTTCTATAACATTAATAGAGATACTTTGCATTTTGGCCAGCAATTAATTTTGCATTCTGTAAAAAACAGACTCACCACCAGCAGTAGTGTTGAAGCTGATGAAAAGGCTCCTGAATTATTAGTCCATGTACTGCATGTCAGCACACCAGAAAACGTGTGTATTACTTTGTGGAAGAGGAGGAACAATTTGAAATACAACCTATGATATGATGAGCATTGACATCAGTATTACATATGATATTCATGGTGTGGTGCAGTGACCACTGTGTCCGCTAGGGGGCACTGTGTGGGTGCCCCAGGACAGGCATACAGGCATGTACATTGTGGTAATGGAAATAGGATGAATGGAGAAAGGATGGTAAATGACCGTTATGTATCACAAGGTGGGTGGCCTTGTGATGGAAGCTGGAATCACTATTAATCAGCAGCTATACTGTTGAGGTTTCTGTTACAGTGTGTCAGGGAAGAGCTTCCAGGTGAGACGGGTGAGACCAGTCACCTACAAACCCACTGAGCGGCGTGTGTCTGAAGTAAAACCTATGTGTGTGATTGTGAAGGACCTGCAATGAGGTCATAGCCATTTGATCTGGTGGGCGTGGCTACAGACCATATACGGTGACCAGGGTAGGTCACATGAGGGAATGCCTAGATCTGATTGATCCATGTGGAAGGTCTCGGAAGGCTGACGTGCTAGGAGGTGTGCTACCTTCCCGATGCGCACATGTGGACACCGCTGACCGTGTGTGGCCTGTGTAATAGCCTGTGAGTGCTGGCCAGTCCCTAGGAGGAAAGTGACGTCAGGACTGAGAAGCAGCTATGAGGTAACCCCAGACAGAGGGGGGAATTATCTGAGAGACTGTAAAGCCTGATAGCTGGATAAAGCACAGTCTGTGTGAACACAGGGTTAAGGGAGCGAAGCTCCACTACGAACATTCGTTTTTGTCTGCTGTAAGACTGTTATCATTTTCCTCATGCTGCTATGGTTTATGCTGCACAATAAACTGCATGGACTGTTTTATATGAAAAGCCTGTGCCGGACCTGGTTTATCAGCAGCCAAGTGAGTGTTCCCCAATACACTCAGTGAGCGCTACCTTACAATTGGTGGAGAATGCTTAGGGCACTGTTGTAGCCTTGTTGCTAGGGGCAGTGGACGAGGTCTGCAAATCTCCGTTGCTAAGCGCAACGGTTCCAAGAAGCACATGTTGTAGTGCTGGTGACTCTGAGCCAGGGGAGCAAACGGTCGTGAAAACTATGAGTTATGCTGACCGAGGTCAGAAAAAGAGACTGCTGATAATTTGTGGGATACCTCTGAGGAGAAGAGGCATCCGGGAACCTGTGTGGCCGACACCAGCAGGTAACGGACAGGTGTCAATGTTGTACTGACCGGGGTCAGTGAGAAAGACTGTACCTGAATGGTTCAGAGTGCCAGGTCCTGGTGGGTCAGTGTTGGGAAATTCCGGGAGAAGAAACGGATCCTTAGAGCATGTGCTGTGACCCTGGACCTGGTGAGGCCGGTGTGTTGGGAAACCCTGGGAGGAGGGTCGGATCCCTGAAAAGCACCCGGTGAGGCCTGTGTGTTGGACAGTTCCACGTGGGGTCAGACATCCTGAATAGCATGCGAACAGACCACGTGTGTTTTTGTGTTGTGTTTTTTTTCTCCCTCTCAACTCAGCTTGCGGTGGCTCAGTGGGATCACGAAGGTGACAAACGGCTTGCTGTAACTCGGCAGGTTTTACGAAGGTGACAAGCGGCTGGCTGTGGATCGGCGGGTCCCCGAAGACAGGACAGCAGGAGCTGTAGCAGTGCCAGTAGGAGATGCTGTGGTGTTGTGCTTAAAGGGCCAGTACAAGCCTGAAAGACATAAACTGTGTAGTGTGAACTGTGGTCTAAAAAGGCCTGTAGAAGGGACATGGGGAAATCCCAAAAGGGGGCAGTGACCCAAATCGGGGTGGTAACACAAAAAGGGATGGAATCCCATGGGGAGGTGAAGTCCAAAAAGGGGATAGTGGTCCAAAAAGGGGCCAAGTTTTCAAAAGGAGCAGCACTGGTTACCTCAGTGGATATGTCTGGAGAACAGCGGTATTCATGTATGACTTTTTCTGAGTGCGGCACCTCCTTTTTGGATGACGGCGGGCCGCAGGTGTGTATCGTGATGCTACACCGTGAAGGAGCCTCTGGACGGTTGGACTCAAAGAGTCAGGTGACTGACAGGTACTCCTCCCGTTTTCTATCTGACCGAGAAAAAGGTCAAGGTTCGCTGCCACCATGGGCTCACTGTGGAATATTCTGTGGACAGAGTAATGATTGAGGGGTCCAAATGGGTTGAGTGCTAAGGTGGCAGTATACCACCAAACTTAGTGTATCCCTTTGAGAGGGGCCGGGACTTTGTCTTGTTTGAAGATGCAGGGGTAGTTGATGAAGTGTGGGGTGGCTCAAAGGAGGAGGTAGTACCACCTTAGGTCGATAGTCCAGAGCTCCGGGTGACCGAGAGAAAATGTAGGTCTGACCAACTCGGGGATTTGGCTGGGGTGACCAAACGTGTGACCGTGGGAAACAGGGTACCTCCAGGAAAGGGGTCCGACACCTGTGTGAGTGGGGGCTTGCTGTTCGAGGATGACAGGGTGAGTGGTGACTCCAATTCAGACTGTGACTCGAACACAAGGGAAAGAGTGTGCAGTAAGGAGGTCACTTTGTCTTGGACAAACTCCACCACAGAGGGAATTAGTGATGCGCTGGAATTAAAACAGACCTGTAGTGAACCAGCAGAGACCATAGAGGAAGATGCAGGAACAGGTGGAGCCCTGAAGAGGCAGAGTATGGGTGGGCAAGAGAGCCCATCTGAAGTCTAATTAAAGAACTGATGGTGCGACACTTGCTGGCCAAAAGAGAGCAGGAGATAGAGTTGTTTAAAGAGACTGTAAAAGAGCATGTTGAATGAGAAAGGGTCCTAAGACAAGCAGCTGAGCACAGAGTGGATGAGTTGGAGTAGGAAGTCTCTGAGCTCAGAGGTCACCTGTCAGCGTGTCAAATTATTAACAAAGCGATAGTAAAAGATATGGAGGTGCTCAGAGAAGCCCAAGAGAAGTGTCAGCAGGAGCTTCTCCGGAGAGAGGATAAGCATTGCTGCTTTGCAGAGGAGCGAGAAAAAGTTTGTAGAGAGCTCATAATAGAGAAGGAGACAAATTCCCAGCTCCAGAAATCCATGGATGACCGGGAAGTCGAACTGTCATGCTCGCCTAATCTGATCGCAATGAAGGAGGCTAACCAAAGAAGGGGAGACTCCGCTGTGCAAGTGTATAATAGAGGTACCCGAAGATTTGTGAGAAGCATGTGCCAGTACGGGTGTGCATGAGGCCTTTAAAAAAGCAGTAAAAGCCTATAGTGTGAACTGGGTCACAGAGACGAACCAATTGGTGATACTGGCAGAAACGGAAGTCACAGAGAAGAGGGTGGCTGTTCTGTCGGATATGCATCTGAAATGTCTCCACGCTAAACAGATGTTCAGGCGGAGTAATATGAAAGCAGCTCGACGTCTAGAGAAGGGCGAAGGAAGCTAAGAATCGGCTGGGCTTAGGAGAAGACGTAATTCCGGTACCCAAATATCTGGTGGGGAGAGTCATTGGAAGGCTCGGGAAGGTAATGCAAAACCTTGTGGATGTCTCTGGTGTGGCGAGGGTGAGGATCCCTCCTGATGGTGAAGTCCAGGTATCTGGTGAAGAGGGCATGATTCCCATCATTGTGGTTGGCTCCATGGAAAGCCTTAGGAACTTTCGGATGCTCCTGGAGTATCGAGTGACATACCTGCAGGAGATAGAGCAGTTGAGGCTAGACCGACTGCAGATTAATAAAGAGATGCGGAACATCAGATGGCAGTAGCCTGCATCCCGGGATATATGGACCAGAAGGTATACCCCAATTAATGAGGTGGCAGGTGGCCAAAGACCTTCAGCAAAACGTTAACGTTCCAAATCTGCAAGTGGCAGTTCTTCTGGCAGTACGAGACTGAGAGACCTTAGCTCATGTGACATGCTAAATGGGTCAGACTCAGGCCAGACAATTGACGCGACTATAAGTGAGACTTCTGGCTGTACCCACTGGGGAAGCCAGCCAGTGAGAGAAAGGTCGGGTGACAGAGCACACTGCAGAAATGTGGAGACAAAGCAGGGTCTAGTGATGCAGACGGTCTTTTACGGGAAGACCACAGCCCAAGACCGATATACTGACCGCTGGGGGTGGGGGAGGCCTAACGTAAATAGGATGCCATATGACACCCAAAATAGACTGAGACGGTCCTCTCGACTTGTAGGGCAAGGTGACATCGGTGACCGGTCCCGAGACCCCTGGGTCATGTCATGTGTTCAACCCCACAAGTTTGAACAGAGGGGGAGGTATGTGGTGCAGTGACCACTGTGTCCTCTAGGGGGCGCTGTGTGGGTGCCCCAGGACAGGCATACAGGCATGTACATTGTTGTAATGGAAATAGGATGAATGGAGAAAGAATGGTAAATGACCGTTTTGTATCACAAGGTGGGTGGCCTTGTGATGGAAGCTGGAATCGCTATTAATCAGCAGATATACTGCTGAGGTTTCTGTTACAGTGTGTCAGGGAAGAGCTTCCAGGTGGTTGGTGAGACGGGTGAGACCAATCACCTACAAACCCACTGAGGGGCGTGTGTCTGAAGTAAAGCCTATGTGTGCGGATGTGAAGGACCTGCAATGAGGTCATAGCCATGTGATCCGGTGGGTGTGGCTACAGACCATATTAGGTGACCAGGGTAGGTCACATGAGGGAATTTCTAGATCTGATCAATCCATGTGGAAGGTTCCGGAAGGCCGACGTGCTAGGAGGTGTTCTACCTTCCTGATGCGCACATGTGGATGCCGCTGACCGTGTGTGGCCTGTGTAATAGCCTGTGAGTGCTGACCAGTGCCCAGGAGGAAAGGGACATCAGGACTGAGAAGCAGCTATGAGGTACCCCAGACAGAGGGGGGAATTATCTGAGAGACTGTAAAGCCTGATGGCTGGTTAAAGTGTGGGGAGGAGGACTCCCAGACAGTGAAAGCACAGGTACCAAGGGGATCACCATCAGGGTTCTTGAGGGAACGATACTGGGAAGACAGTAAAAGGAAAGACTTGACTGATGTTATCAGGGAAAGAGGGGGCGGGGCAAGCTTAAAAGGAGCAGGGGGCGTGCTGAAGTGACAGTTGACAGAGAGCAGGACAACAGACAGAAAGCCTTGTGAGACAGAGAGGACCGAGGGAGCAGACGGAGTGTTGTGGAGAGACCGACAGGGGCCTGTGAAAGGAAAGCTGCGGACTCACCGACTAGTGACACTTGAGAGACTTGCACTGGCGGCCGCTCCCCGCATACGGTCCCATACAGCCACTCCCACTGCTTCCCACCCTGTTGTGACGAGGCGGCTACCTCATGTGACAGCTGCGACGACAGACCATTCCTTTACAGCGGTCAGGACACTGCCCCCCTGCCTACTCCCACAGCTGCGGCCCTGTCATCACCGACCCCAGGGGGCGCCACATCGCTACAGGTGGTAGTAGAGGCCCCCGTCCGGTTTGCTAAGGGACCCTGAACAGAGTTTGGTGAACAGTTATATTTAGAGACTGCGTCATTACCACGCCCCATCAGCACTGTTTCTTCAGGGCCTGTTGCGCCCCACCAACACCGTTTCTTCAGGGCCTGTTGCGCCCCACCGGCATTGTTTCTTCAGGGCCTGTTGCACCCCGTCTGCACCATTTCCTCAGGGCCTGTTGTGCCCCACCGGCATTGTTTCTTCAAGGCCTGTTACGCCCCACCGGTATTGTTTCTTCAGGGTCCGACGAGCCCAAACCTTCCCGGAAGATCGAGGCGTCAAGGTAGCCGCATCAACGACCTCTAAGCGGCCGCATATGCAATCCTGAGCGACGCATGGAAGGATAAGTGGACTCTTGAAAATACGTGTTATAGTTTGGCCATAGTCTGGCTTCCGTCACCCGTACTAGACGGGTTACTCGCAGTTACACAAAAAGTACCGTTTAGTTCATTGAGTCCCTGCGAGGACAGATTGCTTGTTCCCCCTTTTTGTCTGTTCAGTATAGCCCTAGTGGCTTCAATTTATAAAAGTTCATTATACAAGTCATACCCTGTCTCGTGTCTCGTCACTGCATCCTGTGAACCTGCTAGAACCCTACATAAAGCACAGCCTGTGTGAACACAGAGCTAAGGGAGCGGAGCATCACTATGAACATTTGTTTCTGCCTGCTCTAAGACTGTTATCATTTTCCTCATGCTGCTATGGTTTTTGCTGCAAAATAAACCGCATGGACTGTTTTATATGAAAAGCCTGTGCCGGACCTGGTTTATCTGCAGCCAAGTGAGTGTTCCCCAATACACTCAGTGAGCGCTACCATACAATGGGTGGTTTCTTTTTTTCTTACTATGGATTTAGTGTTGTATTCTACAACATTTTAAAATATATAACGGAATTTTATTTCTTTTTTGGGAGAAACAGGACTTTTTTTTCCTTCATTGTTCTTCTATTTCTGTTACTTCATCCAATCATTAAATGCATAGAGGCAACTCATCCATTCTTTCTTGCCTACTAGCTTATGTGCTCAAGAAACAGCATAAGTATCATTCTTGAAAGAAGCCTGTAAGAGTTTGCAAAAAACATTCTGCTAAAACCCTACTTGAAACTCGGAATAACATCATGGGCCATTGGCTGAACACAATATCATACACTTGCATGTTCCAGGAGGTACTGGATCTGTCTTTGAAGATTAGGGTAGCCTTGCTGTAGTCTGGCATCCTTGGTTCCTGAGCCCAGTACATCAGTTGTCATATATTGAGCTCTTTTTCATCTTGCCTTTTCCCAGCACAATATTTGCTGTTTTATCTTTATTTGCTCTATGGATAATAATATAATAGTTGACAATAACATTGGAATGGATTCACATCTCCTCTGGGACCCATTCCTTCAATGCTCGCTCCCGTCAAAATGCAACACAGTATTCATTCTGTGGGTGGCGCTGGTGATGGGATAGATGTTGTGACTAGCTCTGGGTGAAGCAGGTTTCATCTAATCAACGAGACTACGTTTGCCAGAGCTGGTTTTGGACATAGTGGGGCCCTGGCCAAAAGTTTAAAGTGGGGCCCCAAGTGCTAACATATTCCATCATCACACACTAACACAGTGCCTTGAAAAAGTATTCACACCCCATGGATTTTTCCACATTTTTTCACCTTTGACCAACAAGCTTAATTGTATTTTATTTGGATTTTATTTGATATACCATCACAAAGTAGCAAGTATTTGTGACGTGTAAAGGAAATGATACATTTGTACACAGAGCATGCATACAGAGATATATTCAAAGGGAGCAAACAGTCATATAGTTCAATATAGTAGGAACATTTCTAAAAAAATCTTTATTCAATAACCAATCAGACAAAAGAAACAACAGCGTTAAAATACAGCGGTATAATCCAGCACCATTGCGTAGGGCTGGTATGAGCACAAAGAAGCTAAGAAGTATCAAGGTGCAACGACATTAGCACATCCACTCTGTAAAAGGAAATTTCACCAAAATATTGGGTATCATAGCAGGTGGATATAATGCCAATGGTAAGTAAGCAAAGAAATCTATCTTACATACAGTAGGTTCAAATTGTATCAACAGTACTAATAGAGTGGAAACACACTCATAATCTTAAATGTGATCCCATAGGCAGATGTATGTATAGAAACCATACCTTAAAAAGATAATAATCAGAGCTCCACGTGGTCCTCAGCCCACTTCGAGACCCCAGTCAGTAGAACAAATGTGACGTAGGCGGAGGAACTGCCCAACGGTGATAGACTTAATCATGTGATTTGGATGGGAAGAGGAGGCATGAAGTAACATGTCAGTCGCATTTGTTCTACTAATGACGACTTTGAGAATCGAGCAGAGGAACTAAATAAACTCTTCCTCACAAGAGGGTACAGCAGACGCTTGTTGAAAAGGGCTTACCGTCGGGCCAAATATGCCTCTCGTAATGAATTACTCTATAACATTAGACCTAATATTAGATCTGAGAGTGATGGAAAAATTAGATTTATCACTTCCTATAACTCTCATTCTAATAGAGTACGATTGGCACTTGAAAAGGCATGGCCCATCCTAAAGGTGGATCCGGTGATTAGTAGATTTCTACCCAGCAGACCGTCTATCACGTTTAGACGTGCTAGAAATTTACGAGATCACCTGATTTGGAGCCACTATATGGGACAGCAATTAACTACCTTTTGGACTGTTATGAATGAGTCACCGTAGGAGGCAAAAACAGAAATACTAGCTAAGTCCAGAAAAAGCAGAGAAGTTGGCAGCTATCAGATTGCAGACCCCTGAACCTATCAACAACTAGCAGTAGCCGTGGGGGGATCCTACGGTGCCCTAGACCCCTCGATCACAGCCGGAGAACTAAATAGCCTAAAGACAGAAAGGGAAATCTAAACTGCCCCAGAGCAGACCCGAAAGCAATAGGCAGCCCCCAACATATAATGACGGTGAAGCAAGATGAAAAAACACTCACACAGATAGAAAGATAGGCTGAGCAAATGATGGGCCCAAGCTAACTAAATAGGACAGGATAGAAAAGCTGCTGTCTGCAATCCGCCAAAACCCTATCAAAACAAGAGCCAACAGACTGATAGGGAAAAAAGCCCTGAAGACGCTAAGCTTCAAAAAGACTATATCAGTACTCAGGTATTTTCTGAAGACAGAGCAAAAAGGAATTCAGCTCACCCCAGCAGGGAATGGCAGAAATCCAGAAAAACAAGGCAAAACAAAACCAAAACAAAAATACAAAAAGCAGAGAAGAAAACTTAGCTTTTGAGGAACAGGAGTCAGACTGGTCTCCTAGAATCCCTCAGAGTAATCACCAGCAAGGCAGAAGGGCGTCGGCTGCCTTATATCCAGTCAGCAATTCCCGTCACCCAGTCATCATCATCCAGCTCAGGTGCTTGGTAATCAGCCTCACTACCTTCCTTCCCCAGAAGAGGGAGTTCATCAGACCTCAATGGTGAAGGGGAAAATGAACTCACAACATTGGACTACTTTGTATCGGAGGGTGGCTGTGTTCCGTGTGGTTGATGTAACGCTTGTCCTAATGTTGAGCTTTATGATGCCTTTTCCAACTCTAGTGGTACAAGGCGCTATAAGATCAAACAACACATTACCTGTACTACTAGGTATGTTATATATTATGCAACATGTCCCATGCGGTCTTATATATGTCGGTCTGACAACACAACAGTTAAAGGTCCGCATACGGGAACATGTGTTGGGGATCCAGGCGGCTGCTACTCACATGGACACTGCCACCGTTAAAACAATACCACATCACTTTAAAACCTTTTCATGAATGTGACGGTACTCTGCGCTGCATGTACGTGGGATCAATGCCCTGAATATTAACATCAGAGGTGGTCAACTGTCCAAACATTTGGCTCAGTTTGTGACACGTTAGATCTGGACCCTCCAGACTGTTCAACCCCATGGCCTGAACAAAAATCTTTCGTTTGTTCCTTTCTTGGGATGCCTGATTGCTGTGTACCAAAACATGCTTTTTTTCCCGCAATCTCTTGGCTTTATTTGATTTTAGTAATTTTTTTTATTTTTCATTTAGTTTTGACTTTGGATGCCTTAGTTGCATTTGACGCTGGGGCAAATTGAGGAATCATGTCTACCACCTTCAGGACTACAAGATGGAGCTGATGCAGTCATTGTTGTTCCGAACCTCATTTGGGACTATGGGCACATCTAATGATTTGTGTCATCTATAATATGTTTTCGATCTATATTCAAAACTATTTTACACCATTTCCCAATATTGTCATTTTTTATAGATACTGATGTAGGGGCAATATATGCATACTTTTGGGGAGATATTTATGTACAGTATGTATGCGCTATGCCCGAGATTTATCTGTTTCAAGCCTCTTTCTTCATTTAATAGGTTTACATTATATATGTGATTTAATTCAGTGCTATTGTGTTTTATGGCTTTAATTATACAGTATTCTATATGATCTATTTATATATTATACAATATTGCACTATTATATTGAATGCCCCATGCCTTTGGTAATACCCTATGAATATTTTGGGGCTTTGTTCTATTCATATTGGGCGCAACTAGTGGAAATCCCATGTATACTGATATGTATTCTACCTAAAGTATTCTGATACTCTGTGTGTGCCTTTCCCATTATTGTTCCTGACGTCGTAGCGCCATTAAGTGTCCATTTAGTATATGCTGTTTTGCCCATACTTTTTGCCAATATCCAAAATGGCTGCTTTAATCTATTTGGAGAAAGAGAAACCAATCACAAACTAAAATGTTTCTATACTAATGCACAAAGCATGGGCAACAAACAAGGAGAATTGGAACTACTAACACAGGAAAAGAAATATGATGTCATTGGAATCACTGAAACTTGGTGGGACAATACACATGATTGGAATACTAGACTAGAAGGCTACAACTTACTTGCAAGAAACAGACTTGATAAACGAGGAGGGGGTGTCGCATTGTATGTTAGAAACGCGTATATCTGCACAGAGATTGAAGCTTCAGAGACTGGGAGTTCTGTGGAAACTGTTTGGGTAAGAATACAAGGACAGAACAATGGAAAGGACACCATTGTAGACATTTACTACAGGCCGCCTGTGCAAGCTGAAGATATGGATGAACTCTTTATGCATCAAATGGCCAAGTTCTCCAAAAAATATGACATAGTTGTCATGGGAGATTTCAACTATCCAGACATTTGTTGGGAATCTCTCTCAGGCAAAACTAACAGGTCAAGGAAATTCTTATCCTCTCTTGCTGACAACTTTATCTTCCAAAAGGTAAGGGAGAAAACAAGGGGAACTGCTACCTTGGATCTAATCCTTATAAACAGGGAGGAAATGGTTGAGGAGGTAAAAGTGGCTGGGACCCTAGGAGGTAGCGACCATGCTATTTTAGAATTTTGGATAACTAGAGGCGGAAGACCTGTGAAGACTCAGACGTCAAGATTAGATTTCAGAAAGGCAGATTTTAAGGGATTCAGAAAGCGAATTGGAGGGATCCAATGGCTGGATATCCTTAAAGACAAAAATGTCCAGGAAGGATGGGAAATCTTGAAAAATGAAATTCTCAAAGCACAGTTGTTAACAATTCCGAAAAGAGGGAAGAATAGGAAGCATTTAAGGAAACCAGGATGGATGAACACAGAACTTAAGCACATGCTATAAAGGAAGAAAAAAATGTTTATAAAATGGAAAGAGGGAGGCATATCTAAAGAAGAATATAATGCTGTCTGCAGAACCTGCAGGGCACAAATCAGATTAGCTAAAGCTGAAAATGAATTGAGGCTTGCAAGAGATGTCAAAAACAATAATAAAGGATTTTGGGGATATGTCAAAAGTAAAAGAAAAGTCAAAGATGCTATAGGATTTTTACAGGATGAAAATGATGAAATGGTAAGACAGGATGTTGAGAAGGCTGAACTTTTAAATTCCTATTTTGCATCTCTTTTCTCTCAGAAAGGAAATGTAACATCAACTGTTATTCACTGTCCTATTAAGGGAATAGAAGAATCCAGGATATCTATAAACAGAAAGACAGTGAGGAAACACTTAGCTAACCTAAATGAATTCAAGTCTCCAGGTCCAGATGAATTACACCCCAGAGTACTGAAGGAGATAGCAGAAGAAATTTTTGAACCCCTCTCTATAATCTTTGAAAATTCTTGGAGAACAGGAGAAGTGCCAGAAGACTGGAGAAGAGCAAATGTTGTTCCTATCTTCAAAAAGGGGAAGAAGGTGGACCCAGGCAACTATAGGCCGGTGAGTCTGACTTTTATACCAGGAAAGATCTTTGAACAAATTATTAAACAACATGTATGTCAATACCTGGATAAGAATGAAGTGATTAAACAGAGTCAGCATGGGTTTGTAGCTAATAAGTCATGTCAGACTAACTTAATTTCCTTCTATGACGGTATCACTGATTGTGTGGATCAAGGAAATGCTGTAGATATAGTATATCTTGACTTCAGCAAAGCATTTGACAAAGTCTCTCATACAATCCTTATTGAAAAAATGACTAAGTATGGAATGGACAAGGCAACTGTTAGGTGGATTCATAACTGGCTTAGTGATCGGACCCAAAGAGTGGTCGTAAATGGCTGCACATCCAGTTGGAAGAATGTCTCAAGTGGGGTACCACAGGGCTCTGTCCTGGGCCCTGTATTGTTCAACATCTTTATCAATGATTTAGATGAAGGAATTGATGGTAAGCTGATTAAATTTGCTGATGACACAAAGCTAGGAGGGATAGCTAATACTAGAGAAGAGAGAGAGAGGATTCAAAAAGATTTAAATAAACTGGAGAAGTGGGCAGCAACTAACAGAATGGTTTTTAACAGGGAGAAATGCAAAGTACTACATCTGGGCAATAAAAATGAGAAAAGCATATACAGAATGGGAGGAATAGGGCTAAGCAACAGCACATGTGAAAAAGACTTGGGTATACTAATAGATCACAGACTGAATATGAGTCAACAGTGTGATGCAGCAGCAAAAAAGGCAAATGCAATTCTAGGATGTATTAACAGAAGCATACAGTCTAGATCACGTGAAGTCATTATTTCCCTCTACTCCTCTTTGGTCAGACCTCATCTGGAATATTGTGTCCAGTTTTGGGCACATTTTAAAAAAGACATCAACAAACTGGAGCAAGTTCAGAAAAGAGCGACCAGAATGGTGACCGGTTGCAGGATTTGGGAATGTTTAGTTTGCAAAAGAGAAGACTGAGAGGAGACTTAATAGCTGTCTACAAATATCTAAAGGGCTGTCACATTGCAGAAGGATCAACTTTATTCTCATTTGCACAAGGAAAGACTAGAAGCAATGGGATGAAACTGAATGGGAGGAGACACAGATTAGATATTAGAAAAAACTTTTTGACAGTTAGAGTGATCAATGAGTGGAACAGGCTGCCACGAGAAGTGGTGAGTTCTCCTTCAATGGAAGTCTTCAAACAGAGGCTGGACAGACATCTGACTGGGATGATTTAGCGAATCCTGCTTTGAGCAGGGGGTTGGACCAGATGGCCCAGGAGGTCCCTTCCAACTCTACGATTCTATGATTCTATTTGCGCTTGCACCGCCCTGTCACTGCCGCTTCTGCTGACACTCGCATCCACAATGCACCTGGCATTTGATCACATACAGTCCCACGTGTTTCAGCATCAGCTGACTGACTGGCTGTGGCGTGGCTGGCGTGGTGGTGTCCATGGCGACAATACACCATTTCCAGCCGCCGATATTATATAATACCGCAGCGTATCTATTGTGGCACGCTGCCTGAGGAAGGAGTGACTCCGAAATGCACATCTCAGGGTGGGTTGGGGAACACATGGAACTCTGATAATTATCCTTTTAAGGTATGGTTTCTATACATTTATCGGCCTATGCGATCACATTTAAGATTATGAGTGCATTTCCACTATATAAGTACTGGTGATACAATTTGAACCTATGTAAGGTAGATTTCTTTGCTTACTTACCATTGGCATTATATCCACCTGCTATGATACTCAATATTTTGGTGAAATTTCCTTTTGCAGAGTGGTTGTGCTAATGTATTTGCACCTTAATACTTGTGAGCTTCTTTGTGCTCATACCAGCCCTACACAATGGTGCTGGATTATGCCGCTGTATTTTAACCCTGTTGTGTCTTTTGTCCTGATTGGTTATTGAATAAATATTTTTTGATAAATTTTCCTACTATATTGGACTATATGACTGTTTGTTCCCTTGGAATGGTTCTCTTATGAGTTAGACAGTTTGTCCTAATTCTGTCCATATATATGCTTTGGGTGATGGATTCTACGGTGACCCTACTCTTTACTCAATGGAATTAAGATATCCATTACGCATAATATGTTTTCCATCCAGGTTGATATGCAGAGATATATGTAAAACAGAAAACATACATACAAACTCATGTGTACAAAGAGTACACAAACACAGAGCACATACATACAGAGTGTCAGCACCGCCGCGACTGGTCCCGCTGTCCCTACCGTCTCCATACTCACCGCTGGCTCCACCGCTGCTTCTGCTTCCGGCCTGGGTTCCTCCTTCCTCTCGGTCCCAGCGCGCACCTCCAGTCTTCCTCCGTTCCGGCGGGCGGCTTCCCGGCGCACTCCTCCTCTACCCTCGGCCGCGCGCACTGTGCCTCTGCGCACGCACCGGGGTGCCAGACCGCGCGTCCCTGCTGTATGGACGCCCGCTAGCCTGACCTGACCCGGACTCACCGCCTGGCTAATCAGGGGCTACCATCAGGTATTTCAGGCCACCCTCCCTTAGGGGAGGAGCCTGACTATCGAGTTCTCCTCGCTGTGTCCAGGCCCCGCTTTCTCCTGCTAGTCCCTAGCTCCAGCTCTCTCTCCCGGCTCCCGTGTCTGCTCTCGCCTATGTCTCCCTGCTAACCCTCCTGTGTGTCTTCCTTTTGCAGTTCCTTGTACCCTGCTTCCGCCTGGTTCCCGCTGCCCTCCTTCACCCGCCAGCAACAATCTCCATTCCCTGGACCCTGGTTACCCCGGATCTCTCGTTGGGTTCTCCATCTCTCCTCTGCTGCTCATCCTCTCGAGCCGACCCCTGGTCCTGGCCGCCGTGACGTTTGAACTCCTTGAGCCTGCTCCCAAATGGTCCCTGTATAGGGGTCGGTCCACCTGGTGCGCTCGCTCAGGGAGAGTTCGGCGTCACAGTCCAGTGGGTCCACTCTTGCTCTCGTATCCAGCATTGTAACACAGAGATATACATACACAAGCACATGCATACATGTAAGCTGAGACACAAATACACTGTACATACTGTACATATAGATACTTGTATACACAGCACATACATATAGATACATATATACACAGAGCACATACATACATAGATATGCATACACAGCCCATAAATGCAGATACATGCATACACAGCACCTACATACTGATACATGTATATACAGCACTTATATATAGATACATGTATACACAGAACACCCACACACTATAGAGAACTTTCCAGTCTCATCTTCAGTTCTTCTAGATTCCTGAATGGTACAGGACCTGTGGTGACATTGTGATGTCACCAACGTTTCTGAAGCGCTAATGCAGAACTGCTAATATCAATGTAGATTTTGCTATAAATGCTAGGGGCCCCTAAATGGTTGGGGCTGGGGGTTGCAAAGTTTTCCCCCCTAACATTGGCCCTGACAGTGACTGGGACAGACAGAGAAAAAGGAAGAGAGAGAGACGTAAAGAGAGATGACCATGCAAATCATATGAGCTTACACTCCACAGGAAAGAGAGGGGACCCCGCTGAGAAAGACTTACCCAGTAACTCTGGAGATGGAAAACAAATCTGTCATATACAGTTGTGGCCAAAAGTATTGACACCCCTGCAATTTTGTCAGATAATACTCAGTTTCTTCCTGAAAATGATTGCAAACACAAATTCTTTGGTATTATTATCTTCATTTAATTTGTCTTAAATGAAAAAACACAAAAGAGAATGAAGCAAAAAGCAAAACATTGATCATTTCACACAAAGCTCCAAAAATGGGCCAGGCAAAAGTATTGGCACCCTCAGCCGAATACTTGGTTGCACAGCTTTTAGCCAAAATAACTGCAACCAACCGCTTCCGGTAACCATCAATGAGTTTCTTACAATGCTCTGCTGGAATTTTAGACCATTCTTCTTTGGCAAACTGCTCCAGGTCCCTGATATTTGAAGGGTGCCTTCTCCAAACTGCCATTTTTAGATCTCTCCACAGGTGTTCTATGGGATTCAGGTCTGGGCTCATTGCTGGCCACCTTAGAAGTCTCCAGTGCTTTCTCTCAAACCATTTTCTAGTGCTTTTTGAAGTGTGTTTTGGGTCATTGTCCTGCTGGAAGACCCATGACCTCTGAGGGAGACCCAGCTTTCTCACACTGGGCCCTACATTATGCTGCAAAATTTGTTGGTAGTCTTCTGACTTCATAATGCCTTGCACACGGTCAAGCAGTCCTGTTATGAATGAGTCACCGTAGGAGGCAAAAACAGAAATACTAGCTAAGTCCAGAAAACCAGAGAAGTTGGCAGCTATCGGATTGCAGACCCCTGAACCTAACAACAACAACTAGCAGTAGCCGTGGGGGGTTCCTACAGTGCCTTAGACCCCTCGATCACAGCCAGAGAACAACATAGCCTAAAGACAGAAAGGGAAATCTAAACTGCCCCAGAGCAGACCCCAAAGCAATAGGCAGCCCCCAACATATAATGACGGTGAAGCAAGATGAAAAAACACTCACACAGATAGAAAGATAGGCTGAGCAAATGATGGGGCCCAAGCTAACTAAATAGGACAGGACAGAAAAGCTGCTGTCTGCAATCCGCCAAAACCCTATCAAAACAAGAGCCAACAGACTGATAGGGAAAAAAGCCCTGAAGATGCTAGGCTTAAAAAAGACTATATCAGTACTCAGGTATTTTCTGAAGACAGAGCAAAAAGGAATTCAGCTCACCAGCAGGGAATGGCAGAAATCCAGAAAAACAAGGCAAAACAAAACCAAAACACAAATGTAAAAAGCAGAGCAGAAAACTTAGCTTTTGAGGAGCAGGAATCAGACTGGTCTCCAAGAATCCCTCAGAGAAATCACCTGCAAGGCAGAAGGAGGTCTGCTGCCTTATATCCAGTCAGCAATTCCAGTCACCCAGTCATCATCATTCTGCTCAGGTGCTTTGTAATCAGCCTCGCTACCTTCCTTCACCAGAAGAGGGAGTTCATCAGACCTCAATGGTGAAGGGGAAAATGAACTCACAACACAGTCCAGTGCCAGAGGCAGCAAAGCAACCCCAAAACATCAGGGAACCTCTGCCATGTTTGACTGTATGGACCATGTTTTTTTCTTTGAATGCCTCTTTTTTTCTCCTGTAAACTCTATGTTGATGCCTTTGCCCAAAAAGCTCTACTTTTGTCTCATCTGACCAGAGAACATTCTTCCAAAATGTTTTAGGCTTTTTCAGGTAAGATTTGGCAAACTCCAGCCTGGCTTTTTTATGTCTCGGGGTAAGAAGTGGGGTCTTCCTGGGTCTCCTACCATACAGTCCCTTTTCATTCAGACGCCGACGGATAGTACGGGTTGACACTGTTGTACCCTTGGACTGCAGGGCAGCTTGAACTTGTTTGGATGTTAGTCGAGGTTCTTTATCCAACATCCACACAATCTTGCGTTGAAATCTCTTGTCAATTTTTCTTTTCCATCCACATCTAGGGAGGTTAGCCACAGTGCCATGTGCTTTAAACTTCTTGATGACACTGCGCATGGTAGACACAGGAACATTCAGGTCTTTGGAGATGGACTTGTAGCCTTGAGATTGCTCATGCTTCCTCACAATTTGGTTTCTCAAGTCCTCAGACAGTTCTTTGGTCTTCTTTCTTTTCTCCATGCTCTATGTGGTACACACAAGGACACAGGACAGAGGTTGAGTCAACTTTAATCCATGTCAACTGGCTGCAAGTGTGATTTAGTTATTGCCAACACCTGTTAGGTGCCACAGATAAGTTACAGGTTCTGTTAATTACACAAATTAGAGAAGCATCACATGATTTCTTGAACAGTGCCAATACTTTTGTCCACCCTCTTTTTTATGTTTGGTGTGGAATTATATCCAATTTGGCTTTAGGACAATTCTTTTTGTGTTTTTTCATTTAAGACAAATTAAATGAAGATAATAATACCAAAGAATTTGTGTTTGCAATCATTTTCAGGAAGAAACTGAATATTATCTGACAGATTTGCAGGGGTGTCAATACTTTTGGCCACAACTGTAAACTATGCTCTAATCGGAACCTTTTATCTGTGATGACCCAGGTACTGATCAACAGTGTATAAGGTATGATAAATGGTAAGGTGTCATAACTGCAGGGCAATAAGGGGTGGCCCGTGCAGCAATGAAAATTTGTATTAACCCACTCTCTGCTGCTCCAGCATTGTGGGAACTGGTGCAAAGCAAGTTTTGTGGTTTTTTTTTCAAACCACATACATAATCTCAAAGGTTTGAATTTGCGTGAAAATTTGAAAATTCGTATCAAACTCAATCCTCTGCGAACTGACCTGCTCACCTTTTATTCGCATCGCAATTCTGAAAAATATTTCCTGGACAATGCAAGAGAATGTGGTTTTGAAATCACCATTTTCACACTTTGGCAAAAATCCAAGTACACATGAGAGCATGATGTAAATTTTCTAATCTGCAATTTACTCGTCCTTGTGCAGATTGTCATCTGGGACTTCACTCTGTACAATGTTTGGAATGGAGTAGAGTGAAATCTGCAGCCAAATCCTCAATGATATTTGTAAATTACACGTGGAGTTTTTATTGTGAAAACTTTGCACATTTTCTGCAATTTGCAAACATGACAAACGACTTCTTCAAAAGACGATAGGAAAAACCCTGCTGAACGTCTCTCTATACCTTCTGATTGTTTACTCTCTCCTAGTTGTAGGGACTGCTATTTTGGGGAACTTCTTTTTTCACTGTTTATTTCCAGGAAAACTGATTTTCCAAAGGTAAAGTATCAAAGCATTGCAGAAATTTTTTCCACTGCAGAGTTTAGATAATTTTATATGAAATAATTACTAACGTCAGGAAGGAAAAGCTAATAAATGTGATTTTGTGCCTAGAAAAGCAGCGGAATTTTGTTTGGTATCATGAACTTAACTCTCCACTTACCATATCTCTGTCATTGGCATGGTTCTCATGAAGCTTAGATACATTCCTATGAGAATTCAGCAACCCTGGGATTTCACTTCCGCTTGTCCCGTCTCCCTCCCACCCTCCTGTCAAGCATCATGCTATCTGAAGCACAGAGGGATTAATTAAAGCCTCCATACAGTATAAACAATAGGAACCACAGAGATGTGCTCTCATATATTTTATCCAACACTATGTTTCACAGTTTTATCTTCTCAGGAATGTACAATTCTTTTAACCTCTTATAGCAAAACAGTAATTTTATTTTTTCTAGTTTCTTATTTTTCCCTTTTTTTCTAAAACTTCTACATAGCACTATGGATCCAATACTATTAATGTAGGTACTAGTGCTTATTTCCTCCATATTTCCCTTCCTTAAGACCAGCAACATTTAGCTATAGCTAAGGAGAGGTCCACAACTCTTCATTCACATGCAGCCCCTAAGGGGTTGTCCCTTAGGATATATTAAAAATGTGCGATAGGTGCAGACAGTCCACTAGGATCAGCAACTGTAAATCAGTGGCCCGAACAGTACTCCCTCCGGGGCTCAAGGGAGGGCCTCATGACTCAGGATGTTTGCTAAGCCTGAGTTTTTGGAAATAAGGGGTTAAGATTTGTAAGGTTTGAGAACAATTCACTGGTCAGAACAAAAAAATCATCAGCAAAGGTAATATGTCTATTTTATGGAGTTTGATTTGCTTATTCCAAAAATATGCTTAGTTTTGCTCTATCACATTAGGTTTCTGAGATAAAAGTTTTTTATATTTTTATTATGTTACTAGCTGATGAGCCCGGCGTAGCCCGGACATAGTAACCAACTGTGGTTAGTGATAACAAATTATAATGATTATATTGCACATAAAAACATTTCACATCATATATTCAACACTACAGATTTGAAACACAAATTAACTAAACGATTACCCAAGTATGCGCTCATGTGTGATACTTTCTGCTGAGCTGTGTATCTAATCCTATCCTGTGTGATACTTTCTGCTGAGCTGTGTATGTAATCCTATCCTGTGTGATACTGACTACTGAACTGTGTATCTAATCCTATCCTGTGTGATACTGACTGCTGAGCTGTGTATCTAATCCTATCCTGTGTGATACTGTGTGCTGAGCTGTGTATCTAATCCTATGCTGTGTGATACCATCTGCTGAGCCGTGTATCTAACCCTATCCTGTGTGATACTGACTGCTGAGCCGTGTATCTAATCCTATCCTGTGTGATACCGTCTGCTGAGCCGTGTATCTAACCCTATCCTGTGTGATACTAACTGCTGAGCAGTGTATCTAATCCTATCCTGTGTGATACTGACTGCTGAGCCGTGTATCTGATCCTATCCTGTGTGATACTGTCTGCTGAGCCGTGTATCTAACCCTATCCTGTGTGATACTGACTGCTGAGCCGTGTATCTAATGTTACTGACTGCTCAGCCGTGTATCTAATCCTATCCTGTGTGATACTGTCTGCTGAGCCGTGTATCTAACCCTATCCTGTGTGATACTGACTGCTGAGCCGTATACCTAATGTTACTGACTCCTCAGCCGTGTATCTAATCCTATCCTGTGTGATACTGACTGCTGAGCCGTGTATCTAATGTTACTGACTGCTCAGCCGTGTATCTAATCCTATCCTGTGTGATACTGTCTGCTGAGCCGTGTATCTAACCCTATCCTGTGTGATACTGACTGCTGAGCCGTATACCTAATGTTACTGACTCCTCAGCCGTGTATCTAATCCTATCCTGTGTGATACTGACTGCTGAGCCGTGTATCTAATAGACGATAACACCATAGAAATGATAAGAATAATAGGCCTCAGTTACCACAACTGTCTACCACGGAAACTGTAGCTGATAGCAACCAATCACAGCTCATTTTTATGTTTTAAACAGCTCTGGGACTGTGTGGCGAGTTTTGAGTGGCGACTTTTGTGTTTTGACTTTTATGTGGCGAGGTTGGTGTATGTGTGGTGAAATGTGTGCTGAGGGTGGTATATGTGTTGAAGCACGTGGTAGTGTGTGGCGCATTTTGTGTGTGTGTTCATATCCCCATGTGTGGTGAGTATCCCATGTCAGGGCCCCACCTTAGCAACTGTACGGTATATACTCTTTGGCGCCATCGCTCTCTTTCTTTCAGTTCCCCTTGTTCACATCTGGCAGCTGTCAATTTGCCTCCAACACTTTTCCTTTCACTTTTTCCCCATTATGTAAATAGGGGTAAAATTGTTTGATGAATTGGAACACGCGCGGTTAAAATTTCGCCTCACAACATAGCCTATGACGCTCTCGGGGTCCAGACGTGTGACTGTGATGTAGCTACGACGGTGCAGATGCCAATACATACATACACTTTTTCCCCATTATGTAGATAGCGGCAAAATTGTTTGGTGAATTGGAACGCGCGGGGTTAAAATTTCACCTCACAACATAGCCTATGACGCTCTCGGGGGTCCAGACGTGTGACTGTGCAAAATTTTGTGGCTGTAGCTGCGATGGTGCGGATGCCAATCCCGGACATACACACACACATATATGCACACACACCCACATTGAGCTTTATATATTAGATTTCTGCATTTTCAATGTATGTGGTTTTTCCTATGTTATTCCCATTTCTTTGCTTGTCTTACTTAAGTGTGAATTTTCTTACAGGGACAACATCAGTAAAGGTTTTAGTGAGTTTTATGAGGAGTATTGACAGTGTAGTCAACCAATGACTGCTTCTCGGAAAGTCACATGTTATGGGGAGGAGCTAACTGTTATGTGGCGGTAAGATTTGAGTCAGTCAGAAAAAAATGGTGATGGCAGCAAGGACTGTTATGTGAGGCTCTGACAGGAGACAGGCCTCTACTGGATCTGAGCCCTACCAAAGGGAGATAGAAGGGAAGGCAGCAGACAGCCGCCATTGTGAGAGGATTTTTACTGCATTTCTGGGAGGGCAAGTCACCTCAGAAGGAAGAAAGCAGCTCAGCCACTGAGGTGTAACTGAGTGAGGGTCTCCACAGAGAGAGAACCTGAAAGCAGCCAATATCACACTGAGAAACTGCCTGTCTGCAAATATTCATCTGTAAGGAATAGGCTGACCTGTTCACCTCACGACTGTATACAGTTATCTACCAGATTGTCTCCAGTAAAATCAGTTCTAAATCCAAGCTGCCTCTGTCATCTCAGAGGAAATATCTACATATACTGTAGCTGGTCGGCTCAGCACATTTTTGTTTTGAGTTTGTCACCACAATTGAACTGAACTTACTCTACTGTTTGATCTAATTTAAATCTGAACAGATTCTGCTGTGTGTGGTTCTTTTACACCAAAAGGCCAAGTACGTTCAATCACTCATGATATCAAAAAGATGTACCAGATGTACTTTAAGTTTCCACTTGGTGATCAAGACAAAAGCCTGGCCCCTCATGTGATATGCTCAAATTGTTCAAATGATCTTCATGACTGGTTGAATATGAGGAAAGTGGCTATGCTATTTGCTGTTCCCATGATTTGGAGAGAACCCAAAAATCATAGCGACGACTGCTATTTTTGTTTTGTCAAACTGAAGGGCTTTTCTACTAAGAAAAGGTTAATTACCCTGAACCTGAATCTGCGATTAGGTCAGTTCCACATGATGGTATGTTGCCAGTTCCTGTACCACCATTGTCTGGATTGGATGAAAATGAAGTAGACTATGGTGCTGATGCTACTGGCAAATACATGGAGACCTCAAGTCAAGAAAAGTATGTACCTGATGGAGCAGCCATGCGGCCAGAACGCTTTACTCAACATGAATTAAATGATCTCATCAGAGACCTTTCATTGTCAAAAGATAAAGCTGAGCTTCTTACATCTAGGTTGAAACAGAAGACTCTTCTTCATGATGATGTCAAAGTGTGTTATTACCAAAAGAGAAGTAACACTTTAACACAATTTTTCACAGTTGATGGACCAATGGCGTACAGTAACAATGTGAATGGCCTCTTTGAAGTCTGCCAGATATATTTATCTCATGGAGTAATTCATTGCTCCAGCCCAGCAGGACCCCAGGGTTTGCAGCATATTTCAATGATATGCATACCTGCAAAACTGACTGACCATAGACTTTAGACATACATACATTGTGCAATCTTTCAGGGGCAGAAGTGAAAAAACGTGAAAACTAAAGATCTTTAATGCAAACATGCAATGCTTCTTGTCAGCGTTCTGCACTGGTATAAAGAGCTACATTGTACAGCCGTCACAGCAGAAGGCTGTGGACTTCCAGAATCCATCTCTCCTCCACTACCTTTGTCTTTCTCGTAGGGAAGGAATCAGAATTATTTTTGCAATGCTAGCTATGGTTTACATTAACTGTCAACCCTCAAGTGTCTTCTCAGAACATGTTCATTGCAAGTGAGTAAAGATTAAAGTTGCTGCCTAAAACCCAAAGAACCTAGTGGTCATGACAATGAATTACTGCCGATTTACAATGTCTGAAAATTTGTGTTGAGCTTAATTCTAGTAGGGAATTGTTATGAACGTCCGTGAAATCATTGTTGACATTGGCATTGGTAACTACTGAGATGACAACTAGAGAAGATACACGTTGGTGAAACTGATAATAGCCAAACTTTACTTTTATTTATGGAATTCTCGATTATTATAACACACAATATATCAAATATTTTTTGCCAAATTTGTACCAAAAATCTGAATACGTTAAATAAAAAAAGAAAAATCATAGCTGACCTAAAAAATGACAGTACAATTAAATCTAATGGACAGTTTGTCAGACGGTATAGTACTATAGCTGTTTAATACAATGCATTCTAGAAGAATCAGTGTTTCCTAAATAGGAGTCTAAGGGAGAACGTTTCTCCTTGAGTATATTCCTAAGTCGGCAAAAAGACACTTACACGTCATATAATCCCCCTTTAGGAATTTGAATAATCAAATAGACTCTTCAGAGAGGAAAAGTACTTGAACACTAGTGCCATCAACTGGATGTAGCAAAAGACAATATTGACACTTTAGCCCCTTTTATCACCTTGGGTTTTTTCCATTCTTGAGTTTGCGCTTTTTGCTCTCCTTCTTCCCAAAGCCATAACTTTTTTATTTTTCTGTCAATATACCCGTGTGAGGGCTTGTTTTTTGCAATTTAAGTGGTACTTTTGAATGACACTATTTGCTTTACCATATCATGTACTGGAAAACAGGAAAAAAAATCCAAGTGCAGTGAAATTGCAAAAGAGTCCAATTCCAAAATTATTATTTTTATATACCATGTTTCATAAATACTAAAACTGACGTGCCATTATGATTCTCCAGGTCATTACAAATTCATAGATACCAAATATACATAGGTTCTTTTTTAATGGAAGTCTTGAAAAACAGTTCCAAAGTTTGACAAAAAAAAGTGCCATGTTTCGGGACCTGTAGCATCTCCATTTTTTGTGATCTGGAGCTGGTGAGGGCTTATTTTTTGCGCACCGAGCTGACGTTTTTATTGATACCATTTTTGAACAGATACAATGTTTTGATTGCACATTAGTGCATTTTATTGAAATTTTGCGGTGACTGAAAAAAACAAAATTCTGACTTTTTGATTCTTTTTTCTCGTTACGCCGTTTACCGGTTGGATGAATTGCTTTTATACATTGATAGATTGGGCAGTTCTAAATGTGAACATATCAAATGTGTGTCTTTTTTTATTGTTTTATTTTGAATGAGGTGATTTGAACTTTTATATATTTTAAATGTTTTAAATATTTTTGAAAACTTTTTTTTTTTTACTTTTCACTGGCTTCAATAGTTTCCATCACCTGTGCTACACACAGCAGGGCTTCAGCTGTGTCACACCAACCCCCTGGCTCTCCGTGATCATGTGACAGGGGCACCGATGGGCGGAACGAGAGATGCGATTCCGGTGTGCCGATGTTAAATGCCGCTGTCAGAGGCAATTCCACCAGTGGTTGTTAGAGGCACATGTGAACTGATGAAGACACGTATTTCGGGGTGTTTGCCTCTCATCAGTGCAAAGCAGGTGATTTTGACTGTTACGATTGCTACATCCAAGATGTGGCGCTATTGTTCAAGTTCTCTTTCACTCTGAAGATACTTTTTGCATATCCTACATTGGAGAAAACACTTGGAGATTTTAGCTGAGATCTAGAGTATTACTGTTGCTGTAAAAGAGTGGACTTGTTCTGTACAATGTTTAAGTAATTGGCACATGCACAAAGTAACAACCACATAAATCCCAGGACCCAGTGATTTCAGCAGAACATTGCCAAGAGATTACCATAACCTACATTAGTTTTATTTCTTCTGAAAAGTACAATGTAGTCCCATTTCTTATTCAGGTAAGTAATGCACTTTTCTCTTGTCCATCAATATGATGTGAAAGAAAATGTGATTCATTAGACCAGGCTATCTTCTTCCATTGTGCCATGGTACAGTTTTGATGCCAATATGCCCACTGTAGATGTATTCGGTGATGAAAAATCATCAGCATGGGCCCTGTGGTCCTAGCTTGACTACACAGACACATGCAAAGAAAGCTGTGGTATACTCTATTTTCTGTGAAATTTCTATCATAGCATTAACTTTTCCACCTAATTATTTTATAGTATCTCTTCTGTGGGATCTGGTCAGACAGGTTATCATTCGCTCTCTATATGTATCAAGGAAATTTGATCTCCCATAAACCATGTTTATGCATGAACACAGCCAGCCAGACTTACCATTTTGGAGAGTTTCTGGCCCAGTCATCTAGCCATCACAATCAGACCCTTTTCAAATGCTCTCATCTTCTTGCTCAATTTTCCTACTTCCAACCCATTAATTTAAAAAATTGACAATTCACTGACTGATGATATCCCACCCACTGATAGATGGACAGATGCCGAAATAAGGTCGTAACAAGGTTATCCATAGTATTTATTTTGTGCGTTTATTGGTGTAATCCATAGCACTGTTCAAAGATTGTCAACGCTCGCGCCAGTCCATGCTTGTAATGGAGCCCACAATCAAATATGTGCAAGTCAGACAACAGCACTAAGGTCACATGCACACGTTGAGTATTTGCTGAGTTTTTTTACATCAGTGTTTGAAAGCCAAAACCAGGAGTGGAACAATCAGATGAAAAGTACAATAAAAACATGTCACCACTTAATAATAATAATCTTTATTTTTTATATAGCGCTAACATATTCCGCAGCGCTTTACAGTTTGCACACATTATCATCACTGTCCCCGATGGGGCTCACAATCTAAATTCCCTATTAGTATGTCTTTGGAATGAGGGAGGAAACCAGAGTACCCGGAGGAAACCCACACAAACACGGGGAGAACATACAAACTCCTTGCAGATGTTGTCCTTGGTGGGATTCGAACCCAGGACTCCAGCACTGCAGTGCTAGCCACTGAGCCACCATGCTGCACTTCTGCATTTTTCATTCAATTCTGATTTTGGCTTCCAAATGGAAAGGTAAAAAGCTAATTAAATACACAATGTGTGCACGTGGCCTATGGTTAATTTTATAAGCAATTAGTTGAGTTACAAATATATTTTGCTTTTTGCTAGGAAACAACAGGAGTCAGAGAGAAAATCAGAGAAACTGGGAGAAATGTAAGGGGGCATATAAACATTAGAGATGAGTGGATAAGTCCAAGTAGGATCGAGTTCAAGTCGAATTTCCTGAATTTAGCCGTTTCAAGCAACTTCAAGCATTTTATGATTTGATTCTTTATTTGCAAATGCACAAAAATAACTTGCCCAGCACCAGAGTGCGCTAATGCCATTTTGCATTGCCGTGGGGACCTTCACATAATGCTCTGCAGCTATGACATCTAGCAAATTTTATCATACAATAATCGCCGAAAGTGCTGGCACCATTAAAATTGTTGCATAAAAAGAAGTATTTCGCACTGAAAATTATTGCAATTGCACATGTTTTGCTATACACATGTTTATTTCCTTTCTGTGTACTGGAACAACAACAAAAAATTGACAAAATTGACAAAAAAATTGACAAAAAAAGGCAAATTGGACATAACTTCACACAAAAACTCAAAAATGTGCCAGACAAAATTGTTGTCACTTTTCCAAAATAATAGATAAATAATTTTGTTTCAAGCATGTGGTGCTCATTCAAACTTACCTGTGGCAAGTAACAGGTGTGGTATGAGCAATTTGAAAATCACATATGAAACCAGATAAAAAGGGAAGTAGTTGACTCCATCTTTGCATTATGTGCCTGTGTGTCACACAAAAATAGAGAACAGAAAGAGGAGACAATAACTGTTTGTGGACTTAAGAACCAAAATTGTTGAAAAATATCAACAATCTCAAGGTTAAAAGTTCCTCTCCAGATATCTTAATCCCTTGCATGTTGACCAGGCCAAATTTTTACAATTCTGACCACTGTCCCTTTATGAGGTAATAACTCTGGAACGCTTCCATGGATCCCGGTGATTCTGACAATGGTTTTGTCATGACATATTGTACTTCATGATACTGGTAAAATTTCATTTATATAACTTGGGTTTATTTGTGAAAAAAAGGAAATTTGGCGAAAATTTTGAACATTTAGCAATTTTTCAACTTTGAATTTACATGCCTTTAAATTACAGATATATGGCACACAAAATACTTAATAAGTAACATTTCCCACATCTTTACTTTACATCAGCACAATCTTAGAACCAAAATTTTCTTTTGTTAGGAAGTTATAAGGGTTAAAAGTTGACGAGCGATTTCTCAATTTTACAACACAATTTTTTGGGGGACTACATCACATTTGAAGTCACTTTGAGGGGTCTATATGATAGAAAATACCCAAAAGTGACATCATTCTAAAAATTGCAACCCCCCAAGGTGCTCAAAACCACATTCAAGAAGTTTATTAACCCATCAGGTGCTTCACAGGAATTTTTTGAATGTTTAAAAAAAATGAACATTTAACTTTTTTTCACAAAAAAATTAATTCAGGTCCAATTTTTTTTATTTTACCAAGGGTAACAGGAGAAATTTGACCACAAAAGTTATTGTGCAATTTGTCCTGAGTATGTTGATTCCTGATATGTGTGGGGGGACCACTGTTTCGGCACATGGCAGAGCTCGGAAGGGAAGGAGCGCCATTTGACTTTTTCAACGCAAAATTGTCTGGAATTGAGATTGGACGCCATGTCGCATTTTGGAGAGCCCATGATGTGACTAAACAGTGGAAACACCGCACAAGTGACCCCATTTTGGAAACTATACCCCTTAAGGAACTTATCTAGATATGTGGTGAGAACTTTCAACCTCCAAGGGCTTCACAGAAGTTTATAACGTACAGCCGTAAAATTAAAAAAATCATATTTTTTCCACAAAAATGATCTTTTGACCCCCAATTTTTATTTTCCCAAGGGAAACAGGACTCCAAATGTTACTGTGCAATTTGTACTGAGTACGCTGATACCCCATATGTGGGGTAAACCACTGTTTAGGCACATGGCAGAGTTTGGAAGGGAAGGAACACTGTTTGACTTTTTCAACGCAAAATTGGCTGGAATTGAGATTAGACACCATGTCGCGTTTGGAGAGCCCCTGATGTGCCTGAACAGTGGAAACCCCCGGGGGTTAATGTGCTGGGAGCGGTCCGTGTCTGATGTGAAAACCAGCTGACACCTGGCCGCGATGATGTACTATCCCGTCCACGGTCATATGGGCCCAGGTCACCTGGACGGGATAGTACGGCAGATGTCAGGAAGGGGTTAATGTTCCTTTGTCCATGGTGCACAACATAATCAAGAAGTTTACAACCCACTGCACTATAGATAATCTCTCTGGACGTGGACGGCAGAGAAAAATTGATGACAGGCTATAAGGCAGGATAGTCTGGATGGTGGATAAGCAGCACCAATCAAGTTCCAAAGAAATTCAAGCTGTCTTGCAGGCTCAGGGTGCATCAGTGTCAGCAAAAACTATCAATCAACATTTGAATGAAATTAAACGCTAAGGCAGGAGACCCATGAGGAACCCACTTCTGAACAGGGATATAAAAAAGCTAAACTGCAGTTTGCCAAAATGTACGTGAGTAACCCAAAATCTTTCTGGAAAAGCATCTTGTAGACAGATGAGACCAAGACAGAGTTGTTGGTGAAGCACATCATTCTACGGTTTACCAAAAACAATGATACCTACAAAGAAAAGAACACAGCACCTACAGTCAAAGATTATGGAGATTCAAAGATGTTTTGGGGTTGTTTTTCACTGGGGGCCTTGGCTGTGTGCAGGATGCAAAACAGAGATTACCACAGGATTTTGGGCTGTAATGTAGTGCCCAGTGTCAGAAAGCTGGGTTTGCGTTCAAGGTTATGGGTCTTCCAGCAGGACAACGACCCCAAATATAGTTCAAGAAGCGCCCAGAAATTGTTGGAAACAAAGTGCTGTAGAGTTCTGATGTGGCCTGCAATGAGTCCTGATCTAATGAAGAGATCTTGTCCAAAACTCCAGGTGAGAGTAGTAAGAAGCTTGTTGATGGTTATAGGAAGTGACTGAGTGCAGTTATTTTTTCCAAAGGGCGTGCAACCAAATATTAAGCTAGGGGTGCCAACATTTTTTGTCTGGTCCATTTTGGGAATTTCATGTGAAATTATGTCCAATTTGCCATTTTTTTCCTCTTTCTTTTGCATTGTTCCAATACACACAAAGGAAATAAACATGAATATAACAAAACATATAATTGCAATAATGTTTGAGGAAAAATATTTCATTTTCTGAAACAATTTCAAGACTGCCAAAACATTCAGCTATGACTATACGTTGTACAGTTGTGGTCAGTACCAGGGCCATCACAGATCACCAGTTCTCAGTAGATTTACAGTTTGTACGGTAGAGTCGATTTCCATTTCCAGCAGTCTGTTATCTCTCTTTCCTGTAGAATGTAAGTTCTTATAGTCAGTGAGGTGCTTTCTCTTTCTTCTCTCTCTTTTCTTGCTTCTCTAGCTCTCTGTCTCTCAAAAAGAGTAAGCTACTATGGTCAGTGAGTCCTCTCTCACTCTCTCTTCTGTAGAGTTTAAGGTCTGATTGTCACCAGAGTTCTCTCTCTTTCTCTTCCTTTCTCTTTCTGTATTTTTTTCAAACAATTACAAGCTTTCTAGTATTATTATTATTTATTGTTATAGCGCCATTTATTCCAAGGCGCTTTACATGTAAGGATGGGTATACATAATAAAAACAAGTACAATAATCTTAAACAATACAAGTCATAACTGGTACAGGAGGAGAGAGGACCCTGCCCGCGAGGGCTCACAATCTACAAGGGATGGGTGATAATACAGTAGGCGAGGGTAGAGCTGGTCGTGCAGCGGTTTGGTCGATCGGTGGTTACTGCAGGCTATAGGCTTGTCGAAAGAGGTGGGTCTTCAGGCTCTTTTTGAAGGTTTCGATGGTAGGTGAGAGTCTGATATGTAGTGGTAGAGAGTTCCAGAGTAGGGGTGATGCGCAAGAGAAATCTTGTATGCGATTGTGGGAAGAGGAGATAAGAGGGGAGTAGAGAAGGAGATCTTGTGAGGATCGGAGGTTGCGTGCAGGAAGGTACCGGGAGACGAGGTCACAGATGTATGGAGGAGACAGGTTGTGGATGACTTTGTATGTCATGGTTAGGGTTTTGTAATGGAGTCTCTGGGCAATGGGGAGCCAGTGGAGGGATTGACAGAGGGGAGAAGCTGGGGAATAGCGGGGGGACAGGTGGATTAGTCGGGCAGCAGAGTTTAGAATAGATTGGAGGGGTGCGAGAGTGTTTGAGGGGAGGCCACAGAGCAGGAGGTTGCAGTAGTCAAGGTGAGAGATGATGAGGGCATGGACCAGGGTTTTTGCAGTTTCTTGGGTGAGGAATGAACGGATTCGTGAAATATTTTTGAGTTGAAGTCGGCAGGAAGTGGAAAGGGCTTGGATATGTTTTTTGAAGGAGAGATCAGCGTCAAGGATTACTCCGAGGCAGTGAGCTTGTGGGACTGGGGAGAGTGGGCAGTCATTTACTGTAATTGATAGGTTCGTAGGGGGGGGTCACGTGAGATGGGGGAAAGATGTTGAATTCTGTTTTGTCCATGTTGAGTTTCAGAAATCTAGCAGAGAAGAAGGATGAAATAGTGGACAGACATTGAGGGCTTTTGGTTAGTAGGGAGGTGATATCTGTCCCAGAGATGTAGATCTGTGTGTCATCAGCGTAGAGATGATACTGAAAGCCATGAGATTTTATGAGCTGTCCCAGGCCAAAGGTGTAAATGGAGAACAGCAGGGGCCCAAGGACTGAACCTTGTGGGACTCCGACAGATAGGGGGCGAGGTGAGGAGGTGGTGTGTGAGTGGGAGATGCTGAATGTCCGGTCTGATAGTTATGATGAGATCCAGGATAGGGCCGAGTCTGTGATGCCGAGGGATGAGAGAGTCTGTAATAATAGGGAATGGTCCACTGTGTCAAAGGCAGCCGACAGGTCCAGGAGGAGGAGGACAGAGTAGTGTCGCTTGCTCTTGGCGGTTAAGAGGTCGTTGGTGACCTTAGTAAGGGCAGTTTCAGTGGAGTGGTGTGACCGGAAGCCAGATTGTAAGCGGTCGAAGAGGGAGCAAGAAGAGAGATGGGAGGACAGTTCAAGGT
Source organism: Dendrobates tinctorius (assembly GCF_039654945.1). Classification (NCBI taxonomy): domain Eukaryota; kingdom Metazoa; phylum Chordata; class Amphibia; order Anura; family Dendrobatidae; genus Dendrobates; species Dendrobates tinctorius. The sequence continues at coordinate 19,514,353 of NW_027361717.1, forward strand.
AGACGTGTTGTTCCAGGAGCTTGGAGGCATAGGGGAGAAGTGATATAGGGCGATAGCTAGATACAGAGGATGGGTCAAGAGAGGGCTTTTTGAGGATAGGTGTGATTGAGGCATGTTTAAAGCTTGAGGGGAAACCACCAGTTGTTAGTGATAGGTTGAAGAGATGGGTTAGGGTTCGGATGAAGACTGTGGTGAGCTTTGGTATGAAGTGGGATGGGATCGGGTCAAGTGCACAGGTGGTGAGATGTGATCTTGAGAGTAGAGTGGAGAGTCGATCTTCTGTAATGGTGGAGAAGTTGGTTTTGAAGGTGGAGGGCTGGGAAGTCGGGAGGAAGGGCTCTGGGGGTTGTTGACCAAAACTGTCTCTGATGTTATCAATCTTCTCCTTGAAAAATGAGGCAAAGTCTTCAGCTGAGATGAGTGGGGAGGGAGGAGGTGCTGGGGGGCGGAGGAGAGAATTGAAGGTGTTGAATAACTGTTTAGGGTTGTGAGACAGGGAGGATATGAGAGATGAGAAGTAGGTTTGTTTAGCTGTGGTGAGTGTGGTCTTGAAAGTAGTGAGGGACTGTTTGAATGCGATGAAGTGCTCGTTGGAGTGGGATCTTTTCCATCTGCGCTCAGCAGCCCTGGAAGCTTGCCTCAGCTCTTTGGTCAGGCTGGTGTGCCAGGGCTGTCTGTTGATTTTGCGAGTTTTGGTATGTGTAAGTGGGGCAGCGGATTCCAAAGCTACAGCTATTGTGGTGTTATATAGAGCGGCAGCGTCATCCGCATTGTGTAAGGAACTTATATCTGTAAGAGGGAGGAGCGATTCAGAGAATGAGTGTAGGTCAAGGTGTTTAAGATTTCTGCGAGGGTGTGAAAGTTTGTGGGGTGGGGATTGTAGACATGGAGTGAAGAGGGAAGAGAATGTGAGAAGGTTGTGGTCAGAGAGAGGAAGAGGTGAGTTAGAGAGGTTAGATAGGGAGCAGAGGTGGGTGAAGATGAGGTCCAGTGTGTGGCCATCTTTGTGGGTGGCTGTAGAAGATCATGGAGTGATTCAATAGTATTGATATTCAAGTCACTTATTCACCGCAAATAAACTTTTTGGGGAAATTTCGACAATTGGAAAATTCAAATTTCAAAAGTTTCGCTCATCTCTAATAAACATCTTTTAAATGTTGACCTTGTTCTGATTTGCCCATGGTCCCAGTGCTGTAAGGCAACATTGGTAACCAAACATTAAAGCAAATTTGCTCATGTTCTAGGAAAGTTCCGTCTATATGTGAAATGGTGCTGTATACGGTGAACCTCTGCTTTACAGATAGTTATCCAAGATGAAGAAAGTGAAACTAATATAAAGCCCATAAGTGTAGTACTACTTAATATTAAGTGCATTGTATATAAATGCCTTCTCCGTGGAATCACTGTACCATAGTACACATAATATATTCTTAGTACGGAAAGATGTAAAATAACACCTGCCTGATTTTCAGCTCAATTGCTTCCCAAGTCCCATGATTAATGCCAATCTCTTTACTCTGGGGAAATCAAGATGGCTCCTTTCCTCTGAGGGTCCTAATTGGAATCCTTAAAGTCATCCCGTCACCTCGTGGTTTGGTGTTAAGTGTGCTTAATGATATCTCTGTTTACGGCCCCTGGTTTCAGTGTTTCAATAATTATCTGAGCATCAGACACTGAAGTGTGCATTTCTTGATTTCATAGACAGTCTTCAATACAGGAAATGATGGAGACATAGTGCAGTGGGATCTGCAAGATATTAATGATTATCTGAATATTGGCGGAGTTTTTATTAATCAATGTCCAGCGCTGTGATTTAGTAACAGACTTAGGTTTTACGCTTCTCTACAGCTTAAATTAAATGGCAATTTATGTTCCTAGTTCACGGATCTGTCAGGAAACCATTTTCGTAAACACGCATTCAATTTTGTTTTAATCAGCCAGCGCATGTATGTTGAGTGTGTGCTAAATGCCCATTAGAAGAAAATTTATTGTACTTAAGCTTTTGCATTGCGGCTATTTCACTTAACCGTACTTCTGCCTTGTAATCCATCTATATAATGCATATTTGCTGCATAGCATCAGTTTTACATTAAATTGTACTTGTAAGGTGTCACATCTATGTTAAGCTAAAAAGCATATTTTATGCAATTTATTTGTTTCCTAATGGTTATTTGGTGCCAACTAAAGATGAACGGCTCATTTCACGTAACCCCAGTCCATGGTTCAGTTGAGTGATTTCTGGCCGTGCACAAATTTCCTGAGCATCCTAGATGGCCTGCCATGACTGTGAGGATCACCTTGAGAAGTGGATCCACTAAGCCCCAGGAAGGATCTCATGTGGGAGCGAGAACGTGGCACAAGCAGGAATATTGGGAGCAGCAGGACAGATGTGAAAGTCAGCAGGGATTAAAGCAGGTTAAGCACAAGGTGGAGTACACCAAACTAAAGTCTTGAATCTTAATCCAAAGACACAGGTGGGTATCATAATGGGCTTAAAATAGGATAATTGGGATGACGTCACTGAGCCACTCTGGGCAACATGCAAAACCTGAGGGTACAGAACTGAGGTGAAGGAAACGGAGCATGGGATACCAAGACACATGTGCAACAGTAATGGAGCTCTTTATCTAAACATCTCTCACTTATCCACCACCTCTAGCCATCATCACAGATAGCGTCTCTTTACAACAAGAGCAAGGAGACTATGTATCTCTGCCATTCCATGCTGTGATAGTTGGATGGCTGAACTACTGAAAAAGGTCAAGAGGTACCTGGATGACGAGTAAAAGGGTAACAGTGTTTTGAACATTTGATTTTCATGCTCCATATCTCACCTCACATGATGCAGTTTGGCAACTTTCTTGGCCCGAGAGACTGCTATCGATGAGTTGGATGAGACGGTTTCTCTTTTCTTGAGAAATCTTCATGGCTCCTCTTCAATTCGAACCAGTGACCCTTTGCTTTGGAATCAACCTAATAACACACTGAGCTATTAGGGAATGTAAAAACAGGGTTTTTTTTTACAGTATACAGGAAGGAAAAATGTTTTCCACCAGCAGGAGCAAAACAGTAACAATGAGGTGACATGACAAGAATCTGCATAACTAATCATATGCTAAATTGTTGCAAGTTAAATTTATGTATGAGAAAGCTAGGATCATATTTGCCACTACGCACCAGAGGGCAGTTGCCTAAGGTGGCAGGTTGTGGTGCGCGGCGCGACAGTGAAGAATTTTAAAAAATGTTCCCCTTTCATACCCAAGCTGTAACCAAAACGGATGTTTTTTCAGAGGGGTTGTGGGGAGGAGAGACATAGGCATTGGGAGTTCCAGATGAAAGTGCCTGTGCTGCATGGGCAGAGATATGCTGATTAGCTTTTTCATGTATGCAAAAAACAGTCCGCGCTTTTGATCAGTGTTTCAGTTTTTGCCATCAGTGATTTTCTGGTATCAAATCTCTATATATAAAACGGAATGTGTGTGTGTATCACCAACCAATCACGAAGCATCGTTCATTTCACCAGAGCTGTTCAAAAGAAGCTGAGCTGTAATTGGTTGCTATAAGCAACAGTTTTCCTTGCAACCAATCACTAAGCATCTCTCATTTCACCAGAGCTGGTTAAAAGAAGCTGAGCTGTGATTGGTTGCTATGAGCAAGTTTTCCCACTTGACAACACCTCAGCAGACACTAACATGGTGGGAGAAATCTAGCATCCCTGGCAACATAAGCTCAAAGCCATTGTCTGCCCCCCAAAAAGGAGCAGAGAGCACATAGATAAATCATAGAATCGTAGAGTTGGAAGGGACCTCCTGGGCCATCTGGTCCAACCCCCTGCTCAAAGCAGGATTCGCTAAATCATCCCAGTCAGATGTCTGTCCAGCCTCTGTTTGAAGACTTCCATTGAAGGAGAACTCACCACTTCTCGTGGCAGCCTGTTCCACTCATTGATCACTCTAACTGTCAAAAAGTTTTTTCTAATATCTAATCTGTGTCTCTTCCCATTCAGTTTCATCCCATTGCTTCTAGTCTTTCCTTGTGCAAATGAGAATAAAGTTGATCCTTCTACAATGTGACAGCCCTTTAGATATTTGTAGACAGCTATTAAGTCTCCTCTCAGTCTTCTCTTTTGCAAACTAAACATTCCCAAATCCTGCAACCTTTCCTCATAAGACAGGGTTTGCAGACCGGTCACCATTCTGGTCGCTCTTTTCTGAACTTGCTCCAGTTTGTTGATGTCTTTTTTAAAATGTGGTGCCCAAAACTGGACACAATATTCCAGATGAGGTCTGACCAAAGAGGAGTAGAGGGAAATAATGACTTCACGTGATCTAGACTGTATGCTTCTGTTAATACATCCTAGAATTGCATTTGCCTTTTTTGCTGCTGCATCACACTGTTGACTCATATTCAGTCTGTGATCTATTAGTATACCCAAGTCTTTTTCACATGTGCTGTCACTTAGCCCTATTCCTCCCATTCTATATATGCTTTTTTCATTTTTATTGCCCAGATGTAGTACTTTGCATTTCTCCCTGTTAAAAACCATTCTGTTAGTTGCTGCCCACTTCTCCAGTTTATTTAAATCTTTTTGAATCCTCTCTCTCTCTTCTCTAGTATTAGCTATCCCTCCTAGCTTTGTGTCATCAGCAAATTTAATCAGTTTACCCTCAATTCCTTCATCTAAATCGTTGATAAAGATGTTGAACAATACAGGGCCCAGGACAGAGCCCTGTGGTACCCCACTTGAGACATTCTTCCAACTGGATGTACAGCCATTTACGACCACTCTTTGGGTCCGATCACTAAGCCAGTTATGAATCCACCTAACAGTTGCCTTGTCCATTCCATACTTAGTCATTTTTTCAATAAGGATTGTATGAGAGACTTTGTCAAATGCTTTGCTGAAGTCAAGATATACTATATCTACAGCATTTCCTTGATCCACCCAATCAGTGATACCGTCATAGAAGGAAATTAAGTTAGTCTGACATGACTTATTAGTTAGAAACCCATGCTGACTCTGTTTAATCACTTCATTCTTATCCAGGTATTGACATACATGTTGTTTAATAATTTGTTCAAAGATCTTTCCTGGTATAGAAGTCAGACTCACCGGCCTATAGTTGCCTGGGTCCACCTTCTTCCCCTTTTTGAAGATAGGAGCAACATTTGCTCTTCTCCAGTCTTCTGGCACTTCTCCTGTTCTCCAAGAATTTTCAAAGATTATGGAGAGGGGTTCAAAAATTTCTTCTGCTATCTCCTTCAGTACTCTGGGGTGTAATTCATCTGGACCTGGAGACTTGAATTCATTTAGGTTAGCTAAGTGTTTCCTCACTATCTTTCTGTTTATAGATATCCTGGATTCTTCTATTCCCTTAATAGGACAGTGAATAACAGTTGATGTTGCATTTCCTTTCTGAGAGAAAACAGATGCAAAATAGGAATTTAAAAGTTCAGCCTTCTCAACATCCTGTCTTACCATTTCATCATTTTCATCCTGTAAAAATCCTATAGCATCTTTGACTTTTCTTTTACTTTTGACATATCCCCAAAATCCTTTATTATTGCTTTTGACATCTCTTGCAAGCCTCAGTTCATTTTCATCTTTAGTAATCTGATTTGTGCCCTGCAGGTTCTGCAGACAGCATTATATTCTTCTTTAGATATGCCTCCCTCTTTCCATTTTATAAACATTTTTTTCTTCCTTTTTAGCATGTGCTTAAGTTCTGTGTTCATCCATCCTGGTTTCCTTAAATGCTTCCTATTCTTCCCTCTTTTCGGAATTGTTAACAACTGTGCTTTGAGAATTTCATTTTTCAAGATTTCCCATCCTTCCTGGACATTTTTGTCTTTAAGGATATCCAGCCATTGGATCCCTCCAATTCTCTTTCTGAATCCCTTAAAATCTGCCTTTCTGAAATCTAACCTTGACGTCTGAGTCTTCACAGGTCTTCCACCTCTAGTAATCCAAAATTCTAAAATAGCATGGTCGCTACCTCCTAGGGTCCCAGCCACTTTTACCTCCTCAACCATTTCCTCCCTGTTTATAAGGATTAGATCCAAGGTAGCAGTTCCCCTTGTTTTCTCCCTTACCTTTTGGAAGATAAAGTTGTCAGCAAGAGAGGATAAGAATTTCCTTGACCTGTTAGTTTTGCCTGAGAGAGATTCCCAACAAATGTCTGGATAGTTGAAATCTCCCATGACAACTATGTCATATTTTTTGGAGAACTTGGCCATCTGATGCATAAAGAGTTCATCTATATATTCGGCTTGCACAGGCGGCCTGTAGTAAATGCCTACAATGGTGTCCTTTCCATTGTTCTGTCCTTGTATTCTTACCCAAACAGTTTCCACAGAACTCCCAGTCTCTGAAGCTTCAATCTCTGTGCAGATATACGCGTTTCGAACATACAATGCGACACCCCCTCCTCGTTTATCAAGTCTGTTTCTTGCAAATAAGTTGTATCCTTCTAGTCTTGTATTCCAATCATGTGTATTGTCCCACCAAGTTTCAGTGATTCCAATTACATCATATTTCTGTTCCTGTGTTAGTAGTTCCAATTCTCCTTGTTTGTTGCCCATGCTTTGTGCATTAGTATAGAAACATTTTAGTTTGTGATTGGTTTCTCTTTCTCCAATATTTTTATTAATTAGATTCTTTCGTCTTTGTTCTTCCTTTCCACTTCTAATAGCAGAGTTCTCAATAGCATTTGTCAGGTGTATGGCTTTTTCTGGTCTTTTGCTTCCCTTCCCATGTTGTTCTAGTTTAAAGCTCTCCTTACAAGTGTAGCAAGGCGACTTCCAAATACATGCTTTCCAGTCTTCGTAAGGTGCACCCCATCTCTAGCAAGTAGTCCATCATATAAGTAGTTCACTCCGTGATCCAGAAATCCAAATCCTTGCTGACGGCACCATCGACGTAGCCAGTTGTTCACCTGCAGAATCTTATTCCACCTCCTTGTTCCATGGCCATCCACTGGGAGGATGGAAGAGAAGACCACCTGCGCTCCCAGTTCTTTCACTTTCTTGCCTAAGTCTTCAAAGTCTCTGCAGATGATTTCCAGGTCGTTTCTTGCGGTGTCATTTGTCCCCACATGTAGTAGCAGGAATGGGTAGTCATCTGTAGGTCTGAAGAGTCCTGATATCCTGTCAGACACATCTTTAATTTTTGCACCTGGAAGACAGCACATTTCTCTTGTAGTTATATCCGGTCTGCAGATAGCGGCCTCTGTTCCTCTCAGCAGGGAATCCCCCATGACCACCACTCTCCGTTTCTTCTTCACAACATTTTTCTTTCTCCATCCAGGAGGACTCTGAAGGCGTACAAGGTTGCTGTTTGTTGGCAAAGTCTTATCCTGATGTATTTCTTCATCGTTTTCCTGCGTGAGAGCCTGGTACTGGTTTCTGAGCAGTATGGGTGCTGACTGCCTCCTGATCCTCCTGCTTCTCTGGGTCACATGTCTCCATTCCTCTGTTTCTTCAGGTGTACTTCGAATTTCTTCTCTTTCTGTAACATGAAGAGATAATTCTGCTCTGTCCAAGAACTCTTCACCTTGCTTAATGATCTTCAACGTAGCTAACCTCTCTTCGAGATTTTGCAACTTTTCCTCCAACAGGGACACAAGCTTGCATTTGTGGCATGTGAAGTTTGGCTTTTCCACTGGTAAATCTGTGAACATGTAGCAAGAAATGCAGCTCACCAAATGGCTCCTGGCCTCTTCCATCTTGAGATTTCTTAAAAACGATGAAAGATGAGCCAAATTTCCCTGGTTTTCCGATTTCCTCTTTTCAGCTGCAACCGCCAAAACCCAGTGATCGTTGAGCTCGCGGAGACTCTTCACTTATCCCAGAAGGCACTGGGAATATGCAAATGATCTCCTCAAGACTCTTCCCCTGGTTTTCCGATTTCCTCTTTTCAGCTGCAACCGCCAAAACCCAGTGATCGTTGAGCTCGCGGAGACTCTTCACTTATCCCAGAAGGCACTGGGAATATGCAAATGATCTCCTCAAGACTCTTCCCCTGGTTTTTTGACAGAAATAAATCCCCCTTCCCTGCCCATATACACATCACACATCTTCCATCCCATAGGCACATCTTCCCTCTTAAAGGGATCTCCGGTATGGAAGTTAGGACCGTTCCACTCAGTTCTGTGGTTCCGACCCCAGAGTGTCTTACAGGGATCATTTGTATGGAAGTTAGGGCAAATCCACTCTGCGCTTTGGTACTGACCCCAGGCCTTTCTTAAAGGGATCTCCGGTATGGAAGTCAGGGCAATTGCCTTCAAATGCTCTGGTACTGACTCCAGGCTCTCTTAGAGGGATCATTGGTATGGAAGTTAGGGCAAATCCACTCTGCGCTTTGGTACTGACCCCAGGCCTTTCTTAAAGGGATCTCCGGTATGGAAGTCAGGGCAACTGCCTTCAAATGCTCTGGTACTGACTCCAGGCTCTCTTAAAGGGATCATTGGTATGGAAGTTAGGGCAATTCCACTCTGCGCTCTGGTTATGACTCAAGGCCCTTCTTAAAGGGATCCCCGGTTTGGAAGCGAGGGCAAATCCACTCTGCACTTTGGTACTGACCCCAGGCCTCTCTTAAAGGGATCTCCAGTATGGAAGTTAGGGTAAATCCCTCAGCACTCTAATTCTCACCCCAGGCTTCTATTAAAGAGATCATTGGTATGGAATTCAGGGCAAATCCACTCAGTACTCTGGTTCTGACACCAGGCCTCTCTTAAAGGGATCTCCGGTATGGAAGTTAGGACCGTTCCACTCAGCGCTCTGTTTCTGACCTCAGGCTGATGGGATGATGTGGAATATTAGGGGTAGTAGTCCGGTGGCTCTGACGGGATGATGTGGGATATTAGGGGTAGTAGTCCAGTGCCTCTGACGGGATGATGTGGGATATTAGTGTAGTAGTCCAGTGCCTCTGACAGGATGATGTGGGATATTAGTGATAGTTGTCCGGTGGCTCTGGTTGATGGGATGATGTGGGATATTAGGGGTAGTAGTCCAGCGGCTGTGATGGGATTATGTGGGATATTAGTGGTAGTTGTCCGGTGGCTCTGGCTGACGGGATGATATGGGATATTAGGGGTAGTAGTCCGGTGGCTTTGACGGGATGATGTAGGATATTAGGGGTAGTAGTCTGGTGGCTCTGGCTGACGGGATGATGTGGGATATTAGGGGTAGTAGTCCGGTAGCTCTGGCTGATGGGATGATGTGGGTTATTATAGTGAATGTGGCTATGCGGAATGGGCGGGGCTCTACACTCAGCTTTATATATATATATATAATCATTATAATTTGTTATAACTAAACGTTGCTAGTTACTATGCCCGTGCAGCTCCGGGCTCTTCAGCTAGTAATAAATAAAATATAAAACTTCTCCTATTCATTAAAATGATAAAATGGACTGCCCATGGATGACAACGCACGCTGTCAGTGATTTTTCACGTACCCATAGACTTATGTGGGTAATTTTCATCTTTTACTTGGATCAAAAACAGACATGTCTCCGTTATTTTTTGTGGACCTTAAATAAAAATGGACATATGAACAGCTCCATAAATTATGTGCTCTACCTGTGAAACACACTGATTCACGGACATAAGAACGAGGTTTCAGTTTCAAACTGATGAAAAACTGATAAATGTTATAACCCATCCGATCACATAAATTTAATTGATTTAATTAACGTAATTCACAGCAATCAGTTTTTACAGCTGCGCAATGGCTTTTCTGGCTAAAAAACTGATGGTTGCTGAATCTATTTGCTAAATCAATTAAATCAAATTGATCTGATCAGATTTTGAGTAGATTGAAACGGATTCTTTTTTCTTATTAACTGGATCCGTTTCAAAGAGATGATTACTGGACATCAGTAGCGTGACTACCGTTGGGCAAAAGGTGTGGTCGCCCCAGGCGCCGTGCTCTGAGGGGCCTACCTGGAGCGCAGCATTCCCATACAGTGCGCAGCGTTCCCACACAGTTAAACTCTGCAGCAGAAAATGATCTCCCTGCACTGATGCACGGTCTCTATGGGACCTGTGAGCTGGTACCCGATTCCCTCCCACTCCCACAAGTTCAACTGTATAGGTATCTGCCTATATACAGTTGGAAGGAATGATAAAGGAGGGAGTGTTAGCTAACGCTTCCTCCCCCATCATATTTCCACAGGTCCACGCTTAATGTGCAATGCTTCAGAAGGCAAGATGCAGTGATCAGAGCAGCGGAGGAACGTGGAGAAGAGATAAGTATCTATTCATATTTTTTATTATTGTGGTTGCCATAAAACTGTTGAGCACAATGTTATGTACTATACTGTATAGGCCATGGGGTGCATTATACTGCATTTTACTGTATGTACTATGGGGTGCATTATACTGTATGGATTACTATGGGGTGCATTATACTCTATGGGCTATGGGTGCTGCTTGTGGATCACAGTTGGGGGATAATACGGTGTAGATGTCACCATACTTTTCCAGGGCAACTGAGGGACAGGGTATATGGTGCCCCTGAGAGTTCAGTCACCACAGAGGTACTGCACCTCCTCCTGAGGTGTGGTACACCACTGTCCAGGTAAGGTGGAGACACCTGACCACACTCCAACACTCAAATCCCATACTCACACCAGTAGTGTAGCAGAGCAACCTTTGTGGCTCCCTGCTTGGAACACGAAGAGTGCTGGGAGGTGGGTGGAGCTTAGACTGCACAAGAGAGCGGGAGGATATTAGGAAAAGGTCAGTCTGTGAGAGAAGATCCCCTGAGAGGGATGGAATGAAGGAAGTGCTGCAGCAGACTCCTGTGACCAGGAGCTGCTGGCACAGGAAAGAGCCATAGAAAGTCTGATTCTTCAGAAGGAAGATAGTTTAGTACGGAACGTAAGGAGAAGAAGAGAACTAAGGACTAGTGTAAGAGCAGAGCCCTTCCTCAAGTTTGAAGAGCATGGCCGTGGTCCGGTTCCCGAGGTTGTAAGGATGCTGATGTTCCTGCAGCAGAAACCGGAGAAATAGAAGTCGTCACCACTTTATTCCCATCTAAGACTTGGGGGCACAACAGCAACGTGGGTGAGCCGGGACATGATAGCAAAGAGTTCCCGAAGCAGGCTACAGCTGTCTGCCATACAAGTAGAGTTCTAAGTAACATCAAGAAGGAGGAACTTGAGTTTAATATGCAACTACAAGTACTTCAGATTAGGCGCTAGAGTGGAGACGATCAGAGAAAGCACATGTTGGAGGAGTGCTGGAAAGGTGTACCTTACCTTGCCTGGGAGTTGGCTGAGCCCCTGACCTGGAGGACACGGCACCGAAGCAGGCATCTGTGTGCACCAGACTGTGAGTAAAGCCTTGGAACTACATGCCCTTGTGTCCTCCACTTATTCTTGCGCCTTACACCCGGCTCTGCTACATCTACTTCTTTACACAATATCCCCACTTGCCAACCTCATCTACACTGCCCTGGGACTACAGCTCCACCTGTGGGGAGCTTCAACTTCATTGCTGCACCACACCATCTGTCCCAGAGAAGCAACACTGCAGCACTGGTCAAACTGACCAGAAACCACAGGTGGCATCACAAATCATCTCAACAACTTTATCCCCATCACTCTACCCCTTTTACATTGACCGCCTGAGGCCACGGACCGGGTCACCACTGCTGTGACTTCTCCCATTGTAATCAACGGGCCCAGCACTGAGTACCCCACGGCCTCTGGGGCGAGTCAATTTTGGCGTCATGAACAGGATGACGAAGCCAGGTACCACCGGGTCCTGTGTGCTGAAGATTTATTGGACTTAAAATTGCTGAAAATGTGCAAAACAACCAAAATGATAGACTGTAAAATGGACTCTCAAAATGGCTGCCGGCGCGGTGAAGAATGGTGTGGCAACATGGGTGGCCCTAAGAAAAGAGCGCGAACTGTCCTGGGCCTCCCCTGCCTGAACTTCTATGCAACAGCAACATGGCCCACCCCCAGAGGGGTTTGTATACCGGCTTGGTATGGAGGCAGAGGAAGAAGACGCCGCCCCAGGAAGGAGGAGCAAAGCCCTGTGGCGGGAAGTGAGCCCAGAGAGAAGCCAGAATGCCAGGACGCCATGATGGAAGGACGGAGGCCGGAAGAGTGCGAGGAAGAGGAGCTTGCCTTCTCCGGCGCAGTAGTCGAAGGCTCCGGCCCTGCTTCTGGGATGGACCGTCAGCAGCTGGAGGAAGAAATCGTCATGCTGAACCACAGTATGCAGCTGAAGCAGGAAGCACTGCGGACCTTGGATCGGCAGCGCACCCAGGAGGGGCCTGCAGTAACGGTACCTCCACCACCAGTGCCCACCGCCGCTGCACCAGTTCTCCCCCAGGCAGCACCTGTGAAACTCGCAGCCTCTGCTATGCCATCGGCAGCGCCTGTCACCACCTCCCCGCTGCTGCCGCTGCTGGGCGCTGCCTGCCAGGAGGAGTCACCTGAGGTCCCAGGAGCGGAATGTGAGGCAGAGTCCGTGTTCCCGCCTGGACCTGGCGCGGCCGCTAAGGTCCCACCGGAGGCCTCAGCAGACCCTGAACCAGCACCTGCTCCACTCCAGTCGCCGCTCGCTGACCTGGCAGCTCCAGCAACCACTGCTGCCACCAGCTGCTGTCCAGTGTCTACACCGGAGCCAAAACACCAACGGGAAGCATCAGGTATGACCGGCGCCCCTGCAATCGGGTTGACCCCTGAGTTCCTGTCCACTGCGTGCAACAGGTCGGTACTTCGCATGGAACAAATGCAGGAGTTGTGTTCTCAATTCCAAGTCACTAAGCTGAACACAATGGGGAAGTGGAAAACGTCCCTGCTGAAAAGAGCAAAGCTGGAGCAGACGCGTCCCATTCGGCGGCTTCTGATCTCGGCGGAGGAGCCTGAGCAGCTGATGGATGTTACCATGCATCACGGATTTCCCTTACCAGAGATTCGTTATCCTCGCCATTCAGCACGGAAGCGACAAGACCACCACTAAGTACATTTCTATTTGAACTGTTACCCAGGAGGGTATGGGCACCGTTGTGCCCTCATTTTCTGTGTTTCCCCAGTTCGCCCAGTTGGCACCCATTTTATTGAACTGAACGATCATGAACTTGGAGTGATCCAAAAACTTTGTTGTAAATAGTTTGCGCCTCTTAAGGTGCTCTCTCTTGGTTTTACATGAACAGTCTTCAACAAGGACTACATCAGACCTGAAGTTCTACTTCAGCTACAGAGACACTGCAAGAAATCCTGGCTGGGAGCGGTGTCCAGCCCTTGCAAGAATCATTGCTGTCTTACTGTGAAGTATTTTATAATGTGCCTTTTGAAAATGTTGGTATCAATGTTTAGCTGCAGTATTAGGAGTGAATATTTTGCAGAATTTAGCCTCATAGTAATGCTTAATAAAAAAAAATGTGAAGTTTTGAATAAAAATTTGAATCCAGGTGATGAACCAGAGTCAGCGGTTGTCACCTATGGGTCTAGAAGAAACAGCAGAATGTGAAAATGTGAATGATAAAGGAAAATATGTTGCAGCGGGGATAGTAGGCCCTGAACTGGTAGTGAACTTATTAGCAATGGTTACTGCCAATAGCACTTTAAATTAGGTAAAATGTTAAATTATAGGTATTCTGTTAAATTGTTCTGCAACGTTTAAGAATCAGTGCCTCCCATATTGGGAAGTTTAGTTTAAAAATTGTTTACCTGTTAAAATGCATTTTAAAAATTTTGTATGTCCCTTATGTAACTTTTGTTTCACTTGCAGCCGGCTGACGTGCTGTGTTTAACGGGGGGTATGTGGCGACCCTGAGGGTTCAGTCGCCACTGAGGTACTGCACCTCCTCCTGAGGTGTGGTACCCCACTATCCAGGTAAAGTGGAGACACCTGACCACACTCCAACACTCACATCCAACACGCACACCAGTAGTGTAGCAGAGCAACCTTTGTGGCTCCCTGCTTGGAACACGAAGAGAGCTGGGAGGTGGGTGGAGCTTAGACTGCACAAGAGATCAGGAGGATATTAGGAAAAGGTCAGTCTGTGAGAGAAGATCCCCTGAGAGGGATGGAGTGAAGGAAGTGCTGCAGCAGACTCCTGTGACCTGGAGCTGCTGGCACGGGAAAGAGCCATAGAAAACCTGATTCTTCAGAAGGAAGATAGTTTAGTACGGAAAGTAAGGAGAAGAAGAGAACTAAGGATTAAGGTCAGAGCATAGCCCTTCCTCAAGTTTGAAGTGCATGGCTGGGGTCCGGTCCCCGAGGTTGTATGGCAACTGATGTTCCTGCAGCAGAAACCGGAGGAATAGAAGTTGTCACCACTTTATTCTCATCATAGACTTGGGGTCACAACAGCAATGTGGGTGAACCAGGGCATGATAGCAAGGAGTCCCCGAAGCAGGCTACAGCTGTCTGCCATACAAGTAGAGTTCTAAGTAACATCAAGAAGGAGGAACTTGAGTTTAATACACAACTAGAAGTACTTAAGATTAGGCGCTAGTGTGGAGATGTTCAGAGAAGGCATATGTTGGAGGAGTGCTGGAAAGGTGTACTTTACCATGCCTGGGAGTTGGCTGAGCCCCTGACCTGGAGGACACGGCACCAAAGCAGGCATCTGTGTGCACCAGACTGTGAGTAAAGCCTTGGAACTAAATGCCCTTGTGTCCTCCACTTATTCTTGCGCCTTACACCCGGCTCTGCTACATCTATTTCTTTATACCATCTCCCCACTTGCCAACCTCATCTACACTGCCCTGTGACTCACAGCTCCACCTGTGGGGAGCTTCAACATCATTGCTGCACCACACCATCTGTCCCAGAGAAGCAACCCTGCAGCGCTGGTCAAACTGACCAGAAACCACAGGTGGCATCACGAATCATCTCAACAACTTTATCCCCATCACTCTACCCCTTTTACATTGACTGCCTGAGGCCACGGTCCGGGTCACCGCCGCTGTGACATCTCCCATTGTAATCATCGAGCCCGGCACCGAGCACCCCACGGCCTCTGGGGGCGAGTCAGGTACAGTAGGGTCACCTACTGTGCGTGTGGAGGGTACTGTTCATGAATTCACTGCAGGATATTTTAGTATTTGTGTGGCACTTTTGTTGACATCATACTTTACGCGTGCAATGAAAGGGAAATCTAGGGCTTCAGTAGGAGGAAAATTAGAGAGCACACCATATCACACAGTAGGTGCAGTTGTAGGGAAGGTGACCTGACAGACGGACAGACTTGTCAGAATGGAGAAGGAAAGGTTTCCACAGTTTAGGTAGGTGTCAGTTACTACAGTGGGGAAACAGCTAGGAAAGTGTAGTGGACGTGCAGTACCTTGGGTTGACCATTAGAGGGCAGGGAGGAGTGTGAGCAAAGGACTTGACATCAGCTTAGGGCTTAGGAAACCGTTGGTCATGGGGGGCGGATTTACAGGGAACCGGGAAAGGTATAAATTTGAAGGAGGGTTCCAGAAAGTTCCAGTCCCCAGGGGGAGCTCAAGTGACAGGAGGACTACGACAGTTTGTGCACTCTGAGGAAAACCAAACCTGGAGGACTGAGGAGAGAGAATGTCAGGGGGGTGGTCCTGACAGGAAAGTACCGCAGTATAGACGAGGCACCGAGGTAAAGCATACCATATTGAGAGAGACGACTGTTAAGTAAAAGTACTGTTGGTTATGGGCCTAAGGTGGCCACAGTGACGGATCTGACACGAGCGTCAACAAGTGAAGAGGGGACGGTACGTATATGTACGTCCCCGGTGTAAAGTACGGTGTGCGGGAAACGGCCCTGAAAAAGGAGGGCCGATAAGTGAAGTGAAGTATGGTGTACTTCGGAGGCCATCAGGCGGACGGCAAGAAAATAAACTTGGACCTGTTGTACCCGACATTTGCCTCATTCGTGTCTCTGTTACATCTCTGCGCGGTAAGAGAGGGACCACCCCCCAGCTCGGCCCACCGACCCTACACAGTAATAGGGACATATATGGCAGCAGGGGCTCAGCACTGGGGTAGTAGCAGGATAAGGAGTTTGTGCAGATTAAGGATAGATGGAGACAGTGCCTGAAATGTGAGAAGTCAGATGTGTCTTTGTCGTAATCTCTGCAGCCGAGTCCTGACTGGAAGAAGTTGTCATGTTGGTCTAGACAAGATGGAAAAGACAGGAAAAGTGAATGACTCCACCATAAAGAACGTCAGCTTTAAGTCACCATCTATAACTATACTGTACTGTAATCTCTTATAAGTTTTGCAGGCCTGATATCTACCACTATATGGTCACTATATGGCGGTAATATCAGTCTTGGTCTTTGTATAGAGATTTTTTTTCAGAATACCGTGGTCATCTTCTGAGGTTCTTCTACATCCTTGGGTACGCCACCATATTTGTAATTAGGGGTACCTGGTTGGTGTTCCAATCAGAAGTTTTTCCCCTCTGAAACAAATCCTTAGCTACACATGTAAACTCAGTTTACCTGGGATGTCTATAAAAATGTTTGCAGTGAAGGCAGGCTTGGACTGTCCCGCAGAGGAACAGGTGAATCCCGTGGTTGGCCCCTATTCAGGGGTGGTCACTTCCACCCCATTTAATGAGCAGTAGTTGGCATAAGTTAATTGATTATGTAGAGAGAAAAACAACTTCTCATCATTCATTTAACCAACTACCCAGTTTATTATCATATAAAAGCATAGGTAAATTTGTGAATTAGGGTAATATAATATTTTCGTGTACTGAACAGTGATCCCCAGAGTCAATGTTACTGGTGGACCATGTTACCCCAGCCCCAGAGTGACGGCAAGAAAATACCCATGACATACAGATATTGACAATGGATTTGAACCCCGGACTCCATAATTGTATACTGCCAATGGAGGCAAAAATATTAATTTTATTTTAAATTAAACAGTTCCTAAAGTGTTTGTCTGGAACGTACTTGATGACATATGGAACATCGAGGACCTGGACAAGGGGCTGTGCTGGATAGCAGGCAAACATGCAGAATATATCAGAAACAACAGGACCAGGACTATAGCCAACACAAAAGATGAAGATGTAAAGTAGAACTGGAATTGCTGCAGTGTAATGTGAACAAGTCCGGGTAACAATTTTTTATGCTTCCAGCATTTGAAGGATTAAATGACAGGTCTGAAACTGGATGTATATGCAGATTATAAAAGCACAGGAGTTTGCAAAGATAATTTCCACATAATGTGAGCAGCCTCTGGACAACAGTTTATATTGCTTATGTTAGATTGTGGGTTAATCAGCAGGTCTGAAGAACAATTGATGCAAGTTGTAGAAACCACAGGATTTAGCAGAGATGATTGTAGTGAAAGGAGCTAGAGAGTGGAAACTCCAAAACAAATGGTAACTGAACACGCCACTTGCTGATTCTATATTCAAACAGTACGACCTTAAAAGGCCTTGGGTCATAATGTCAGAGAGGTCTGCTGGATAACTTATGAAGCGCGACGTAGAGTATGCAAAGGGTAGTGGAGTCAAGACAGGTGCATAACAACTGCATTAGAGCACTGTCCCTTTTGTAATCTTTCTCTCCCTGTTCACACTATAGAAGTGGGCACTTACAGTTGTGCTCACAGTTTACATACTCCAGCAGAATTTTTGCTTTCTTGGTCTTTTTTCAGAGAATATGAATGACATCACCAAAACTTTTTCTCCACTCATGGTTAGTGGTTGGGTGAAGCCATTTATTTTCAAACTACTGTGTTTTTTCTTTTTAAGTCATAATGACAACCCAAAACATCCAAATGACCCTGATCAAAAGTTCACAAACCCCATTTCTTAATACCGTGTATTGCCCCCTCTGACATCAATGACAGCTTGAAGTCTTTTGTGGTAGTTGTGGATGAGGTTCTTTATTTTCTCAGATGGTAAAACTGCCCATTCTTCTTGGCAAAAGCCTCTAATTCCTGTTATTTCCTGGGCTGCCTAGCATGAACTGCGCACTTGAGATCTCCAGAGATTGGCTCAATGATATAGAGATCAGGAGACAGATGGCCATTCCAGAACCTTCACTTTGTTCTGCTGTAGGCAAAAACACAAGGCCAAGTCGACCTACCCAGGAATTTACAGGAACTGGAGGCTTTTTGCCAAGAAGAGTGGGCAACTTTATCATCTGAGAAAATAAAAAACCTGGGTAACTCCTGAACGTGCCACATATACTGGCCTGTATTGCTTGGATATCCATGTCACTAGTAGGATCTATATACATGTTTAATATATTATATATATATATATACTAGATGGAGGCCCGATGCTATCGCATCGGGAGGGCGGTAATGTCACGATGGGGGCAGGTTTGCAGCGTTGAAAATTTCTCCCCTCCATGTGCTCACCCACCTATCCACTCTCTCTTTCCCCATGTGCTGACTTCTCCCGTCTGTGCTCTCTTCTTTGACCTGTCTACCCCATGTGCTATTCCCCTTGTCTTCTGTCTCTCTCCTTCCTGTGTTTTGTTCTCCCCTCATGTGCTGTCCCGTTTGAGCTGTCTCCCCCCTGTGCTCTGTCTCTCTCACCCGTGTCTGACCATGTACAGAACATACCACAGCTCCTGGGCAGGGGAGGAAGCAAATGACAATATTGGCATTACAGCAGGAGATCGCAGAGGATACATTTTGCAAGGTAAAATATTGTTTACAAACAGTGAAATATTTTACCTCACAAAATGAATCCTCTGTGATCCTCTGCTGTAATTTCAGTATTGTCAGCTGGTGCCACCAGCAGTTTCCATATTGAGACACACATCACTATATATATATATATATACTGTATAAACTGTACATATGTGGGTGTTTTAGTCTTTTGCTTTTTTTAATTGCAAATCCATAGAGGAAATTTGTGAAATTATGGAAATCACAGGATCGATAGCTATGTTAATGATATAAAAATGGGGAAAAAAATGAAACAGCCAGGCCACAGACCTAAAGCAGCTTACAGCCTGACAGATTTAGTGATGGAGCAAGGAACCTTCTCTGGTTGTAGTACAAAGTTGAATTTTTTATTGTTTCAGGATTTCTTCTACTCGTACAGTAAATATTACAAGGAAACTAAAAAAAAATAAAGTTTTGATAAATCTATTTATGTGACATACTAGACCACAAATTTTACATTTCCTCTGCCCTGTATGGTGCTTTATCTTGGACTCACTGTCGCCCCTACTGAGTAATTCACTTTATTCAAAGTTAAAACAATGTACTGCTGATTGCTGATGATCCTTTGCCGAAGATGCTAATTGAAAACTGCATGTGTCCAAAAAGTAATATAGCGCTAATTATTCCTAAATGGAGGGCATAAATATTAAAATATTATAAGTACAATATTGCTAATTTCATATGTTATTAATAACCATGCAAGAGGTCGAGCTGTTGGAGCATAAACAATTATTTGCTCCATAAAATGCTTCATGCCCTTTAAATATTTTTATTCTTGGCACATTTTATTCACTTGTTTACACATATTCTTGTACAAGAGAATGTAAAGAACACCTCCAGGTTAGAGGTATGCAGGTTAATGCATTACAGAGGTATTACAATATTTCCATAAAACTACAAATATATATAAGTTTAGAGTTTTAAAATATACAAGAATGAAACAAAAGAAACCCCTCCTTATGGTCATAGAAGAGCCTATTGTTTTTTTTTGTTTTTTTTAAAGAAAACGTATTGTATCTGGTGTATCTACCATTCCTTCATACACATAAGATTGATCTTTTGTGATTGCTATTCCTAATGAGCTCCCCATACACATGCACTCTCGATTATGACAAATTTGTGTGTATTCTCAATGGTGAAAGGGGTATAAGCCGCCAACATCAGACCACTCTGGTCATGGTGAGCAGGACCCGCGTTGATGCAGATAGAGTTGGAAAGTGTGGCAGTTTTCATTGACTGCAGCCATTTCTTTTCGTCTACTAAGTTGGAGATGCTGTGATACGTGACCAAGGCATTATGCCAACCAAATACAGCTGGCATATAGAAGTTGAAAAAATGATTTTCCCTAGATCACAGTCACCAGTCCGCAGAGCTCTGTGTTCTGGTGTCTCTGGAAGTCCCTTTGACGTTGAATGTAGCATATGCTTGATTGCCACTTCATAAAAAAGCAGGGTTTTTGTAACAACCCTGCCGGCATCACTGCATGGCCTCCCATCCCTCACAGACCAACTTACTCACTGCTCCAGGCCTTGCTGTGTGTTATGTCTGTTGCCGGCTCCATGAATAACTTAGTTACCCCTTTACTATATGTACTTTAATTGGGACTATTAAAGCAGAAATTAGCTTAATACGAGAGACTGATGCTGCTGTCCTGCGTTCTTCATTTGCCACATTTTATGCAACGTTGGATGATGCTATATTTGTTCCAGGTTACTGCATTTATACAGAGACTCATGGACTCCTGATATTTCACTATGTATGCCTCTTTTTCTTCTAGGTTGTTCTAGACACAGTAAGAAGTTCCAGGTGCATGGGGACATGTACGTTTTTAAAGTGGGTGTACAACTTGTCCCTCAAAAAACAAGCCCTCACATTGCCATATTGACTGAAAAATAAAAAAGTTATGGCTCTGAGGAGAAGGGTAGCAAAAAACAAAAACGCAAAACCAAAAAAAGCCCCGGTCATGAAGGGCTTAATAATGTTTTCAAACACCTCCAATAAAAAATGTATATTAGTTCTTCTGATTCGCTATGTCACTTACCCCATGTTTAGGACTTTGCAGTAGCTTAGGTATCCAGTGTTACAACCACTAACAAGCAACTAAATAACTTTTCAGTTTTTACAATTTTCAAATAATGCTTACATGTAGACTAAGGCCTAAGTGGCGTGTGAACTCTGCACATCCTGCACTTTTATTTTTAGGAGTTGATGTATAACTTTTTGTATGAGCGAGGATTTTAATTATAATCTTTCCTTTTTTTATGAAAATGTACACATTGACACAAAACTGCATGAAGGTGCATGTTAATATGAGGTGCTGATTGACATTTTGACAATGTGCCAGTTATCGTTGTTTAAATAATTTATGGGTATGAAGGGATTGCGTGAACTCTTCATTTTATAATGCAGGCATTTTTCTTACATTTTAGAAGTTTGAAAATTCTCCCATTTACTGTCTTGGCAGAAAAAGGCTGAAGTCTTTACTTAAACCATGGTGCATGATCCTATACATCCTATATAGTATAGATGGTACAGAATTAAAAGACAATAGGAATTACCGTAAATTGCATTTTTGGGAACTATATGCAAAGACATTCAGTACTAGTCAAATCCTGAACACTCCTTTTCATGCAATGGTTTTCTTTATTCGAATAGAAAAGTGCACATTGTAAATTCAGACTGAAGACAGCAAAACTACAAAGGACCGTATATAAAAACAAATAGCAAAGAAACACATTAGAAACCAACCAGAATGTGTTAAACCTTAGATTCCTCAAGGTGCCCCCTTGTTCTGTCCTCACTAAATGAAGCAGAATTCATGTAGCTATACAGGCAGCTAAACCGCTATACCGGGGTCTAATAAGGAGACTGTAGGTTGAGTCTGTGCTTTATTGAACGTGATGGTATATTGGAGCAGTGAAACTACAAACAAAACATATATGCATACAATCAATACTGGGTTCATCAGGGATTCATATATACATAATACATCATCTGCACTAATAGCTAACCAGGAGAGAACTAACTAAGCAGGCTAGTATGAGACAGGAATTGGATACAGGAAGCATAAATATATACCAGCGATGCTATCACAAGGGGAGAAGAGGAACAAGATGCTTCCTGAATGCAGGCTGATGGAAAATGGTGGACAGAAGGGAAATACCATAATCCTTTGCAAAAGGCTACCAGGATGCATTGCAACCTTACCAGAATGCACAGCAAAAGCTTGCCAGAATGCACTGCAATGGAGGGAAAATACAAGCAAAGTGAAAGTAAAATAACACTGCGGTTATGACTCTGGTCACTAGATGGAGCCAAAAAAACACTGCAAACATTAACAAGCAGATAACCATGATTGTGAATCAGATGTGAGAGACAGAACACTCCCTGTCTGGCATCACACGGATGTCACTATCCTTTTTCTCCAAAGACAACAATAGGACCAGCTCAGTTACTGGTCTGAAGAATGTCTTAACCCTCAACTGGTGAGGTGGGGTTTGCCACACCCCAGGTAATTTTTGTTCGGCTGCCATTTATTGACAAATGCTGGTATGAGGATACGTGTCTCACTAGCTTCCATCCATTTCCTTGTCAACAGTATGATGTCAAGGCCTCTCTCTTCTGGCCACGCATAACAGCATCGCTAAGTGCTGTCTTGGCCTTGCTGAACCCCACATCACTACTCATGTAATTGTTTTCTACACATTTTCAAATTTTGAAAACTTCTTTATTTTTGCACAAATTTATAACTGATGTTATAACTCATGTTGATACTTATATTCACTTGTTTTTGAAAAATTTTTGTGATTTTTATTTACATTATCCTAAAAGTCATGTTTCATAACGCCCTCGGATTGAATCATCAAAGTACTACTTTTTCTAATACTTGTGGGTGTCAAAAATTTGTTATACTCATGTGTAATCAATTGCTAATAAGAAAATGATTAAAACACACATGATCTTTGCATTTTCTGCAAAAATAAGAGATTTCTAAACACTGGGGTATAGGAAACCCCACATCACCAGTTGCGTGACAAAAAGCCCACCTCACCAGTTGAGGGTTAAGTTCATTCCCTTTGGCCATCCTCAGTTCAACTTTGCGGACGTTGCCATCTTTACTCGGGAATGTTGCGGTCACTAGACCACGTGGCCACTGGTTTTGGTGGACTTGGCAGTCTTTCACAAGAATGAAGTCACCAATCCTCAGATTAGGCCTAGTAGATTGCCACTTCATCCGTGGCTGCAGGGTAGACAAATATAGTTTGCACCACCTGTCCCAGAATGTGTTTGCAAGACTTTGTACCTCTCTCCATTGGTGCTTGTAGAGGTCCTTAACGTCAAATCCACCTGGAGGGGCACTGGATAGTCCTGTTTTCTGGGTGAGGAGAGTAGCTGGAGTCATTGTATGAAGTGTAGACACCTGAGGGCGGATTTCAGCATCTGAGTCCTCTCTCACTAGTACAAAGGTGTCTGGAAAACATTTCCCAGTGTACAATAGTTTTGGTCCTGGGAGCCATGTTGTGCTTCCTAGTCGACTTGTGTCAACTGCTCTAGTTGCGTGATCTGCAGTATTTTGGTCCGTGGGAATGTAATGCCACTGTTTGGGATGAACTGATCTCCTAATTCATAGCACTCTGTTGTTGACATAAACATAGAATCATCTGGTTTCATTGTGGATGTATCCCAGGACTACTTTGTGTAGAACATGGCCTGTGTCAGGTCGATATCCATCTCAGATGCGATGAGCTCTGCTAATTCAACTGCTAAGACTGCAGCACAAAGCTCTAACCTGGGTATAGTGTGCTCTGGCTGTGGAGCAAGTTTGGCCTTCCCCATAACAAATCCAATGTGGCTCTGACATTTGAAATCTACAGTTTTGAGATAGGCAACAGCAGCAATTGCTTTGACAGAAGCATCTGCAAATACATACAGTCTTTGGCTTTGTATTTCTGTAGACGGCACAGGGATGTACGATCTTGGCACATTCAGGTTGGAGAAGGCTGCTAACGAGTTCTTCCATACTTCCCTCTGGATTCTCTTATCAGGTGGCAGAGGTGCATCCCAGTCAAATGTTTCCTTAGTTAAGTCTCTTAGTAAGGCTTTGCCTTGTATAGTAATTGGAGCTGCAAAACCCAAGGGATCATACAGGCTGTTGATAGTAGACAGGACACCTCTGCGTGTGAAAGGCTTTTCTTCCTGGCTGACCAGAAAGGTAAAGGTGTCTGACTGTAGATTCCACAGAAGCCCGAGGCTGCGCTGCATTGGTGTGGGGTCTGACCCCTGGTCCAGGTCTCTGAGACCGTTATACAAGTCTTGTGAAGGGAATGCTTTCATGAGTTCTTGGCTGTTTGAGGCTATTTTGTGAAGCCTGAGGTTAGAGCAAGCAAGCATCTCTTGGGCTCTCCTGAGAAGACTGATGGCAGTCTCATTTGAAGGCATGGCTTTCAAACAGTCATCAACATAAAAGTCTTTTTCTATGAATTGTCTGACATCTGATCCATATTCTGTTTCTCCTTCTTGAGCAGACCTTTTGAGTCCATAAATGGCAACTGTAGGTGAGATACTATTGCCAAAGGTGTGCACTCTCATGTGATACTCTGTGACCTCTTTAGTAGGATCATTGTCTCTGTACCAGAAGAATCTTAGGAAGTTCCTGTTTCTCTCTCTCACAAGGAAAGAATGGAACATTTGCTGGATGTCAGCGATGAAAGCAATGGAATCCTTATGGAAACGCATAAGTACTCCCAGCAGTTTGTTATTGAGGCCTGGTCCTGTCAGTAGAACATCATTCAAGGAGACATCATCAAATTTAACACTGGAGTCAAACACCACTCTAATCTGGCCCAGTTCCTTAGGGTGGTATACTCCAAACATGGGTAGGAACCAGCATTCTTCAGAGTCTTTGAGAGTGGGAGCTAGTTCTGCATGGCAGTTCTCAAAAATCTTTGACATGAAGGAGAAAAATTGATCTCTCATCTCTGGACTCTTTTGTAGATTATGGTTGAGAGATGAGGAACTTTTTAATGCTTAATTTCTGTTGTTCAGTTGGCATGGTCTGTGGGTTCTGAAGGGATGAGGTGCGACCCAGCTATTGGTCTCATCTTTTACAAGTCCCTTGTCCATTACCTCTAAGAACAATTTGTCCTCTACTGACATTGCTACTTGGTTGTCTTGCTTAGTTCTCTGGAAGACTGTGCACCCCAACTGATCCTCATAGATTCCTGACTAGAGTTGAGCGATACCAGCCAATACTTGAAAATATCAGATCGGAATGGATCGGCCGATCTTAAAAAAAAGTATCGGTATCGCTGATTCCGATACCGGGAACCAATGCAAGTCAATGGGGCCAAAATATCGGAATTAAAAAAAACCCTTTCTTTCCTTGTAGGTTAATTCTACATGAAGAAAAACAACTAAGAATAATGTAGAATGTATTGTGGGAGGTGGAGGAGACATTAAAGCCATAGAGGTTTAGCCCAATCAAATGGAATAGCAGGAATTAAACTTTTTTTTTAAAGACGTTAGGAGTTACAAAGATATTGACTAGGTTAGCCTCATTTATATTTTGCCAGACATGTATGTCTTCTTCTTCTTTCTTCTTTCTTCTTCTTTCTCATTCTTCTTCCTTTTTTTACCTTCTTCTTCTTATTATTATTATTCCTTTTTTTACATTCTTCTTCTTCTTCTTTTTTTACATTCTTCTACTTCCTTTTTTTACATTCTTCTTCTTATTCCTTTTTTTACATTCTTCTTCTTCTTCCTTTTTTTAAATTCTTCTACTTCCTTTTTTTACATTCTTCTTCTTCTTCCTTTTCTTACATTCTTCATATTCTTCTTATTCAACAATTATTATTCTACATATTCAACTTCTTCATCTTCTTCCTATTCTTCTTCATCATATTCTTGTTTGTGTCAGGCATTCCTGTAGTTGTTATCTAGAAAAGTTAGAAGTTTACACCTTCCGTTCTGCCTGTCACAAAAGATTTACAACAGGATTTGTCCGCGTTCAGTTTGGCCTGCAGCAGCAGGCCTTTTCCAGGGGCACCACGAGGAGGAACGGACTCACCCCCATACACTGCTTAGTCTTCTTCTGATTATAAATAAGATAATATCATTTGCTCAGAGTATTAGTCTTATGCTTAATGTTCTTCTGCTTTGTTTTCTTATGCTTCTTTGTCTTCTCTCTCTTGTTGTTCTGCATCTTGGTGGTTGTCTTCCTGTTCTTTGTCCTCTTGAACCAGCTGACGGTACTGGCACCCGGAGGGGCAGCAGAAGGAACAAGGGCCAATGGCACTACCGAGGACCAGCTGACGGTGCTGGAACCCGGTTACTAAGCAGGAGGTACCTGTGCTACAAAGCACTACCAAGGACCAGCAGACGTTGCCGGAACTCGGATACCGAGATGGAGGCACCTAGGCCAAAGGCTCTGACGAGAACCAGCTGACGGTGCTGGAACCCGGAGGGGTAGCATAAGCTGCAAGAGCAAATGGAAATAGCGAGGACCAGCTGACAGTGCTGGCACCCGGAGGGGCAGCAGAAGGAATAAGAGCCAATGGCACAACCGAGGACCAGCTGACGGTGCTGGAACCCGGTTACTAAGCAGGAGGTACCTGTGCTACAAAGCACTACCAAGGACCAGCAGACGTTGCCGGAACTCGGATACCGAGATGGAGGCACCTAGGCCAAAGGCTCTGACGAGAACCAGCTGACGGTGCTGGAACCCGGAGGGGTAGCATAAGCTGCAAGAGCAAATGGAAATAGCGAGGACCAGCTGACAGTGCTGGCACCCGGAGGGGCAGCAGAAGGAATAAGAGCCAATGGCACAACCGAGGACCAGCTGACGGTGCTGGAACCCGGTTACTAAGCAGGAGGTACCTGTGCTACAAAGCACTACCAAGGACCAGCAGACGTTGCCGGAACTCGGATACCGAGATGGAGGCACCTAGGCCAAAGGCTCTGACGAGAACCAGCTGACGGTGCTGGAACCCGGAGGGGCAGCTGAAGTTACCCCTGAAAAGCAAAGTTGGCATGCCGCAAGCTGGCCGCAGTTACCGAATCACACAGTCCTACAGGGGGTGCTTGTCCTACTGGCACTACGGAACAAGCCTTTCTTACCAGAACCCGCAGTCCACATAGGAAGCACCTAAACTGCTGGCACCCTAGCCTCGGCTAACCCAACCGCAACACGACATGGCAACTTGGGGTGGCAAACTGACATTGACACTTCCCGGAAACAGCAGGCAGGGCTGGAACCAAGCTGGGCAGGAGGGAGTACCCGTGCCAAAGTAAGTTATGAGCAGAAACTGGCGATGTTGGAGCCCAGGGACAAGCACTTAGCAGGCTGAGGCCTGATGTGCTGTCAATTGGGAGGCAGCAGGACAGATTGCCATCAAAACAGCAGGGGAACAGCTGACGTTACTGAACCCCACAAACACAGGAGCTAGTGTTTTACTCTGTGAAGACGGCACTTCCGAGCAACAACTGGCTGTGTTGAAGCCCAGGGACAAGCACGGAGCAGGCTGAGGCTGCATTGAAGAAATTTTAAGATCGGTTGTAGACTTCTACTAATTTTAACCAAGCTCCACTTAGGCCTGTGGCTTCACTGATATTCGTATTTCCCCTGTCCTCCAACCCCGCCAGTTAGAGCTCCGAAGTGGCGTCTGCACAATCCACACTTGTTCCTGTGTTACAGGTGTTCAGTCCGGTCAGTTAATCCCCTGATGTGTGTCCGGCAATGTCGCCTGCTCTGTCCACATTCCCATAACTAGTTATGGGAATGTGGACAGAGCAGGCGACATTGCCGGACACACATCAGGGGATTAACTGACCGGACTGAACACCTGTAACACAGGAACAAGTGTGGATTGTGCAGACGCCACTTTGGAGCTGTAACTGGCAGGGTTGGAGGACAGGGGAAATACGAGAGACAGTGGAGCCACAGGCCTAATTGGAGCACGGTTAAAAATCAGTAGTAGTACGACTGTGTAGGCAGCAGGAGACTTTGCCATCCACACAGCAGGGGATAAGCTGACGTTACTGAACCCCACTGAGACACGGGAGCAAGTGTCTCTTTCCGTGTGGACGGCACTTCCGAGCTACAACTGGCTGTGTTGAAGCCCAGGAAATAGGAGGGTGTAGGCAGAGGCCTACTGTATTTGGAATGTGGAGACAGCAGGAGAGACTGCCATCCACACAGCAGGGGATCAGCTGACGTTACTGAACCCCACTGAGACACGGGAGCAAGTGTCTCTTTCCGTGTGGACGGCACTTCCGAGCTACAACTGGCTGTGTTGAAGCCCAGGAAATAGGAGGGTGTAGGCAGAGGCCTACTCTATTGGGAATTTGGTGACAGCAGGAGAGACTGCCATCCACACAGCAGGGGATCAGCTGACGTTACTGAACCCCACTGAGACACGGGAGCAAGTGTCTCTTTCCGTGTGGACGGCACTTCCGAGCTACAACTGGCTGTGTTGAAGCCCAGGAAATAGGAGGGTGTAGGCAGAGGCCTACTGTATTTGGAATGTGGTGACAGCAGGAGAGACTGCCATCCACACAGCAGGGGATCAGCTGACGTTACTGAACCCCACTGAGACACAGGAGCAAGTGTCTCTTTCCGTGTGGACGGCACTTCCGAGCTACAACTGGCTGTGTTGAAGCCCAGGAAATAGGAGGGTGTAGGCAGAGGCCTACTGTATTTGGAATGTGGAGACAGCAGGAGAGACTGCCATCCACACAGCAGGGGATCAGCTGACGTTACTGAACCCCACTGAGACACGGGAGCAAGTGTCTCTTTCCATGTGGACGGCACTTCCGAGCTACAACTGGCTGTGTTGAAGCCCAGGAAATAGGAGGGTGTAGGCAGAGGCCTACTCTATTGGGAATTTGGTGACAGCAGGAGAGACTGCCATCCACACAGCAGGGGATCAGCTGACGTTACTGAACCCCACTGAGACACGGGAGCAAGTGTCTCTTTCCGTGTGGACGGCACTTCCGAGCTACAACTGGCTGTGTTGAAGCCCAGGAAATAGGAGGGTGTAGGCAGAGGCCTACTGTATTTGGAATGTGGAGACAGCAGGAGAGACTGCCATCCACACAGCAGGGGATCAGCTGATGTTACTGAACCCCACTGAGACACGGGAGCAAGTGTCTCTTTCCGTGTGGACGGCACTTCCGAGCTACAACTGGCTGTGTTGAAGCCCAGGAAATAGGAGGGTGTAGGCAGAGGCCTACTGTATTTGGAATGTGGTGACAGCAGGAGAGACTGCCATCCACACAGCAGGGGATCAGCTGACGTTACTGAACCCCACTGAGACACAGGAGCAAGTGTCTCTTTCCGTGTGGACGGCACTTCCGAGCTACAACTGGCTGTGTTGAAGCCCAGGAAATAGGAGGGTGTAGGCAGAGGCCTACTGTATTTGGAATGTGGAGACAGCAGGAGAGACTGCCATCCACACAGCAGGGGATCAGCTGACGTTACTGAACCCCACTGAGACACGGGAGCAAGTGTCTCTTTCCGTGTGGACGGCACTTCCGAGCTACAACTGGCTGTGTTGAAGCCCAGGAAATAGGAGGGTGTAGGCAGAGGCCTACTCTATTGGGAATTTGGTGACAGCAGGAGAGACTGCCATCCACACAGCAGGGGATCAGCTGACGTTACTGAACCCCACTGAGACACGGGAGCAAGTGTCTCTTTCCGTGTGGACGGCACTTCCGAGCTACAACTGGCTGTGTTGAAGCCCAGGAAATAGGAGGGTGTAGGCAGAGGCCTACTGTATTTGGAATGTGGAGACAGCAGGAGAGACTGCCATCCACACAGCAGGGGATCAGCTGATGTTACTGAACCCCACTGAGACACGGGAGCAAGTGTCTCTTTCCGTGTGGACGGCACTTCCGAGCTACAACTGGCTGTGTTGAAGCCCAGGAAATAGGAGGGTGTAGGCAGAGGCCTACTGTATTTGGAATGTGGTGACAGCAGGAGAGACTGCCATCCACACAGCAGGGGATCAGCTGACGTTACTGAACCCCACTGAGACACGGGAGCAAGTGTCTCTTTCCATGTGGACGGCACTTCCGAGCTACAACTGGCTGTGTTGAAGCCCAGGAAATAGGAGGGTGTAGGCAGAGGCCTACTGTATTTGGAATGTGGTGACAGCAGGAGAGACTGCCATCCACACAGCAGGGGATCAGCTGACGTTTCTGAACCCCACTGAGACACGGGAGCAAGTGTCTCTTTCCGTGTGGACGGCACTTCCGATCTACAACTGGTTGTGTTGAAGCCCAGGAAATAGGAGGGTGTAGGCAGAGGCCTACTGTATTTGGAATGTGGTGACAGCAGGAGAGACTGCCATCCACACAGCAGGGGATCAGCTGACGTTTCTGAACCCCACTGAGACACGGGAGCAAGTGTCTCTTTCCGTGTGGACGGCACTTCCGATCTACAACTGGTTGTGTTGAAGCCCAGGAAATAGGAGGGTGTAGGCAGAGGCCTACTGTCTTTGGAATGTGGAGACAGCAGGAGAGACTGCCATCCACACAGCAGGGGATCAGCTGACGTTACTGAACCCCACTGAGACACGGGAGCAAGTGTCTCTTTCCGTGTGGATGGCACTTCCGAGCTACAACTGGCTGTGTTGAAGCCCAGGAAATAGGAGGGTGTAGGCAGAGGCCTACTGTATTTGGAATGTGGTGACAGCAGGAGAGACTGCTATCCACACAGCAGGGGATCAGCAGACGTTACTGAACCCCACTGAGACACGGGAGCAAGTGTCTCTTTCCGTGTGGACGGCACTTCCGAGCTACAACTGGCTGTGTTGAAGCCCAGGAAATAGGAGGGTGTAGGCAGAGGCCTACTGTATTTGGAATGTGGAGACAGCAGGAGAGACTGCCATCCACACAGCAGGGGATCAGCTGACGTTACTGAACCCCACTGAGACACGGGAGCAAGTGTCTCTTTCCGTGTGGACGGCACTTCCGAGCTACAACTGGCTGTGTTGAAGCCCAGGAAATAGGAGGGTGTAGGCAGAGGCCTACTGTATTTGGAATGTGGTGACAGCAGGAGAGACTGCCATCCACACAGCAGGGGATCAGCTGACGTTACTGAACCCCACTGAGACACGGGAGCAAGTGTCTCTTTCCGTGTGGACGGCACTTCCGAGCTACAACTGGCTGTGTTGAAGCCCAGGAAATAGGAGGGTGTAGGCAGAGGCCTACTGTATTTGGAATGTGGTGACAGCAGGAGAGACTGCCATCCACACAGCAGGGGATCAGCTGACGTTACTGAACCCCACTGAGACACGGGAGCAAGTGTCTCTTTCCGTGTGGACGGCACTTCTGAGCTACAACTGGCTGTGTTGAAGCCCAGGAAATAGGAGGGTGTAGGCAGAGGCCTACTGTATTTGGAATGTGGAGACAGCAGGAGAGACTGCCATCCACACAGCAGGGGATCAGCTGACGTTACTGAACCCCACTGAGACACGGGAGCAAGTGTCTCTTTCCGTGTGGACGGCACTTCCGAGCTACAACTGGCTGTGTTGAAGCCCAGGAAATAGGAGGGTGTAGGCAGAGGCCTACTGTCTTTGGAATGCGGAGACAGCAGGAGAGACTGCCATCTCCACAGCAGGGGAACAGCTGGCAGTGCTGAACCCCACTAACACTTGAACGAATGTGTTTGGCTCTGTGGAGACGACACTTCTGAACACCAACTGACGCTGTTGGAGCCCAGGATTAGGCGAGGAGCAGGCTGGGGCCTGTTGCTTTTGGCAGGTGAAGGCAGCAGGAGACTTGCCATCTCCACAGCAGGGGAACAGCTGGCAGTGCTGAACCCCACTAACACTTGAACGAATGTGTTTGGCTCTGTGGAGACGACACTTCTGAACACCAACTGACGCTGTTGGAGCCCAGGATCAGGCGTGGAGCAGGCTGGGGCCTACTGGATTTTGGCAGGTGTAGGCAGCAGGAGACTTGCCATCTCCACAGCAGGGGAACAGCTGTCAGTGCTGAACCCCACTAACACTTGAACGAATGTCTTTGGCTCTGTGGAGATGACACTTCTGAACACCAACTGACGCTGTTGGAGCCCAGGATCAGGCGTGGAGCAGGCTGGGGCCTACTGGATTTTGGCAGGTGTAGGCAGCAGGAGACTTGCCATCTCCACAGCAGGGGAACAGCTGGCAGTGCTGAACCCCACTAACACTTGAACGAATGTGTTTGGCTCTGTGGAGATGACACTTCTGAACCCCAACTGACGCTGTTGGAGCCCAGGATCAGGCGTGGAGCAGGCTGGGGCCTACTGGATTTTGGCAGGTGTAGGCAGCAGGAGACTTGCCATCTCCACAGCAGGGGAACAGCTGGCAGTGCTGAACCCCACTAACACTTGAACGAATGTGTTTGGCTCTGTGGAGACGACACTTCTGAACACCAACTGACGCTGTTGGAGCCCAGGATCAGGCGTGGAGCAGGCTGGGGCCTACTGGATTTTGGCAGGTGTAGGCAGCAGGAGACTTGCCATCTCCACAGCAGGGGAACAGCTGGCAGTGCTGAACCCCACTAACACTTGAACGAATGTGTTTGGCTCTGGGGAAACGACACTTCTGAACACCAACTGATGCTGTTGGAGCCCAGGATCAGGCGTGGAGCAGGCTGGGGCCTACTGGATTTTGGCAGGTGTAGGCAGCAGGAGACTTGCCATCTCCACAGCAGGGGAACAGCTGGCAGTGCTGAACCCCACTAACACTTGAACGAATGTGTTTGGCTCTGTGGAGATGACACTTCTGAACACCAACTGGCGCTGTTGGAGCCCAGGATCAGGCGTGGAGCAGGCTGGGGCCTACTGGATTTTGGCAGGTGTAGGCAGCAGGAGACTTGCCATCTCCACAGCAGGGGAAAAGCTGGCAGTGCTCAACCCCACTAACACTTGAACGAATGTGTTTGGCTCTGTGGAGATGACACTTCTGAACACCAACTGACGCTGTTGGAGCCCAGGATTACGCATGCCGCATGCAGAGGCCAATGGGCAGCGGTTTTTATGGAGGTTGTTGACTGCTACTGATTCTAACCATGCTCCACTTAGGCCTCTGGCTCCACTGTCTCTACTATTTACCCTGGCCTCCAACCCCACCAGCTACATCTCTGAAGTGGCGTCAGCACAATCTACACTTGTTCCTGTGTTACTGGTGCTCAGTCCCGTCAGTTGATCCCCTGATGTTTGTCCGGCAAGTTCGCCAGCTCTGTCCTCATTCCCACTACTGGTTATGGGAATGTGGACAGAGCAGGAGACCTTGCCGGACACACATCAGGGGATAAACTGATGGGACTGAGCCACAGGAACACAGGAACAAGTGTAGATTGTGCTGACGCCACTTCAGAGATGTAGATGGCGGGGTTGGAGGTCAGGGGAAATAGTAGAGACAGTGGAGCCAGAGACCTAAGTTGGGCACGGTTAAAAATCAGTAGTGGTTTGAATGTTGATGGAGCTGGTGACTTTGCCGTCCACACAGCAGGGGATCAGCTGGCGTTACTGAACCCCACTAACACAGGAGCTAGTGTGTTTCTCTGTGCAGACGACACATCTGAGCGACAACTGGCTGTGTTGAAGCACAGGGATTATAGTTCAGGTGGTAGAAAAATTAACATACCAGCAGACCTGGATACAGTTGCCAACCACTAATTTAGTGTGTAAGAGGAATGGCAAAGTCTTTGGAGATCCAGGCCTTGTTCATTTTCAGAAAAGTCAGCCGGTCAACATTATCGGAAGATAGTCGCGTGCGACGGTCTGTTAGTACACCACCTGCGGCACTAAAGACACGTTCCGATAATACACTGGCAGCAGGGCAAGCCAGCACCTCCAATGCATACTGGCTAAGCTCTGGCCATGTATCCAGCTTAGAGACCCAAAACTTGAATGGGGAAGAGCCATCTGGGAGTACAGTGACAGGGCAAGACATGTAGTCTGACACCATCTGACGGAAGCGTTGCCTCCTGCTGACTCGAGGCATCGCTGATGGTGTAGACAATTGTGGTGGACACACAAAACTTTGCCACATTTGAGCCATAGTGGTCTTGCCTTGTGCTGCAGCGCTGCCTCTGCTCCCTCTTTGTGCAGAGTTTCCTCCACTGCCTCGATGCACAGAGCTGCTTTGTAAAGCACTAGCAACAATGCTGTCGGGTGGAATGGAAAACATTATGGACTGCACCAGTGACTCTTCGTACTCCCGCAGTTTACGCTCCCGCTTCAACGTTGGTATGAGCCTTTGTACGCTGTCCCGGTAGCGAGGATCTAGGAGGGTGTACACCCAATAATCAGCCGAGACGAGAATGTGGGCGATGCGGCGGTCCTTTCTCAGGCACTGCAGCATGAAATCAACCATGTGCTGCAGACTCCCAACAGCCAAAGAACCGCTGTCCCCTGTTTGAGGCGTGACCTCGGCCTGCTCTGCATCACCCCACCCTCGCTGTACATATTGAGTAGAGGTTTGTGTACCTCCCTCCTCTGGAGAGATGTCTTCCTCCTCCATCGACTCCTCCTCATCCTCCTCACAAAGTGTCCCCTGCCTAGGCCTTTGTGAGGAAACACGTAGCGCAGACTGTCCAGAAGCAGATGGCATTTGGGACTCCTCATCCTCCACCTCTTCCGAATCCTCATCCCTTAGTGCTTGCAGTGTTTGTTGAAGCAGGCAGATAAGGGGGACAGTCATGCTGACTAGTGCATCATCTGCACTCGCCATCCGCGTGGATTCATCGAAGGCACGCAAAACGAGGCAGATGTCCTTCATAGAGGCCCACTCAATGGTGCTGAAGTGTGAACGGCGCACAGTGCGACTTGTTTGCGCCTGATGCAGCTGGTACTCCATGACTGCTGCCTGCTGCTCACACAACCGCTCCAACATATGTAACGTTGAATTCCACCGGGTGGGTAGGTCACATATGATGCGATGTTCCGGAAGGCCAAATCGTCGCTGCAGAGCAGCGAGGCGCGATCTTGCCGTGCTGGAACGCCGCAAGTGAGCGCACTCTATGCGGACCTTGTGCAACAGTGCATTAAGATCCGGATAGTCCCTCAGAAAGCTCTTCACGACCAAGTTAAGCACATGTGCCAGACATGGGATGTGTGTGAGGTTGCCTAGGCCAAGAGCTGCCACCAGATTTCGGCCATTGTCACACACTACCAAGCCCGGCTGGAGATTCGCTGGCCCAAACCACACATCGCTCTCCTGCTTGATAGCATTCCAGAGCTCCTGCGCTGTGTGGCTTCGATTCCCCAAAGAAATTAATTTGAGTACAGCCTGTTGACGTTTGGCCACGGCTGTGCTCATATCGGTCGTAACAGGCTCCTGCTCTGCTGTTTCTGAGGAACTTGAGTAGGAGGAGGAGTCTATGTGTACAGACTGGAGTCCTGCAATCCGTGGCGTTGGAAGAACACGTACAGCGCCACTCTCCAGATCTGTACCCGGCTCCACAACATTGACCCAGTGGGCAGTGAGGGAAAGGTATCGTCCCTGTCCATGGTTACTGGTCCACGCATCGGTGGTCAGGTGGACCTTGCTACTAACGGCGTTTAGTAGCGCATGTTTTATTTTGCCCTCAACATGTTTCTGCAGGGCAGGGACGGCTCGCCTGCTGAAATAAAAGCGGCTGGGCACGTTGTATTGGGGGACTGCCAATGCCATTAAGTCCCGGAAGGTGTCAGTGTCCACCAGCCTGAATGACAGCATTTCAACTGCCAGAAGTTTGGCAATGCCAGCATTCAGAGACTGTGCTCGGGGATGGTTTGCCGAGTAAGGGCGCCTTTTATCCCATGCCTGTGCTACCAATGGCTGTGATGGATGGGAACGTGCTGCTATGGGTGGAATCTGACAGGGTCTCCGGACAACAGTGGCAGAGGTTCTTCCTTGGCGATCCTGTGAGTAAGCCGAACCAGCAGTGTGTGAGCTGGAGGAAGAGGCCCCAACACGAACTGAAGAGGTGGTAGGTGGTGCTGTACGTTGGCCTACGTCTTCAGGGTGTCTCTGCAACTCCAACTCGTGCTTGGTGCGCACATGTTTCCACATATTTGTGGTATTGAGGTTGCTGACATTTCTCCCTCTTTTGACTATCTGATGACACAGCTTGCATTTGACAAAGCAAATGTCATCTGCAACTGTGTCAAAAAAGGACCACGCACTGCAACTCTTGGGAGCGCCCGTTTTGCCTTTGGAATGAGGAATGCTCCTAACGGGTGCCGAAGTGGAGGGTACAGGCAACCAAGTCTTCCCCCTCCCTCTGCCTCCTGTTTTGGCCGGTAGGGGAATCTCTTCCTCCGAGCTGCTCCCACCACCTTCCTGTTCCTCACGCCATGATGGGTCAAGGACCTCAACATCTTCCCTCCCCTCTTCAAACAGCTGCTTCTCCGGGGTTGTCTCGCCAGCACCGTACGCACCAGAAAGTGGCAACTGAGTCTCGTCATCATCTGATGCGTACTGAGGTGTGCTGACCATTGGCACTGGCCCACTTGCCTCTTCAGATTCAGAGGGACAAAGAAGTTGTGCATCACTGCATACTCCCTCTTCTTCACATTCAGGAATGCTGCTTGGCTGGCCCCCTCTTTCCAAGCCAACAGATTCCGAGAACAGAAGTAGAGACTGTGATGGCTCCTGTCCATGTCTCTCTGACTGCCTGGGCACTTTGGCAGGTGGTAAAGAGACAGATGGTTGCTCTTCGGTGCTCTGGTCCTGAGAGGCTGTGGAAGTAATTGAAGTCGATGCGTTAGCTGCCATCCATCCGACAACGGCTTCAATTTGTTCCTCCCGCAGCAGTGGGGTACGTTGAGGTCCTACAAAGCTGCGCATAAAGGACTGTTGCCTGCTAAAACTGGGGGATGCTGATCCACTGGTGCCCGCAGCAGGCCCAGAATCCCCACGTCCTCTACCTGCAGAATCCCCACGTCCTCTCCCTGCAGAATCCCCACGTCCTCTCCCTGCTGAAACTCCACGCCCACGCCCACGCACCTTACTCCCTGCCTTCTTCATCTTGCCAGACTGCTTAAGATAGGCAGAAAAGTACAAAGGGGGGCCTTAGTGTGCTTATTCCTGAACAGCTGGTTACAGGTACAAGAAACACTAATTTTATGAAGTGTGTGTGGACTACACTTTAATAGGAGCTGATGTGGCCTACACAAGTTCCAAATGTAGTGTTTGGTGAACTTTTTTTGTGGTTTCTTTGTTGGAAACAAACTCAAAGTATGTGAACAAAGAATTGAAACTGATAGTATCACCAACTTTTTGGAGCTATTACAATGCAGGCAGGTAACCTACAATGCAAAAGATGAGGCTCCAAAAAAATTGGGTAATACTAATCTGGCTGTGCCTGCAGGGTACAAGCCAGAAAAAAAGGCTCCTCTATCTACTCCTATATGGTGTTTGCGACCAACCAATGTTGATGGATACGGATGGATGTACACTAATAGGAGAAGAAAAAATGAGCTGCACTCAAAGACAAATATGTGTGAGGCAGTGACGCACGTTGAGCGTCCTACAACCAGACGTAGCTGCAGGACACTCTACTCTGCGTGAGCTGCACTCACACACAGTCAGAGACCTCTCAGACAGCCGTGAACAGTGCAGCTAAGTGGGCACTGGCACTGACAGGCTGCAGAAAGGCTCCGCTGTGTACTCCTACAGTGGGGCAAAAAAGTATTTAGTCGGTCAGCAATAGTGCAAGTTCCACTACTTATAAAGATGAGAGGCGTCTGTAATTTACATCATAGGTAGACCTCAACTATGGGAGACAAACTGAGAAAAAAAAATCCAGAAAATCACATTGTCTGTTTTTTTTTCATTTTATTTGCATATTATGGTGGAAAATAAGTATTTGGTCAGAAACAAAATTTCATCTCAATACTTTGTGATATATCCTTTGTTGGCAATGACAGAGGTCAAACGTTTTCTATAAGTCTTCACAAGTTTGCCACACACTGTTGTTGGTATGTTGGCCCATTCCTCCATGCAGATCTCCTCTAGAGCAGTGATGTTTTTGGCTTTTCGCTTGGCAACACGGACTTTCAACTCCCTCCAAAGGTTTTCTATAGGGTTGAGATCTGGAGACTGGCTAGGCCACTCCAGGACCTTGAAATGCTTCTTACGAAGCCACTCCTTCGTTGCCCTGGCGGTGTGCTTTGGATCATTGTCATGTTGAAAGACCCAGCCACGTTTCATCTTCAATGCCCTTGCTGATGGAAGGAGGTTTGCACTCAAAATCTCACGATACATGGCCCCATTCATTCTTTCATGTACCCGGATCAGTTGTCCTGGCCCCTTTGCAGAGAAACAGCCCCAAAGCATGATGTTTCCACCACCATGCTTTACAGTAGGTATGGTGTTTGATGATGCAACTCAGTATTCTTTATCCTCCAAACACGACAAGTTGTGTTTCTACCAAACAGTTCCAGTTTGTTTTCATCAGACCATAGGACATTTTCCCAAAACTCCTCTGGATCATCCAAATGCTCTCTAGCAAACTTCAGACGGGCCCGGACATGTACAGGCTTAAGCAGTGGGACACGTCTGGCACTGCAGGATCTGAGTCCATGGTGGCGTAGTGTGTTACTTATGGTAGGCCTTGTTACATTGGTCCCAGCTCTCTGCAGTTCATTCACTAGGTCCCCCCGCATGGTTCTGGGATTTTTGCTCACCGTTCTTGTGATCATTCTGACCCCACGGGGTGGGATTTTGCGTGGAGCACCAGATCGAGGGAGATTATCAGTGGTCTTGTATGTCTTCCATTTTCTAATTATTGCTCCCACAGTTGATTTCTTCACTCCAAGCTGGTTGGCTATTGCAGATTCAGTCTTCCCAGCCTGGTGCAGGGCTACAATTTTGTTTCTGGTGTCCTTTGACAGCTCTTTGGTCTTCACCATAGTGGAGTTTGGAGTCAGACTGTTTGAGGGTGTGCACAGGTGTCTTTTTATACTGATAACAAGTTTAAACAGGTGCCATTACTACAGGTAATGAGTGAGGAAAGAGGAGACTCTTAAAGAAGAAGTTACAGGTCTGTGAGAGCCAGAAATCTTGATTGCTTGTTTCTGACCAAATACTTATTTTCCACCATAATATGCAAATAAAATGAAAAAAAAACAGACAATGTGATTTTCTGGATTTTTTTTTCTCAGTTTGTCTCCCATAGTTGAGGTCTACCTATGATGTAAATTACAGATGCCTCTCATCTTTTTAAGTGGTGGAACTTGCACTATTGCTGACTGACTAAATACTTTTTTGCCCCACTGTATATAGTGTTTGCAACCACCGTAGATGGAGACGGATGGATGCACACTAATAAAAGAAAAAATGAGCTGCAATAAAAGAAAAATGTGTGAGGCAGTGACACGCTGAGCGTCCTACAACCAGACGTAGCTGCAGGACACACTACTCAGCGTGAGCTGCACTCACACACAGTCAGAGACCTCTCAGACAGCCGTGAACAGTGCAGCAAAGTGGACACTAGCACTGAAAGGCTGCAGAAAGGCTCCGCTGTCTACTACTAGTGTTTGCAACCAACGTATATGGATACGGATGGAAGCACACTAGATTGAAATTATGTAAAAAATGCAGCTCAAAAATTAAAAGATGTATGAGGCAGCAGTGAGGCACGCTGGGCAGCCTACAACCTGACGTGGCTGCAGGACCCACTCCACAGCGTGAGCTGCACTCACACAGCCCTTGCAGACAGCTGTGAACACTGCTGCTAGGGCAAAGAAGGCTACAGTGGTGGTTTATGTAGCCTTGGTAAAGCACTAGATGTTTGGTGGAATCGCTATTTCTAACTGTCCCTCACAGTCTTCTACAGCAGCCTGTCCCTAACTGAATTCACAGCAGAGTGAACCAGAAATGGCGGCTGCGGTGGCTTTTATAGTGCATCATGACATCATTTTGGCAGCCAATCACAGCCATGCCAATAGTTAACATGCCTACATGCCTAATAGGATGTGCCCACACTTCGGAGGATTCCCATTGGCTTAATCAAAGCAAGCAGGCTCATAGCATGATGGGAACTTCCGATTCCGATTCCGGTATCCGATATGACAAAAGTATCGGAAGTCAGTATCGGAATTCCGATACCGCTAATATCGGCCGATACCCGATACTTGCGGTATCGGAATGCTCAACACTATTCCTGACACCATACTGCTGTCGTGAGTTGGATGCTGTGTGGTAGATCCTTGACATGGAACTCGTTGTTGCAAGGTTGAAATAGAGATGGGGGTCCTTTCTCCAATGTATTTGTTAACATGCTTGTCACAGAATATGGGGCGTGCATATGTCCCAAGCATACGTTTCCTATTATGACCCATCCCAGGTCTAGCATTTGGGCATAGGGAGCATTGTGGAGTCCATTGATATGACTTCTCCCTTTATGAACCTGTAGGACATCTCTTCCCAACAGCAGTATTATCTGTGCCTGATGGTTGAGTTCTGGTATAAGGTGTGCTATGCATTTCAAGTGAGCATGACGGATTGCCACATCTAGCCTAGGTATTTCAGATCTGTTATCTGGGATCTGATTACACTCGATGATTGTAGGTAGTGGTAGGCAGAATCGTCTGTCTATGGACTTAATTTGGTAGTCAGTGGCTTTTCTACCTGCTGTCGTCACAGTACCTGCACATGTCTTTAATGAGTATGGAGTGCTTGGCCCTTTGATATTGAATAGGTCAAAAAATGTTCATCTAGCCAGGGATCAATTACTTTGATCATCCAAGATAGCATACAGTCTCACACCTTTGTCTCTATGACCCTTTGGGTACACTCTGACGAGGCATATTTTTGAACAGGACCTACTGTCTATTGTCCCTTTACAGACTTCATTACATTGTGAAGTGATCTCTGGCGTAGCTGCATCAGTGCTCCTTTCCTCCCCGCCATGCTCACTGTCAGCTGGTGTGTTTTGTGCACTCCATGGAGCTGGGCCAGGGTTTAGAGCAGTGTTATAATCTGTGGTGCCACATTCTGTGCATTTTACACTGACCTTACAATCCTTGGCGAGATGAGTTGTGGATGAGCAGCACTTGTAGCAGATACCATTCTCTTTCAGGAAGCTTTTGCGATCTGGCATAGATTTTCCTCTGAAGGCTCTGCATTTCAGGAGAGGATTAGGCTTCTGATGGAGCAGGCACTGCTTGTCAGGGTTCTGTTCCTTTGTCTCTGATTGAGAGCAGCCAGCAGACCTGTAATTGGAACTTGGAGAAGAAACATAAGTCTTGTGCACTGCCACAGATGTTCTGTGTGGATTTGCAGCTGGTGGTGGTGTGGGATATGACATTGCAAAGTCAAAGCTGGGATCATTTCTGATTGTCGCTTGTTCATGTATAAAATCTACAAAAACGGAGCAGGGAGGGAATGAAACACTGTGTTTGTATTTGTACGTGGAACCAAGTGTGAGTCACCTCTCCTGTAGATTGTAGGGCAACTTTTGGAATATAGGGTTCACACCTTTGGCTGTGTCAAGGAATTCAAATCCTTGTAGGTCACCTTCACATTTGGCAACTAGAACTTCCTTTATCAGGTCACCTAGTTCTCTAAGTTTCTGGAGACTAGAGATGAGCGACTTTGCCTTTTTTAGGGTCGATTCGGGTTTCACGAAACCCGACTTTCTCAAAAGTCGAGTCGAACGAAATCGGCCGACTATAGGGAAAAGTCGGGGTCCAACTGAAACACGAAACCCAATGCAAGTCAATGGGGAAGCAAAGTCATCAGGGAGTGGAGGACAGTAAACACACCTAGAGTGCCCATTTCAATGCCAGCAACATCAATTCTTATTACTTAAGCTTGTCAGCCTTAATTTACTTTATAATAATAGTTACACATTGAAAACTGGGGGTTATTTGGCTAAAGTTGTGGGGGGGGGGGGTAGGGCTGGCTCCAGATTTTCATGTGGCCCAGGCCAAAGAGTGTCAGTGGGCCCCTTTAACATATACCACAATTCATGATGCTCCAATACGGCAGAGAAATATTGGTATAGTACAATGTAAAATACTTCACTTCTTACATGACATGCCTGATATCGATTTTAAATTCTCCAATAGCTCAAAAAATGGACAGTATATTACTCCATACAGTATTATGGCCACCACATAGTGCGCCACGCAGAATAATGAGCCCCATATATTTCTCCATACAGAATAATTGGTCCCATATAATGTTCCATACAGTATATGACGAGCTCCACATAATGCTACAGTATATGTTGGTCCCCATGGATGATGCTCCACTGTCTTATGGGCTCAAATAATGCTCCATACATAATGGGCCCCATTTCTAAGGCTCCAGTGTATAATGTGCCCCGTGAATGCTGCTCCAGTGTATGATGTCCCCCATTTGGAATGCTCCAGTATATGATGGGCCTCATGGATGATGCTCCAGTGTATGATGGGCCCAAATAATGCTCCATATATAATTTGCCCCATTTCTAAGGCTCCAGTGTATAATGTGCCCCATGACTGCTGCTCCAGTGTATGATGTCCCCCATTTGGAATGCTCCAGTATATGATGGGCCTCATGGATGATGCTCCAGTGTATGATGGGCCCAAATAATGCTCCATATATAATTTGCCCCATTTAGATTGTTCCAGTATATGATGGGCCCCATGGATGATGCTCCATATCTAATGGGCACCATTTATAATGCTCCAATGTATAATGTGCCCCGTAAATGCTGCTCCAGTGTCTGATGTCCCCCATTTGGAATGTTCAAGTATGTGATGGGCCAAATGGATGATGCTCCAGTGTATGATGGGCCCCATATCTCATTCTCCAGTGTATAGTGCTCCCCAAAAATTGCTCCCAACCTTTAAAAAAGTTAAATACCTCTCCTTGCTGTGCACTGCTCTACTCTGGACTCCTCAGCGTCAACATCTTCCAGCTCTCTCTGCACTTGGACTGTTTAGGCAGAGGTCATACAGACGTGATGTCATCACGCTCTCTGACCTGAATGCCACTGTCGGGAAACGTGGAAGACATCACGGCGGTGGAGCAGGGACAGGTAAGTATTGCAAGTGCTGTGGCCATGGCCAAGCGGGGGGGCACTCGTGGGTGGCAGCACTGGCACATGGGCCCTCATAGTATGCTGGTGTGTCTGATGGCGAGTGGGCCCTCCCACTGGCAGAGACACTTTTGCATACTATGAGGGCCCCCCACCTGCTCAGGGAACCGGCACTTTCATCTGCACCTTCCTCTGTGTCACTGTGTAAGGTGGTATAGTATGCGGGAAGGGGCACCTGAGTTTCATCAGAGTCAGATTCTGGCTCTGTAGAGTGCGAGGGGAATGTAGCGCTGTGGGTGAATGTACCAGCAGAATCATCTAGCAGTGGCTGTGCATCAGTGCACTCCATGTCAGATTCATCTTGGACTGGGGAATTCAGGATTTGACTTGATAACCCTGGCATGGTATGTGAAAAGAGCTCCATGGAGTAATCTGAAGTGTGTGTTGTGGCATCCTTCACTTTTGGTGTGGGTGAAGGGCACAAGGAAAGGTGTTGTTCCTGACCAGAAGCCTCCACTGACGACTCTGTGCTTGCAGTATTTGTAACTTCAGAAGAGGAGGCAATAGAGCTGGAGGCTGTTTCGGCAATATAAGCCAAAACCTGTTCCTGATGCTCCGGCTTTAAAAGCGCTTACCTACTCCCAGAAAAGGGAACCTTAAAAGCCTTCTTGTGCCAGACGATGACGCAGGCTCAACACCTCCTGCCTTAGCTGCTATTGTGCTTTTGCCATAACCAGCAGATGCACCACCACCACCATCAGTACCAGATGCGCCCCTACGCCCACGTGCGAGGCCTCTTCCACCATACCTCCTCATGATTGGGAAAATGTACCAAAAATACCAGCAGAGATATGTGTTGTGAATTCTCTCTCTGGCTTCCCTCTGGTGATTACTGAAGATAGTGGAGCTGGTCAGATTGAGAGTTCTGTTTCTGGGCTCCCTCTGGTGGTTACTGGAGGTAGTGGAGCTGATCTGATTGACAGAGGCTTGCCACCTGATAATGAGGAAGACGATTGGAGATCTGGGGTTTCTGATTGGGATTTAAGACAGTTGACACCCTCTATCCCTGCTGGTGATTTTCTTCCTGTGCCTCCTGAGGTCTGATGTCTCCTGCTCTTTCCTTGCATGTTCAGCTAAGTGGTTCATTTGCTATTCTGCTTGCATTTGATCTGGTATTGTTTATCTCTGCTTTGTGCGGGTCTGCTAGTTCCGGCTGGGGCTGTGCTGAATCACCGCCCATATGTTACTGCATGTGCCAGTTTGTTTTGTCCCCTTTTATATTGGTCTCTTTTTGTTATGCTTTCAGAATATACCAGAGTGCTGATATAGTGAGGGCAAAGTCGTGCGACTTCAGTGTTTTTGTGAATCAGACATGTTGGACTTTTTGCAGGGTTTTTTGCGTGATTGCAGACAGTGTTTTTCCTTTCCTGTCCTGTCTAGTCAGTGTGGGCCCCATCGTTTTCTCAGTCTATTTTTCTGCCTGTGTTTGTGTTTTTATCTTGTCTCACTGACAATATATGTTTGGGGGCTATCTATTCCTTTGGGGTCTGCTCCGGGGCAGTTTAGATTTCCCCTTTCTTGCTTTAGGCTTAGTTAGCTCTCCGGCTGTGCCGAGGCATCTAGGATCATCGTAGGTATGCTCCATGGCTACTACTAGTTGTGTGGACAGGATCAGGAGGTCTGCATCCACTTAGTTACCAACCTCTCTGGTTTTCTGTGGCTTAGCCTGGGCCTGCTATCCTCCTCGGTGACCCATTCATAACAGAATCACCAGCCTAACTATAGACTCTAGGGTACTCTAAAGAAGGAAAGAATTTAAAAAAAAAAAAAGTGTCAGAATTTTTTTATCATATATTTTTTCCTCTTTTTTTCTGGGGCTGTAGGAGGATATTTTTTGTCTAAATGGAGACTAAGCAATTGTCTGATCGTGTTGAGCAGCTTTCTGCCTATCTCGCTAAATCATCTGCTGTTGAACCAAAAATCCCTACTCCTGATGTGTTTTCTGGGGATCGGTCTAAATTTTTGAATTTTAAGAATA
Organism: Dendrobates tinctorius; assembly: GCF_039654945.1. Taxonomy (NCBI): domain Eukaryota; kingdom Metazoa; phylum Chordata; class Amphibia; order Anura; family Dendrobatidae; genus Dendrobates; species Dendrobates tinctorius. The sequence goes on from NW_027361717.1 coordinate 19,559,044, forward strand.
ATTGTAAATTATTTTTTGCTTTGAAACCTAACTCATCGGGGAGCTCTGTGCAGCAGGTTAAAATTGTCATCTCCCTGCTATATGGCGATCCCCAGGATTGGGCCTATTCTTTGACACCCAGAGATCCTATTCTGGCTAATGTGGATGCGTTTTTTCAAGCCTTGGGGTTGTTGTATGATGAACCTAATGCTATTGATCAAGCTGAAAAAACTTTATTGGCATTGAACCAGGGTCAGGATTCTGCAGAGTTATATTGTCAAAAATTCCAAAAGTGGGCTGTCCTTACTAAATGGAATGACGATGCCCTAGCAGCTCTCTTTCGGAAGGGTTTGGCAGAAACCGTAAAAGATGTTATGGTGGGATTTCCTGTTCCCTTTGGTCTTGACGACTCTATGTCATTGGCCATTCAAATTGATCGGCGTTTAAGTGAACGTAAAACTACACGAGAGGTGTTGCTGCCTTTCAAACGAACTTCTGAACCCATGCAATGTGATAGGGTTTTGTATAGGGCGCAATGTCAGGAGTTTAGAAGGCGTAATAAGTTGTGTTTTTTCTGCGGGGACGCGTCTCATACTATTGCTGTCTGCCCTAAACGAGAAAAGCGTTTTGCTCACACACTTGTGGTGGGCAGTGTACAGCCTAAGTTCCTTTTGGTGATTACCCTGCTCTGCTCCTTGTCTGTATTCTCTGCTAAGGCCTTTGTTGATTCAGGAGCAGCTTTGAATCTGATGGATTTGGACTTTGCTGAACGTTGTGGTTATCCCATGATACCCCTGCGGACTCCTATCCCTTTGAGGGGTATTGATGTTACTCCCTTGGCGGAGAATCAACCCAAGTTTTGGACCCAGGTGATAATGTGGGTCGCCCCAGACCAACAAGAAAATTGTAAATTTTTGGTGTTGCACAATTTGCATGATACTATTGTTCTGGGTTTCCCTTGGTTGCAAACTCATAATCCCTTTTTAGATTGGAAATCTATGTCTGTGGTGAGTTGGGGTTGTCAGTGTGTTCTTAGTGACACTCCTGTTTTCTCCACCTCTCCCCAGTCTCATGATATTCCTGACTATTTGGCTGATTTTTCTGATGTATTCAGTGAGAGTAAGTCTGTGTCTTTGCCTCCTCATTGGAGTTATAACTGTGCAAATGAGTTATTGCCCGGGGGTAAATTTCCCAAGGGTCGGATTTTCAACTTATCGGTACTTGAACATGATGCTATGCGATCTTATATCAAGGAGTCGTTGGAGAAGGGTCAAATTAGACCATCCTATTAACCTTTAGGAGCTGTTTTTTTTTGTGGCCAAGAAAGATGGTTCATTAAGGCCATGTATTGACTATCGTTCCCTTAACAAAATCACTGTTAAATATCAGTACCCGTTACCCCTGATTTCTGATTTATTTTCCAGAGTTAAAAGTGCCTGTTGGTTTACCAAGCTTGACCTCAGGGGGCGTATAATCTTATTCGCATCAAGCATGGGGATGAATGGAAGATGGCGTTTAATACTCCGGAGGGACATTTTGAGTACCTGGTGATGCCTTTTGGGCTCACTAATACCCCTTCTGTCTTCCAGTCTTTTATGAATGATATTTTCCGGGACATTGTGGATAAGTTTTTGATAATTTATCTGGATGATATTTTGATCTTTTCCAGTGATTGGGATTCTCATGTGGAACATGTCCGGACTGTGTTCCGGATTTTGAGGGAAAATTCTCTGTATGTTAAGGGATCGAAGTGCCTCTTTGGTGTACAGATGATTTCATTTTTGGGATTCATTTTGTCCCCTTCGGCTATTGAAATGGACCCGGCCAAGACACAGGCCATTTATGATTGGGTTCAACCCACTTCTCTGAAGGCTCTCCAAAAGTTTTTGGGTTTTGCTAATTTCTACCGTAAATTTATAAGTAATTTTTCTGGTATTGTTAAACCTCTTATTGATTTGACCAAAAAGGGCGCTGATGTGGTGAATTGGTCTCCAGAGGCAGTTTCAGCATTTCAGGAGCTTAAGCGGAGATTCACTTCTGCTCCGTTCTACAGCAACCTGATGCCTAACTCCCATTTTAGGTGGAGGTAGATGCTTCTGAGATTGGTGCAGGAGCCGTTTTGTCCCAAAGAAATCCAGTGACTTCTATGATGAATCCCTGTGCCTTTTTTTTCGAAAATTTTCTCCGTCTGAATGTAACTATGACATGGGGAATCGGGAATTATTGGTCATGAAGTGGGCATTTGAAGAGTGGAGACATTGTTTGGAGGGAGCTAGACATCAAGTTGTGGTCCTCACCGATCACAAGAATTTGATTTATCTTGAATCAGCCAAGCGCTTAAATTCTAGACAGGCTAGGTGGACCTTGTTTTTCATGCGTTTTAATTTTGTGGTCTCCTTTCTTCCGGGCACTAAGAATTTTAAGGAGAACGCCCTTTCTAGGAGTTTCTTTGCGGATTCTCTTGATGTGACCGAGCCTACTACCATTCTAAATGAGGGTGTAGTTCTTTCCTCCATCTCACCCGATTTGAGACGTGCCCTAGAGGAATTTCAGGAGGACAAACCTAAACGTTGCCCTATGGGAAAATTGTATGTCCCTGACCAGTGGAGGAAAAGAGTAATGTCTGAAATTCATTGCTCCGCGTTGGCTGGTGATCTAGGTATTTTTGGTACCAGAGATTTGGTGAGTCGGTCTTTTTGGTGGCCTGCCTTATCTCTTGATGTCGTCAGGAATTTTGTGCATTCAAGCAAAAAAGGAAGCACACTGTAGCGCCAAACCATGCAAACATGAAAAATGAATAATGAATTGCATTACTGCATTAGAAGTATGAAAAATTGAGAAAGTTTAGCGCATAAAATGGCCAAGTTATGTGTACCTGGAAGCCACGCTAAGGCCTTTCTCGTTTTCCAGGTCCCTATTCTATGCCAATCCTCACTAAGACTATAGTCTCCATCTGAATAGGAACCTATGAAAAATCCTCTGTTAGGGCTGAAGTCTATATCTCTGTGGAGGGGAAATGGCCCTGGTTTGATTAAAAATGCCTGCAGCTAACAGGTGGAGTGCTCAATCAGAAGGTAAATGAATACAAATTTCAAAAACTGACTGTCACATCCAAGCATAAGCATAGTGTGAACAGGTGCTTAACCTAGAGTCACCAACTCATATACATTCAAGCAAAAAAGGAAGCACACTGTAGCGCCAAACCACGCAAACATGAAAAATGAATAATGAATTGCATTACTGCATTAGAAGTAGAGTTGAGCGAAACGGGTCGGTCAATTTCAAAAGTCGCCGACTTTCGCAAAAGTCGGGTTTCATGAAACGAAACCAAATAGCGTGAGGAAGGCCATGAGGTCGGCAACCATGGCGCCAAAGTCACGTTTGAAATGATGCTTCAGAGCCCTTTTTCAGCCAATGATGGAGGACGCACAATGTGGGCAACGCGATGACATAGGCAGCGGTCACCACCATCTTTGAGAAGGGCATACAAGTGATTGGCTTGCTTTGTGTGGCGTCACAGGGGCTATAAAAGGGCGTGCACGCCGACCGCCATCTTATTTCTGCTGATCTCAGAATAGGGAGAGCTGCTGCTGCTGCTGCTGGTTCTGTAGGGAGAGCGTTAGGCAGGGAAGAAAATACAGTTGTGGCCAAAAGTATTGACACTCCTGCAATTCTGTCATATAATACTCAGTTTCTTCCTGAAAATGATTGCAAGCACAAATTCTTTGGTATTATTGTTTTCATTTAATTTGTCTTAAATGAAAAAACACAAAAGAGAATGAAGCAAAAATCAGAACATTGATCATTTCACACAAAACTCCAAAAATGGGCCAGACAAAAGTATTGGCACCCTCAGCCTAATACTTGGTTGCACAACCTTTAGCCAAAATAACTGCGACCAACAGCTTCCGGTAACCATCAATGAGTTTCTTACAATGCTCTGCTGGCATTTTAGACCATTCTTCTTTGGCAAACTGCTCCAGGTCCCTGATATTTGAAGGGTGCCTTCTCCAAACTGCCATCTTTAGATGTCTCCACAGGTGTTCTATGGGATTCAGGTCTGGACTCATTGCTGGCCACCTTAGAAGTCTCCAGTGCTTTCAATCCAACCATTTTCTAGTGCTTTTTGAAATGTGTTTTGGGTCATTGTCCTGCTGGAAGACCCATGACCTCTGAGGGAGACCCAGCTTTCTCACACTGGGCCCTACATTATGCTGAAAAATTTGTTGGTAGTCTTCAGACTTCATAATGCCATGCACACGGTCAAGCAGTCCAGTGCCAGAGGCAGCAAAGCAACCCCAAAACATCAGGGAACCTCTGCCATGTTTGACTGTAGGGACCATGTTCTTTTCTTTGAATGCCTCTTTTTTTCTCCTGTAAACTCTATGTTGATGCCTTTGCCCAAAAAGCTCTACTTTTGTCTCATCTGACCAGAGAACATTCTTCCAAAACGTTTTAGGCTTTTTCAGGTAAGTTTTGGCAAACTCCAGCCTGGCTTTTTTATGTCTCGGGGTAAGAAGTGGGGTCTTCCTGGGTCTCCTACCATACAGTCCCTTTTCATTCAGATGCCGACGGATAGTACGGGTTGACACTGTTGTACCCTTGGACTGCAGGGCAGCTTGAACTTGTTTGGATGTTAGTCGAGGTTCTTTATCCAACATCTGCACAATCTTGCGTTGAAATCTCTTGTCAATTTTTCTTTTCCGTCCACATCTAGGGAGGTTAGCCACAGTGCCATGGGCTTTAAACTTCTTGATGACACTGCGCACGGTAGACACAGGAACATTCTGGTCTTTGGAGATGGACTTGTAGCCTTGAGATTGCTCATGCTTCCTCACAATTTGGTTTCTCAAGTCCTCAGACAGTTCTTTGGTCTTCTTTCTTTTCTCCATGTTCAATGTGGTACACACAAGGACACAGGACAGAGGTTGAGTCAACTTTAATCCATGTCAACTGGCTGCAAGTGTGATTTAGTTATTGCCAACACCTGTTAGGTGCCACAGGTAAGTTACAGGTGCTGTTAATTACATAAATTAGAGAAGCATCACATGATTTTTCGAACAGTGACAATAATTTTGTCCACCCTCTTTTTTATGTTTGGTGTGGAATTATATCCGATTTGGCTTTAGGACAATTTTTTTTGTGTTTTTTCATTTAAGACAAATTAAATGAAGATAATAATACCAAAGAATTTGTGTTTGCAATCATTTTCAGGAAGAAACTGAGTATTATCTGACAGAATTGCAGGGGTGTCAATACTTTTGGCTACAACTGTACAAAAAACTGCTTCTGCTGCTAGCGATTTTGCCTGTACAACACACCAGTTAGTGTGCAGTGCAAGGGGAGGCTATATTTTGGTGCATCAGCTCTGTTGGTTATTAGGCCTTATAAGGCTCCCTGATAGCTGCATTGCTGTTTTCACACTGCTGTGCAAACTGCTTTTTTAAAAGCAAAAATACTTTTCATCCTATTTTTTGCCCAGTTACCAAGCGTTCATTTTTCCACACTTTTGTGTGCAGCAGTCCTGCTTATTAGGCTGCCTGCTGCCATACTTGGGACTGAGAGCATCATTATCAGCTTGCTAAAATCTCTAGGGAGATTCAAATTCTCCCCAGTCCTATATAGACATTTTATACACCATCCAATTTCAGCCTGTTATATTGAGGTGTAATCTACACTGGGCCTGAGATAATAGTTCAGTTTCCTCAAGTCTATAGGGAGATTCAAATTCTCCCCTGTCCTATATAGACATTTTATACACCATCCAATTTCAGCCTGTTATATTGAGGTGTAATCTACACTGGGCCTGAGATATAGTTCAGTGTCCTCAAGTCTGTAGGGAGATTCAAATTCTCCCCAGTCCTATATAGACATTTTATACACCATCCAATTTCAGCCTGTTATATTGAAGTGTAATCAACACTGGGCCTGAGATAATAGTTCAGTGTCCTCAAGTCTGTAGGGAGATTCAAATCTCCCCAGTCCTATATAGACATTTTATACACCATCCAATTTCAGCCTGTTATATTGAGGTGTAATCTACACTGGGCCTGAGATATTAGTTCAATGTCCTCAAGTCTGTAGAGAGATTCAAATTCTCCCCAGTCCTATATAGACATTTTATACACCATTCAATTTCAGCCTGTTATATTGAGGTGTAATCTACACTGGGCCTGTGATATTAGTTCAGTGTCCTCAAGTCTGTAGAGAGATTCAAATTCTCCCCAGTCCTATATAGACATTTTATACACCATCCAATTTCAGCCTATTATATTGAGGTGTAATCTACACTGGGCCTGAGATAATAGTTCAGTGTCCTCAAGTCTGTAGGAAGATTCAAATTCTGCCCAGTCCTATATAGACATTTTATACACCATCCAATTTCAGCATGTTATATTGAGGTGTAATCTACACTGGGCCTGAGATATTAGTTCAGTGTCCTCAAGTCTGTAGGGAGATTCAAATTCTCCCCAGTCCTATATAGACATTTTATACACCATCCAATTTCAGCCAGTTATATTGAGGTGTAATCTACACTGGGCCAGAGATAATAGTTCAGTGTCCTCAAGTCTATAGGGAGATTCAAATTCTCCCCAGTCCTATATAGACATTTTATACACCATCCCATTTCAGCCTGTTATATTGAAGTGTAATCTACACTGGGCCTGAGATAATAGTTCAGTGTCCTCAAGTCTCTAGGAAGATTCAAATTCTCCCCAGTCCTATATAGACATTTTATACACCATCCAATTTCAGCCTGTTATATTGAAGTGTAATCTACACTGGGCCTGAGATAATAGTTCAGTGTCCTCAAGTCTGTAGGGAGATTCAAATTCTCCCCAGTCCTATATAGACATTTTATACACCATCCAATTTCAGCCTGTTATATTGAGGTGTAATCTACACTGGGCCTGAGATATTAGTTCAGTGTCCTCAAGTCTGTAGAGAGATTCAAATTCTCCCCAGTCCTATATAGACATTTTATACACCATTCACTTTCAGCCTGTTATATTGAGGTGTAATCTACACTGGGCCTCAGATAATAGTTCTGTGTGCTCAAGTCTGTAGGGAGATTCAAATTCTCCCCAATACTATATAAACCTTGTACCTTGTTTTACAGTACTATATTGCTGGTGGTATTTTGGGTACATTTTCCCAAAAATGAGGAAGTGTGTTGGAAGAGGCCGTGGAAGTGGGCGGGAGTTGCTAACTGGTAATGATGGTGTTGGTGGTGGTGGTGGATCTGCTGGTAGTGGCAAAAACACAATAGCACCTAATTCAGGAGGTGTTGAGCCTGCATCATCGTCTGGCTCCACAAGGCCTTGAAGGCTCCCTTTTCTGGGAGTAGGTAAACTGCTTTTAAAGCCGGAGCTTCAGGAACAAGTTTTGGCTTACATTGCTGACACAGCCTCCAGCTCTATCGCCTCCTCTTCTGAACTTTCAAAAAATAAAAGCACTGAGTCATCATTGGAGGCTCATGGTCAGGAACCACACCTTTCCTTGTGTCCTTCACCCCTACCAAAAGTAAAGGATGCGGCAGGCCGCACTACAGATTACTCCATGGAGCTCTTTTCACATACCATGCCTGGGTAATCAAGTCAAATCGTGAATTACCCAGTCCAAGAAGAATCTGACATGGAGTGCACTGATGCACAGCCACTGCTAGATTTATCTGCTGGTACATTCACTCAGAGCACTACATTGTCCTCGCAGTGTACTGAGCCAGAATCTGACCCTGATGAAACTCTGGTGCCCCTTCCCGCATACTATATCACCTTACATGGTGACGCAGAGGAAGGTGCACATGACATTGAAGAGGAGGTGATGGATGACCCAGTTGTTGACCCAGATTGGCATCCATTGGGGGAAGAGGGTGCCACTGCTAATAGCTCAGAAGAGGAGGAGGAGCATCCGCAGCAGACATCGACATCGCAACAGCTGTTATCTGGCAGGCCCGGAGCAGTCCAAAAGCGGGTTAAAAAACCAAAAGAGTTGCAGGACAGCTAGGCCAGACGGTCAAATTAGCACAGCGTGCAAGGCCTAAAAACATCTTCCATAGAAGTAAGAGTGCAGTGTGGCACTTTTTTGAACAAAATCCTAATGATCAGGCAAAGGTTATCTGTAAGAAGTGCGCAAAGACCTTTAGCCGAGGGAAAAATCTGTATACCAGTTGCATGCTTAGACATTTAACCACCATGCACTTGCAAGCGTGGATGGACTACCAAACCTCACGTACCACATGTGCAACTGCTCCCAATGAAGGTAGTCAGCAACGCTACATCATTTCCCCCACTGTAAGCCCACTGGTTAGCACACCACCAGCAGCAAATGTTGAGGTGTCATCGCAAGGCCAAATTAGTCAGGGAATCACAATGTTATTGCTATGAAAGACTGAATCTAGGCCATCAGAAAGAACACCAACTCCATCACCATCATCAACCCTCTCTCAGTCCGCCATGTCCACCGCTAGTTCCACCATATGCAGATCTCAAGTCCAGCTCACCCTACCAGAGACTATGAGTAGGACAAGAAAGTGCTCATCCTCTCATCCGCGTACACTGGGTTTGAAAGCCCAGATTGCCAAACTAATCTAGTTAGAGATGATGCCCTACCGGTTGGTTGAAAGCGAAGCTTTCCGCGAACTCATGGCCTACGCAGTACCACGCTATGACCTACCCAGTCGGCACTTCTTTTCTCGCAAAGCCATCCCAGCCCTCCACCTTCATGTGAAAGACCGCATTGTCCATGCACTCAAGGAATCAGTGAGTGGAAAGGTGCACCTCACAACAGATGCATGGTCCATTAGGCATGGCCAGGGTCGTTACGTGTTCATCACTGCGCATTGGGTTAATGTGGAGGATGCAGGGTCCACAGGGGACAGCGGTGGTGGGACAGTGCTGCCTAGCCCACGGTGTAGGAAACAGTTATGTGTAGGCGTTCGACCCTCCTCCTCCAGAATCGAAAGCTCGTCCACAGAGCACAGTCGCACGAGCACTCCATCCGCAGCTGCCAGTGTTGCACACTCAGTGTCCCACTATCAAACAGCTAGTGGTAAGCGTCAGCAGGCTGTGTTGAAGATGATGTGTTTGGGCGACAGACACACTGCGGAGATACTGGCTGACTACATGGCTGGGCAGTCTACATCTTGAGGCAGGCAAGGTAGTGATAACGGTAGGAATTTTGTGGCAGCCATAGCCCTTTCAAAACTCCAACCCATACCATGCCTGGCTCACACCTTGAACCTGGTGGTGCAGTGCTTCCTCAATAATTATCCGGAGTTAACAGGCCTGCTCCAGAAGGTCCGAAGACTGTGCTCGCACATCCGCCTGTCGCCCGTACACTCCAGTCGTATGCAGAAGCTGCAGCGATTGCTCCAACTTCCCAAGCACCGCCTAATTATCGACGTTGCAACAAGGTGGAACTCCACCCTGCACATGGTTGAGAGGCTGTGCTAACAGAGGCAGGCTGTAATGCATTTGTGGGAGGATACACGGCCAGGCACTTTGAGGGCAGACATGGAGTTGTCGGGTGTGCAGTGGTCGAAGCTGAAAGACCTCTGTAAAGTCCTTCAGTGTTTTGAGGAATGCACACGACTGGTAAGCGCAGACGACGCCATCATAAGCATGAGCATCCCACTTACGCGTCTGCTCATGCAAACTTTGACGCACATTAAGGAGCAGGCGTCTGCAGCCGAGGAGGATGAGGAAGAGGAGGAAGGAAGCCTTGATGACAGTCACCCATTGTCTGCTCCAGGACCTCTCCTGGACGAGGTGGAGGAAGAAGAGGAGGAGGAGGATGATGATGGGGATGATTATTTAGGGGAGGAGGATGCTTCTCGTGGGGCAAGTGAAAATGTTGGCGTGGCAAGGTCAGGTACAGGGTTTGGGCGTGACTGGAGGGATGTGGATTTGCCAGAAAGTGCTCCTCCAATCAGCACTCCCAGTGCATCATTGACACCTGGAGCATTGGCCCACATGTCAGATTATGCCTTGCAGATCCTAAAAAGGGACGCCCGCATTGCCAAAATGATGAACGATGACGACTACTGGTTGGCCAGCATCCTGGATCCATGCTATAAAGGCAAATTCCAAGACATCATGCTACAGGAGAACCTTGACCTAATATTGGCTAACAAACAAGCAACGCTGGTAAACCGTTTGTTTGAGGCATTCCCAGCACACAGCAGCAGTAATGGTTCTCCAACGAGCCGTAGGGGGCAACATGGAAGAGGTGTTCATGGTGCACACATCAGAAGTGGCGTTGGAGACAGGGGTTTCATGACCATGTTGATGACTGATTTTTCAAGTCCCGCTCACACGACTGGTAATACTGCATTGATTGAAAGTGACAGGAGACAGCAGTTCTCAACTATGGTTACAAACTACTTCTCGTCCCATATCGATGTTCTCCCTCACAGGTCATTCCCCTTTGACTATTGGGCCTCTAATCTGGAAGCTTGGCCTGAATTGGCACAATATGCCTTACAGGAGCTCGCTTGCCCTGCTGCTAGTGTGCTATCGGAAAGAGTCTTCAGTGCTACTGGCTCAATCCTGACAGAAAAAAGGACCCGTCTGTCGACCCAAAATATTGATAATCTAACCTTCATTAAAATGAACCATGCATGGGTTTCAAAGGATTTTGTCCCACCTTCCCCTGATGACACATAGGATGCCAGAAAAATGGCTCGATTTTATCCTCCTCTTCCTCAGACTTCTCCAATTCCTCCATTTGCAGCTGCTGAATGTCCAACATCAACATATGCCATTTTTTAAACCTCCCTATCTGGGCTGCCTCCCCCCCCCATGGTCGGGGTCACCACCTAGTGCACGCAGCCGTGCGAGTGCCATTGCCCTGGACAGGTGGGTGGGCCGACTCTTGGGCGCCGGCACTGGCACAGGGTCCCTCATAGTGCAATCAAGTGTCTCTGATGGTGGGGGTGCACACCTGCTGTCAGACACACCGGCGTACTATGAGAGGCCCAGTGCCAGTACCGACGCCCACGAGTGGGCCCTCCTTGCTTGGGCAGGGCCATAGCATTTGCAATATTTACCTCTCCCTGCACCTCCGCTGTGTAGTCTGGACTGTCAAATCCTTCCCTGGGACTGCCACTACAAATTTGGTGAACTGATAGATGATGGTTAAGACGTAGCTATGCCCTGTCCTGCTGGCCGGGCTCTAGCTTCAGATGATCAATGGCTTCCTTTGCTTAGGGACGTCGACTCACAATGAGATGCAGTGGTGGTTTATCATCAGCTTTCACAGTTTTCCTACTCACAGACGTATGACATTCCTGCCCACATTTTTAAATGTGCCCTCTCATGCTAATCCAATAGAATCGCCTACAGCCTGTGGCTTCTGTCTTTTGCACTCCAAAGTTACCTGACAGATCATGATAGGCAGTGAGGACCATGTCTACATCTCTCCCTATGATCAAAATTTGATGGAGATGAGTAACGGTGATGGGATCAACGGTACTGCGATACAGCAACACTTTCTTCACAAAGAACTGTTTTTGCTGCCTCCACACACAATGTAATTGAGGGTCAGCATCGCCTCTGAGAATTCTCCCAGGAGTTTTACCCCTGATTAGTAATTCCTAAATTTCTGCAATCACTCGACTTTATGTCTGTACTTTTATCCATCTCGTTTCCTCTTGCGGAGAGTCTGGACTGTCTTACTGAGACAGAAATATATATGAAGATTTAAAAATACCCCAACAGTGTATACTGGTGTATGCTTCAAAAACATTTCCTTTTTTTCTACTTTTTAGATTGTTGTCTAATCCATACTGAGGCTGTGAGTGTCTTTGTCGGACTCCGGAAATAAACACGGAGATTTTAAATGTTTAAACTATGCTATATATACCTGTTATCCGGTTATACTGTACCCTTTCTCAACTTTCTGCAATCTTGTCGAATCCATACTGTGCCTGAGACTGTCTGAGTCTGCCTCCTGATTACCGATGAGTGGTGTTTGAGTGGAACTGTTGGCCAAGTTCAAATTCTAGCTGTTTTGGGCAGTGTTAGATCCGTTCGTCGAACTACAACACTTTGATTAAAATTCGGCTGCTCGAGTTTCTGTTCGAGAACGTTTCGTTAAACAAAAGCGTATCTTTTTTTTCACATTAATAATGGTTTTCAATGATTATAGACAGTTTTAGGACATAGTAGCGGTGTCTGGTAGCCAGCGGTGCAGTACACCTGTGAAGGAACTACACCGTGTGTGTTTCTAATAATTATTTACCGCATATTGTCCTGAAAATCCTTTTGGGCCTAGTAACTGTGTATGCTACTCAGAAGAGGAGCCCACCCGTGAACCGAGCTATGCCGCCTGTTTATGAAAGAACCAGTTTTTGACTGCATTTACACCACTTAATACTTTGTGCCTAGTAACTGTGTATGCTACTCAGCAGAGTTGGCCACCCGTGAACCAAGCTATGCCGCCTGTTTATGTAAGAACTGTGTGCTACTCAGCAGAGGAGCCCAGCTGTTAAGCAAGCTACAGCACCTGTCGTTTGGACGCTTAATTTTTTCACATTCTTTTTGGAATGCAGTTTAGGCCTAATTCTGGAATTACGGTTAACCTGCACTTACTGGGAAATGCTTGTTCGCGGGGAAGAATTGTAATCCCAGATCCCCATCACTAACAGGGTTCAGTGTGTTATCCGCACCTGTAAGCGATACACGCTGGTCCTTTCATTGTAGCACGCGTGCAGCCCCGGACATGTAAGGGCATGACAGACCTGTGGTTGGCCGATCTCGCGTGCCAGAGCCTCGCGTGTCCCTCTAGTAAGCTGGACGCGGACCGCGGGGGCATGCCTGAGTCTCGTTCGTTAATGAATTAAGCTTGCAATCCGTGCCGCTTTTTTGTGGATGGCATGGTTGAGGTTGCCCGTGTTGAGTCCAATTAAGCCGTAGGCTCCACTCCTGGTGGTGCCCTTCTGGACATTCTTTTAAGGTTCAGCTTTGCAACCATACTGCCCCCGGAAACCAAACACTTTTCCTGACAGTGACATTCTGGTCAAAGAGCGCGTCTGTACGCCCTCTGCCTAAACAGTCCAAGTGCAGAGAGATGGAAGATGGGAACGACGAGGAGTCCAGAGTACAGGGATTCCCTAGCGAGGAGACTTATTTAATTGTTTTAAAGGTTGGGAGCAATTTTTGGGGAACACGATACTCTGGAGAATGATATCTGGGGCCCACCATTCACTGGAAAGGTGGACATCAGTCACTGGAGCAGCATTTACAGGGCCCATTATACACTGGAGCATTAGAAATGGGGCCCATTATATATGCAACATTATATGGGCCCATAACACAGTGGAGCTTCATCCATGGGGACACCATATACTGTAGCATTATGTGGAGCTCATCATATACTGTATCGAACATTATATGGGACCAATGATTCTGTATGGAGAAATATATGGGCCTCATTACTCTGTATGGCGCACTATGCGGTGGCCATAATGCTGTAAGGAGGAATATACTGTCTGTTTTAGGAGCTATTGGAGAATTTAAAATGGATATCAGTCATGTGATGTAAGAATTGAAGTATTTTTCATTGTACTGTACCGCTATTTCTCTGCCGTATCAAAGGATCATGAATTGTGTCATGTGTTAAAGGAGCCCAGTGACACTCTTTGGCCCTGGGCCCATGAAAACCTGGAGCCAGCACTACCCCCCTCCCCACAACTTTAGCCAAATAACCCCCAGTTTTCAATGCCTAACTATTATTATAAAGTAAATTAAGGTTGACAAGCTTAAGGAATAAGAATTGATGTTTTTGGCATTAAAATGGGCACTCTAGGTGTGTTTCCTGTCCTCCACTCACTGCCGACTTTTCTTCCCCATTGACTTACATTGGGTTTCGTGTTTCAGTCGGCCTTCGACTTGTCACGATAATCGGCCGATTTCGTTCTACCCGACTTTTGCGAAAGTCGGGTTTCGTGAAACCCGACTCGACTCGAAAAAAGACAAAGTCGCTCATCTCTAATTAGAAGTATGAAAAATTGAGAAAGTTTAGCGCATAAAATGGCCAAGTTATGTGTACCTGGAAGCCACGTTAACGCATTTCTCGTTGTCCAGGTCCCTATTCTATGCCAATCCTCACTAAGACTATAGTCTACATCTGAATGGGAAGCTATGAAAAATCCTCTGTTAGGACTGAAGTCTATATCTCTGAGGAGGGGAAATGGCCCTGGTTTGATTAAAAATGCCTGCAGCTAACAGATGGAGTGCTGAGTCAGAAGGTAAATGAATACAAATTTCAAAAACTGACCGTCACATCCAAGCATAAGAACAGGTGCTTAACCTAGAGTCACCAACTCATATACATTCAAGCAAAAAAGGAAGCACACTGTAGCGCCAAACCATGCAAACATGAAAAATGAATAATGAATTGCATTACTGCATTAGAAGTATGAAAAATTTAGAAAGTTTTTCGCATAAAATGGCCAAGTTATGTGTACCTGGAAGCCACATTATGGCATTTCTCGTTTTCCAGGTCCCTATTCTACGCCAATCCTCACTAAGACTATAGTCTCCATCTGAATGGGAACCTATGAAAAATCCTTTGTTAGGACTGAAGTCAATATGAAGGAATTTTGTGCAGTACTGTGGGACTTGTTCTCGGTCCAAGCCCTGCTCTCGTTCTAGTGGGTTGTTGATGCCACTGCCGGTGCCCAGGAGGCCATGGACTCATATCTCAATGGATTTTATTCCTGATCTTCCTGTCTCTCAGAGAATGACTGTTATCTGGGTGATTTGTGATAGATTTTCTAAGATGGTCCATCTTGTACCACTCCCAAAGTTGCCATCTTGTTCTGAGTTTAGTTATAGAAGGATAGGGAAAATAAGGGGAGGTCAGCTCACCAGTCTCAGTTGCGATCCATAATCCTCCTGCGCACGGAGTCACCTTGATCAGGGGCGTTGACTGAAGCAAAATAAAGGATGGAATCTCCAGCGCTGGACTTCAGTTAAAAATTCATCATTTATTATAAATTCTTAAAATCGGACTATTGTACAGTCCTATTGTACAGCCTACATATTGTAGGTTACAAAAAACACATTCAATAACATATATTACTCCTTCTGAATTACAATTTATGTGAGACTGAATAGGGTATGATATGCCAGTAACACAAGAAGTAAATCTGCAGGTTTTAACCACATAATTGCAGACTTTACAGGGATGATGTCCACATTTGGAAAAGCCTTTATATGACAACCAAGTATTATTTTTAGTTCTCCTATTGCTGATAAAAAGACAAGTCTTTGTTTACATTATTTCATTTACTAATGGTAGAGTTGAGCGAAACGGGTCGAAAAAATTCAAAAGTCGCCGACTTTTGGCAAAGTCGGGTTTCATGAAACGAAACCCGACCCTAGGATGAGGTCGGCCACGAGGTCGGCGACTTACGCGCCAAAGTCGCGTTTCAAAAGTTTGTTTTGCGCTCTTTTTCAGCCAATCAGGATCCACGGACACTGTGGGCAACGTGATGACATAGGCACGGGTCACCACCATCTTTCAGAAGGGCATGCAAGTGATTGGCTTGCTTTGGTGGGCGTCACAGGGGGTATAAAAGGGCGTGCACGCCGACCGCCATCTTACTTCTGCCGATCTTAGTATAGGGAGAGGTTGCTGCTGATTCTGTAGGGAGAGCGTTAGGCAGGGAAGAAGACAAAAAAACTGCTTCTGCTGCTAGCGATTTGGCCTGCACAACACACAAGTCACTGTGTGTGCAGTGCAAGGGGAGGCTATATTGTGGTGTATCAGTGGTGTTGGTTGTTGGGCTGCCTTTTAAGGCTTCCTGACACGCTGGCATTACTGTTTACCCACTGCTCCGCAAACTGCTTTTTTAAAAGCAATCCAATCTCCCTTATCCTCTCGTCACTTTGGTCACAGGCAGCTGTGCCATCGAGCGTGTCACATAGCGCTCAGATATCAGTGGGCCGCACACAATCCACAAGTGTCCAGTGTCCAAAAGTGTACGCAGAGATTCAAAATCTCCATTATCCTCTCGTCACTTTGGTCACAGGCAGCTGTGCCATCGAGCGTGTCACATAGCGCTCAGATATCAGTGGGCCGCACACAATCCACAAGTGTTCCCTGTCCACAAGTGTACGCAGAGATTCAAAATCTCCATTATCCTCTCGTCACTTTGGTCACAGGCAGCTGTGCCATCGAGCGTGTCACATAGCGCTCAGATATCAGTGGGCCGCACACAATCCACAAGTGTCCAGTGTCCAAAAGTGTACGCAGAGATTCAAAATCTCCATTATCCTCTCGTCACTTTGGTCACAGGCAGCTGTGCCATCGAGCGTGTCACATAGCGCTCAGATATCAGTGGGCCGCACACAATCCACAAGTGTCCAGTGTCCACAAGTGTACGCAGAGATTCAAAATCTCCATTATCCTCTCGTCACTTTGGTCACAGGCAGCTGTGCCATCGAGCGTGTCACATAGCGCTCAGATATCAGTGGGCTGCACACAATCCACAAGTATCCAGTGTCCAAAAGTGTACGCAGAGATTCAAAATCTCCATTATCCTCTCGTCACTTTGGTCACAGGCAGCTGTGCCATCGAGCGTGTCACATAGCGCTCAGATATCAGTGGGCCGCACACAATCCACAAGTGTCCACTGTCCACAAGTGTACGCAGAGATTCAAAATCTCCATTATCCTCTCGTCACTTTGGTCACAGGCAGCTGTGCCATCGAGCGTGTCACATAGCGCTCAGATATCAGTGGGCCGCACACAATCCACAAGTGTCCAGTGTCCAAAAGTGTACGCAGAGATTCAAAATCTCCATTATCCTCTCGTCACTTTGGTCACAGGCAGCTGTGCCATCGAGCGTGTCACATAGCGCTCAGATATCAGTGGGCCGCACACAATCCACAAGTGTCCACTGTCCACAAGTGTACGCAGAGATTCAAAATCTCCATTATCCTCTCGTCACTTTGGTCACAGGCAGCTGTGCCATCGAGCGTGTCACATAGCGCTCAGATATCAGTGGGCCGCACACAATCCACAAGTGTCCAGTGTCCAAAAGTGTACGCAGAGATTCAAAATCTCCATTATCCTCTCGTCACTTTGGTCACAGGCACCTGTGCCATCGAGCGTGTCACATAGCGCTCAGATATCAGTGGGCCGCACACAATCCACAAGTGTCCACTGTCCACAAGTGTACGCAGAGATTCAAAATCTCCATTATCCTCTCGTCACTTTGGTCACAGGCAGCTGTGCCATCGAGCGTGTCACATAGCGCTCAGATATCAGTGGGCCGCACACAATCCACAAGTGTCCACTGTCCACAAGTGTGTGCAGAAATTCTAAAACTCCCCTGTCCTATAGACACCTTGTACCTTGTTTTACATTACTATATAGTTTGTTGGATTTTGTCTACATTTCTACCAAAAATGAGGAAGGCTGGTGGAAGAGGCCGTGGAATTGGGCGGGGGTTGGCAGCTGGTAATGATGGTGTTGGTGGTGGATCTGATGGTAGTGGCAAGAGCAAAATAGGACCGAATGCAGGAGGTGCTGACCCTGCGTCATCGTCTGGCTACATAAGGACTCGAACGCTTAGTTTTCTAGGAGTTGGCAAACCGCTTTTAAAGGCAGAGCATCAGGAAAAAGTTTTGTCTTACATTGCTGACTCAGCCTCCAGCTCTATCGCCTCCTCTTCTTCAGTTGTAAAAAGTAAAAGCACTGAGTCGTCATTGGAGGCTCATGTTCATGAACCACACCTTTCCTTGTGTCCTTCACCCCAACCAAGATTGAAGGATGACGCAGGCCATACTACTGATTACTCCATGGAGCTGTTTTCACATACCATGCCTGGATTATCAAGTCAAATGGTGAATTACCCAGGCCAAGATGAATCTGACATGGAGTGCACTGATGCACAGCCGCTGATGGATGATTCTGCTGGTACATTCACTCAGAGCACTACATTGTCCTCGCAGTGTACAGAGCCAGATTTTGACCCTGATGAGACTCAGGTGCCCCTTCCCGCACACTATACCACCATACACGGTGACACAGAGAAAGGTGCACATGACATAGAAGAGGAGGTGATGGATGACCCAGTTGTTGACCCAGATTGGCATCCATTAGGGGAAGAGGGTGCTGCTTCCAATAGCTCAGATGAGGAGCATCCACAGCAGACATCGACATCGCAACAGCTGTTATCTGGCAGGCCCGGAGCACTCCAAAGACAGGTTCCAAACATCAAAAGAGTTGCTGGACAGCTTGTCCAGAGGGTCAAAAGATCACAGCGTGCTAGGCCGCAAAATGTCTGCCAAAGTAGGAAGAGTGCAGTGTGGCAGTTTTTTGAACAAAATCCTCATGATCAGGCCAAGGTTATCTGTAAGAAATGCGCAAAGACCTTTAGCCGAGGGAAAAATCTGAAAAATTTGAATACCAGTTGCATGCTTAGACATTTAACCAGCATGCACTTGCAAGCGTGGACACAACACCAAACCTCAAGTGCCACATGTGCAACTGATCACAACGAAGGTAGTCGGCAACGCTACATTGTTTCCCCCACTGTAAGCCCACCGGTTAGCACAGCAGCAAATGTTGAGGTGTCGTTGCAAGGCCACAGCAGTCAGGGAATCCCACTGTTATATCAACGAAAGACTGATTCTAGGCCATCAGAAAGAACACCAACTCCATCACCATCATCAACCCTCTCTCTGTCCGCCCTGTCCACCGCTACTTCCACCATATGCAGCTCTCAAGTCCAGCTCACTCTCCCAGACACTATGAGTAGGTCAAGAAAGTACTCAGTCTCTCATCCGAGTACACTGGGTTTGAACGCCCACATTGCCAAACTAATCTCGTTTGAGATGATGCCCTTTCGGTTGGTGGAAAGCACAGCTTTCCGCGAACTCATGGCCTATGCAGTACCACGCTATGACCTACCCAGTCGCCACTTCTTCTCTCACAAAGCCATCCCAGCCCTCCACCATCATGTGAAAGACCGCATTGTCCATGCACTCAAGCAGTCAGTGAGCGGAAAGGTGCACCTCACAAATGATGCATGGTCCAGTGTGCATGGCCAGGGCCGTTACGTGTCCATCACTGCGCACTGGGTTAATGTGGTGGATGCAGGGTCCACAGGGGACAGCGGTGGTGGGACAGTGCTGCCTAGCCCACGGTATAGGAAACAGTTGGCTGTAGGCGTTCGACCCTCCTCCTCCTCCTCCTCCTCCAGAAGCGACAGCTCGTCCACAGAGCGCAGTCGTACAAGCACTCCATCTGCAGCTGCCACTGTTGCACACGATGTGTCCCCCTATCGAGCAGCTAGTGGAAAGCGTCAGCAGGCTGTGTTGCAGATGATGTGTTTGGGCGACAGACACACCGCCGAGGTGCTGGCCGAGTACTTGAAGCGACAAACTGAGTCATGGCTGGGCAGTGTACATCTTGAGGCAGGCAAGGTAGTTAGTGATAACGGCCGTAATTTTGTGGCAGCCATAGCCCTTTCAAAACTCAGCCACATACCTTGCTTGGCTCACACCTTGAACCTGGTGGTGCAGTGCTTCCTCAAAAATTATACGGAGTTAACAGCCCTGCTCCAGAAGGTGCGAAGACTGTGCGCGCACATCCGCCGGTCGCCTGTACACTCCGTTCGTATGCAGAAGCTGCAGCGATTGCTCCACCTTCCCAACCACCACCTCATTATCGACATTGCAACAAGGTGGAACTCCACCCTGCACATGGTGGAGCGGCTGTGCGAGCAGAGGCAGGCCATAATGCATTTGTGGGAGGATACACGGCCAGGCACTTTGAGAGCAGACATGGAGTTGACACGGCTGGTAAGCGCAGACGACGCCATCCTAAGCATGAGCATCCCACTTATGCGTCTGCTCATGCAAACTTTGACGCACCTTAAGGAGCAGGCGTCTGCAGCCAATGTTGATGAGGAGGAAGAGGAGGAGGGAATCCTTGATGACATTCAGCCATTGTCTGCTCAGGGACCTCTCCTGGACGAGGTGGAGGAAGAAGAGGAGGAGGAGGATGATGGGGATGATTACTTAGGGGAGGAGGATGCATCTCGTGGGGCAAGTGAAAATGTTGGCGTGGCAAGGTCTGGTACAGGGTTTGTGCGTGACTGGAGGGATGTGGATTTGCCAGAAAGTGCTCCTCCACCCAGCACTCGCAGTGCATCATTGACACCGGGAACATTGGCCCACATGTCAGATTATGCCTTGCGGATCCTAAAAAGGGACCCCCGCATTGCCAAAATGATGAACGATGACGACTACTGGTTGGCCAGCATCCTGGATCCACGCTATAAAGGCAAATTACAAAACATCATGCCACAGGAGAACCTTGACCTAATATTGGCTAATAAACAAGCAACTCTGGTAAATCGGTTGCTTGAGGCATTCCCAGCACACAGCAGCGGTGATGGTTCTCACACGAGCCGTACGGGCCGGGGGCTGCTTGGCAGAGGTGTTCGTGGTGCACACAGCAGAAGTGGCGTTGGAGACAGGGGTTTCATGACAATGTTGTGGACTGATTTTTCAAATACCGCTCACACAACTGGTAATACTGCATCGATGGAAAGTGACAGGAGACAGCAGTTGTCAACTATGGTTACAAACTACTTTTCCTCCCATATCGATGTTCTCCCACACAGGTCATTCCCCTTTGACTATTGGGCCGCTAAACTGGACACCTGGCCTGAATTGGCCCAATATGCCTTACAGGAGCTCGCTTGCCCAGCTGCAAGTGTGCTATCGGAAAGAGTCTTCAGTGCAGCTGGATCAATCCTGACAGAAAAAAGGACCCGTCTGTCAACCCAAAATGTGGATGATCTAACCTTCATTAAAATGAACCACGCATGGGTTTCCAAGGATTTTGTCCCACCTTCCCCTGATGACACATAGGGTGACAGAAAAATGGCTTGCTTTGGTCCACCTCTTCCTGGTACTTCACCTATTTCGCCTTTTGCATCAGTTGAATGTCCAACATCAACATATGCCACTTTCTAAAACTCCCTAACTGTGCTGCCTCCCCCCCCATGGCCGGGGTCACCACCTAGCGCAAGACACCGTGCGAGTGCCGTTGCCCTGGACAGGTGGGTAGGCCGACTCTTGGGCGCGGGCACTGGCACAGGGTCCCTCATAGTGCAATCAAGTGTCTCTGACGGTGGTGGTGCACACCCGCGGTCAGACACACCGCTGTACTATGAGGGGCCCAGTGCCAGTACCGACGCCCATGAGTGGGCCCCCCCTTGCTTGGCCAGGGCCCCAGCATTTGCAATCTTTACCTCTCCCTGCTCCTCCGCTGTGTAATCTGGGCCGTCAAATCCATACTGTGCCTGACACCGTCTGATCCTGCCTCCTGAGACATATATTTTGAATGTGTACATTATCCATACATGTTATCCGGGGATACGGTACCCTTTCTAACCTTTGTGCAATGACGTGCAATCCATACTGGGCCTAACACCGTCTGAGCCTGCCTCATGCTGTATAGACATATATTTTGAATGTGTACGCTATCCATACATGTTATCCGGGGATACGGTACCCCTTCTAACCTTTGTGCAATGACGTGCAATCCATACTAGGCCTAACACCGTCTGAGCCTGCCTCATGCTGTATAGACATATATTTTGAATGTGTACGCTATCCATACATGTTATCCGGGGATACGGTACCCCTTCTAACCTTTGTGCAATGACGTGCAATCCATACTGGGCCTAACACCGTCTGAGCCTGCCTCATGCTGTATAGACATATATTTTGAATGTGTACGCTATCCATACATGTTATCCGGGGATACGGTACCCCTTCTAACCTTTGTGCAATGACGTGGAATCCATACTGGGCCTAACACCGTCTGAGCCTGCCTCATGCTGTATAGACATATATTTTGAATGTGTACGCTATCCATACATGTTATCCGGGGATACGGTACCCCTTCTAACCTTTGTGCAATGACGTGCAATCCATACTGGGCCTAACACCGTCTGAGCCTGCCTCATGCTGTATAGACATATATTTTGAATGTGTACGCTATCCATACATGTTATCCGGGGATACGGTACCCCTTCTAACCTTTGTGCAATGACGTGCAATCCATACTGGGCCTAACACCGTCTGAGCCTGCCTCATGCTGTATAGACATGTATTTTGAATGTGTACGCTATCCATACATGTTATCCGGGGATACGGTACCCCTTCTAACCTTTGTGCAATGACGTGCAATCCATACTGGGCCTAACACCGTCTGAGCCTGCCTCATGCTGTATAGACATATATTTTGAATGTGTACGCTATCCATACATGTTATCCGGGGATACGGTACCCCTTCTAACCTTTGTGCAATGACGTGCAATCCATACTGGGCCTAACACCATCTGAGCCTGCCTCATGCTGTATAGACATATATTTTAAATGTGTACGCTATCCATACATGTTATCTGGGGATACGGTACCCCTTCAAACCTTTGTGCAATGACGTGCAATCCATACTGGGCCTAACACCGTCTGAGCCTGCCTCATGCTGTATAGACATATATTTTGAATGTGTACGCTATCCATACATGTTATCCGGGGATACGGTACCCCTTCTAACCTTTGTGCAATGACGTGCAATCCATACTGGGCCTAACACCATCTGAGCCTGCCTCATGCTGTATAGACATATATTTTGAATGTGTACGCTATCCATACATGTTATCCGGGGATACGGTACCCCTTCAAACCTTTGTGCAATGACGTGCAATCCATACTGGGCCTAACACCGTCTGAGCCTGCCTCATGCTGTATAGACATATATTTTGAATGTGTACGCTATCCATACATGTTATCCGGGGATACGGTACCCCTTCTAACCTTTGTGCAATGACGTGCAATCCATAATGGGCCTAACACCGTCTGAGCCTGCCTCATGCTGTATAGACATATATTTTGAATGTGTACGCTATCCATACATGTTATCCGGGGATACGGTACCCCTTCTAACCTTTGTGCAATGACGTGCAATCCATACTGGGCCTAACACCGTCTGAGCCTGCCTCATGCTGTATAGACATATATTTTGAATGTGTACGCTATCCATACATGTTATCCGGGGATACGGTACCCCTTCTAACCTTTGTGCAATGACGTGGAATCCATACTGGGCCTAACACCGTCTGAGCCTGCCTCATGCTGTATAGACATATATTTTGAATGTGTACGCTATCCATACATGTTATCCGGGGATACGGTACCCCTTCTAACCTTTGTGCAATGACGTGCAATCCATACTGGGCCTAACACCGTCTGAGCCTGCCTCATGCTGTATAGACATATATTTTGAATGTGTACGCTATCCATACATGTTATCCGGGGATACGGTACCCCTTCTAACCTTTGTGCAATGACGTGCAATCCATACTGGGCCTAACACCGTCTGAGCCTGCCTCATGCTGTATAGACATGTATTTTGAATGTGTACGCTATCCATACATGTTATCCGGGGATACGGTACCCCTTCTAACCTTTGTGCAATGACGTGCAATCCATACTGGGCCTAACACCGTCTGAGCCTGCCTCATGCTGTATAGACATATATTTTGAATGTGTACGCTATCCATACATGTTATCCGGGGATACGGTACCCCTTCTAACCTTTGTGCAATGACGTGCAATCCATACTGGGCCTAACACCATCTGAGCCTGCCTCATGCTGTATAGACATATATTTTGAATGTGTACGCTATCCATACATGTTATCCGGGGATACGGTACCCCTTCAAACCTTTGTGCAATGACGTGCAATCCATACTGGGCCTAACACCGTCTGAGCCTGCCTCATGCTGTATAGACATATATTTTGAATGTGTACGCTATCCATACATGTTATCCGGGGATACGGTACCCCTTCTAACCTTTGTGCAATGACGTGCAATCCATACTGGGCCTAACACCATCTGAGCCTGCCTCATGCTGTATAGACATATATTTTGAATGTGTACGCTATCCATACATGTTATCCGGGGATACGGTACCCCTTCAAACCTTTGTGCAATGACGTGCAATCCATACTGGGCCTAACACCGTCTGAGCCTGCCTCATGCTGTATAGACATATATTTTGAATGTGTACGCTATCCATACATGTTATCCGGGGATACGGTACCCCTTCTAACCTTTGTGCAATGACGTGCAATCCATAATGGGCCTAACACCGTCTGAGCCTGCCTCATGCTGTATAGACATATATTTTGAATGTGTACGCTATCCATACATGTTATCCGGGGATACGGTACCCCTTCTAACCTTTGTGCAATGACGTGCAATCCATACTGGGCCTAACACCGTCTGAGCCTGCCTAATGCTGTATAGACATATATTTTGAATGTGTACGCTATCCATACATGTTATCCGGGTATACGGTACCCCTTCTAACCTTTGTGCAATGACGTGCAATCCATACTGGGCCTAACACTTTCTGAGCCTGCCTCATGCTGTATAGACATATATTTTGAATGTGTACGCTATCCATACATGTTATCCGGGGATACGGTACCCCTTCTAACCTTTGTGCAATGACGTGCAATCCATACTGGGCCTAACACCGTCTGAGCCTGCCTCATGCTGTATAGACATATATTTTGAATGTGTACGCTATCCATACATGTTATCCGGGGATACGGTACCCCTTCTAACCTTTGTGCAATGACGTGCAATCCATACTGGGCCTAACACCGTCTGAGCCTGCTTCATGCTGTATAGACATATATTTTGAATGTGTACGCTATCCATACATGTTATCCGGGGATACGGTACCCCTTCTAACCTTTGTGCAATGACGTGCAATCCATACTAGGCCTAACACCGTCTGAGCCTGCCTCATGCTGTATAGACATATATTTTGAATGTGTACGCTATCCATACATGTTATCCGGGGATACGGTACCCCTTCTAACCTTTGTGCAATGACGTGCAATCCATACTGGGCCTAACACCGTCTGAGCCTGCCTCATGCTGTATAGACATATATTTTGAATGTGTACGCTATCCATACACGTTATCCGGGGATACGGTACCCCTTCTAACCTTTGTGCAATGACGTGCAATCCATACTGGGCCTAACACCGTCTGAGCCTGCCTCATGCTGTATAGACATATATTTTGAACGTGTACGCTATCCATACATGTTATCCGGGGATACGGTACCCCTTCTAACCTTTGTGCAATGACGTGCAATCCATACTGGGCCTAACACCGTCTGAGCCTGCCTCTTGCTGTATAGACATATATTTTGAATGTGTACGCTATCCATACATGTTATCCGGGGATACGGTACCCCTTCTAACCTTTGTGCAATGACGTGCAATCCATACTGGGCCTAACACCGTCTGATCCTGCCTCATGCTGTATAGACATATATTTTGAATGTGTACGCTATCCATACATGTTATCCGGGGATGCGGTACCCCTTCTAACCTTTGTGCAATGACGTGCAATCCATACTGGGCCTAACACCGTCTGAGCCTGCCTCATGCTGTATAGACATATATTTTGAATGTGTACGCTATCCATACATGTTATCCGGGGATACGGTACCCCTTCTAACCTTTGTGCAATGACGTGCAATCCATACTGGGCCTAACACCATCTGAGCCTGCCTCATGCTGTATAGACATATATTTTGAATGTGTACGCTATCCATACATGTTATCCGGGGATACGGTACCCCTTCTAACATTTGTGCAATGACGTGCAATCCATACTGGGCCTAACACCGTCTGAGCCTGCCTCATGCTGTATAGACATATATTTTGAATGTGTACGCTATCCATACATGTTATCCGGGGATACGGTACCCCTTCTAACCTTTGTGCAATGACGTGCAATCCATACTGGGCCTAACACCGTCTGATCCTGCCTCATGCTGTATAGACATATATTTTGAATGTGTACGCTATCCATACATGTTATCCGGGGATACGGTACCCCTTCTAACCTTTGTGCAATGACGTGCAATCCATACTGGGCCTAACACCGTCTGAGCCTGCCTCATGCTGTATAGACATATATTTTGAATGTGTACGCTATCCATACATGTTATCCGGGGATACGGTACCCCTTCTAACCTTTGTGCAATGACGTGCAATCCATACTGGGCCTAACACCGTCTGAGCCTGCCTCATGCTGTATAGACATATATTTTGAATGTGTACGCTATCCATACATGTTATCCGGGGATACGGTACCCCTTCTAACCTTTGTGCAATGACGTGCAATCCATACTGGGCCTAACACCGTCTGAGCCTACCTCATGCTGTATAGACATATATTTTGAATGTGTACGCTATCCATACATGTTATCCGTGGATACGGTACCCCTCCTAACCTTTGTGCAATGACGTGCAATCCATACTGGGCCTAACACCGTCTGAGCCTGCCTCATGCTGTATAGACATATATTTTGAATGTGTACGCTATCCATACATGTTATCCAGGGATACGGTACCCTTTCTAACCTTTGTGCAATCACGTGCAATCCATACTGGGCGTGAGAACGGCTGGCGAGCTGTTAAGCAAGCTACAGCACCTGTCCAGACAAGTACAGGGATTCCCTAGCGAGGAGACTTATTTGATTGTTTTCTATGTTGGGACAGCAATTTTTGGGGAGCACTATACTCTGGAGAATGATAGATGGGGCCCACCATACACTGGAACATTCCAAAGGTGGACATCAGACACTGGAGCAGCATTTACAGGGCCCATTATACACTAGAGCAGTAGAAATGGGGCCCATTATGTTTGGAGCATTATTTGGGCCCATAAGACAGTGGAGCTTCATCCATGGGGACCAACATATACTGTAGCATTATGTGGAGCTCATCATATACTGTTTCAAACATTATATGGGACCAATGATTTTGTATGGAGAAATAGATGGGCCTCGTAATGAGATGTGAAAAGTGAGGTATTTTTCATTGTACTATACCGCTATTTCTCTGCCGTATCGGAGCATGATGAGTTGTGGTATGTGTTAAAGGGGCGCTCTTTCGCCCAGGGCACATGAAAACCTGCAGCCAGCCCTCCCCCCCACAAATTTAGCCAAATAACCCCCATTTTTCAGTGCGTAACTTGTATTATGAAGTTAATTAAGGTTGACAAGCTTAAGTAAGAAGAATTGATGCTTTTGGCATTCAAATGGGCACTGTAGGTGTGTTTCCTGTCCTCCTCTCACTGCCGACTTTTATTCCCCATTGACTTACATTGGGTTTCGTGTTTCGGGACGACCCCGACTTTTCCCTATAATCGGACGATCTTGCTCGACCCGACTTTTGGAAAAGTCGGGTTTCACGAAACGAAACGCGACCCTAAAAAAGCAAAAGTCGCTCAACTCTAACTAATGGTAAAAGGGTTAATGTATATTTCAGCTCCACATTAGGCTGAGTGTTTTGCAAGAGTTAACTGGTTGGGATACTCCCTATTTTCATTAATTCTTTTGTTCAACACCTGTGATTTACCAGTCTTTGTATTATTTGTAGTCGTCAGTATTGGTCTAGTGTGAACCATGAGTAAGACCTTCTAGGTCGAAACGCGTTGGTTGGAGACCACCAGAGACCCCATCTGCCTGTATGTCCTTATTCATACTTTATTCTGTCCGATTTTAAGAATTTATAATAAATGATGAATTTTTAACTGAAGTCCAGCGCTGGAGATTCCATCCTTCTTCTGAGTTGGAGCCCTTGTTTTTACAACAGGTGGTTCGGTTGCACGGGATTCCTGAGAACATTGTGTCGGACAGAGGAGTCCAGTTTGCTTCCGGATTTTGGAGAGCTTTTTGTTCCAAACTGGGAATTCAGTTATCCTTCTCCTCTGCATTTCATCCTCAGACCAATGGGCAGACTGAGAGAACAAACCAGACTTTGGAATCCTATTTGAGATGTTTCCTATCTGCTGATCAGGATGGCTGGGTCTCATTTTTGCCCTTGGCCGAATTTGTGCTAAACAATAGGGCTAGTTCTGCCACTTTGATGTCGCCCTTTTTCTGTAACTTTGGGTTTCATTCTCGATTTTCTTCACAGCAGGTGGAATCTTCGGCCTGCCCAAGTGTAGATGTGGCGCCCCTGAGGGTTCAGTCGCCACAGAGGTACTGCACCTCCTCCTGAGGTGTGGTACCCCACCATGCAGGTAAGGTGGGGACACCTGACCACACTCCAACACCTGCATCCCACACAACATAGTAGTGTAGCAAAGCACCCTTTGGTTTCTCCCTGCTTGGAACACGAAGAATGCTGGGAGGTGGGTGAAGTTTAGTCTGCACCCAAAGATTGGGAAGAGATTAGGATTTAGTCAGTCTGACAGGGTCAGAAGGAGAGAGAAGATCCCCGGAGTGGGATGGATGAGGGAAGTGCTGCAGCGGACCTTAGTGACCTGAGTCTGCTGGCACAGGAAAGAGACATTGATGGAAAGTCTGACTCTTTATAAGAAAGATAGTTTTGAGCGGAACGTTACTAGAAGAGGAGGACTGAGGATTAGGGTTAGAGCAGAACCCTTCCCAAGTTCACAGCGCAAGGCTGGGGTCTGGTCCCCGAGGATGTATGGATACTAACGGTCCTGCAGCAGACACCGGAGGAATAGAAGTTGTCACCACTTTATTCCCACACAAGACTTGGGGGCACAACAGCAACGTGAGTGAGCTGGGACTTAGTAGCACGGAGTCCCTGAAGCAGGCTACAGCTGTCTGCCATACAAGTAGAGTTCATAGGAACATCTGACAGGAGGAACTCCAGTGTAACTCAGTACTGAGAGTACTTCACTATAGGTGCAAAAAGGGAGACGTTCAGAAAAGACACATGTTGGCAGAGTGTTGGAAGGGAGTACTTCATCTTGCCTGGAGGTTGGCTGGGCTCCTGACCCGGAGGACATGGCACGGATGCAGGCACCTGTACCATCACAGACTGTGAGTAAAGCTTTGGAAGGCTCCAGGTATGACTGCTGCCCCTGCACCCGGAAAGGCCTCGGGGCGCACAGCTGTTGCAGCGTCCGGGCAAATCATGCTAGACCTGGTCTGGGACCAGGACTCGAGTCCTTGGGGGGGAACACCTGAACCCCTAGCAGTGGTGCCCCTGTCCACGGTGGGTAGAGGCCGATCCCAGGAGGAGGAGACGGAGGCCAGATGCCAAGCGACCATCTGCCAGCTGGCAGCTGAGCAGAGGGAATGGGAACAGCGGAGACTGGCAGTGCTGGGCCCTGACCTGGACCGGAAAGAAAGGGTTCGTGCTGGTCACTATGGTCCCCGGGACTCAGTAGGATGGGGCCAGGTCCTGAATGTCAACCATGAGCGGGGGTTTGGTTTCATCTCAGACCCCCAGAGGATCTCTGACCTCTTCTTCAGCAGGAGGGACGTGGAATCTCAGCTCCGGAGGGGACACCCTGCTCGTGATCTGCAACCGGGAGAATATGTCACTTTCACCCGGCATGAGGGGCTACGTGGCTGGTATGCTATGAATGTGCACCCTATTCCGGATGACTTTATATCGGCTTATAAGAAAGAAAAAGCTTATATTCCCCCGGCAGGAATACCTCCCACAGTGGTAATCGTACCTGCCAAAGCACAGCAAACCCCCTCCACTCCAGTGCAGCACCCCATGGTACAGGTTGTTACCCCTGCTATACCACAGGCAGCAGTTAACCCAGTTGCCACTTCATCTTATGTTAACCCACAAGCAGGAAGAGGATGTCCTCAAGTTCTCCCCTGGAAGCAGCTCAAGAAACCAGCTTCCATCACCCCAGGAGGGAACCAACATTAAAGAACATGCCCAAAATAACTAACTGTTACCCAGGAGGGTATTAGCACCGTTGTGCCTTTTTGTTTTGTTAATCATGTTTTTCTTCCAGTTTTCTTCAGTTTGCCTAGTTGCGTTGGCAGCCTTTATTATGAAAAATTGAACTGCAGTGATCATGAACTTGGAGTGTATCACACACTTTCTTGTAAATCGTTGCACCTCTTTAGGTGCCCTTTCTTGGTTTTACATAAACCTTCTAGGAATAAGGACTATAGCTCCAAACCAAAGGACACTGCAAGAAATCCCGGCTGGGAGCGGTGTCCAGCACTTACAAGAATTGTGATCTTTTAATGTGAAGAGTTATATAATGTGTCTTATGAGAGTATTAATAGTTATAGAATAGCTTTTTTTTATAAAATTTAAACTGATAGTAATGACTAGGTATCTGATTAGGAGTAAAGAGATGGAAATTTAAATAAAGGATATTCAGGTGATGAACCAGGTACCAGCGGTTGTCACTTATGGTCAAAAAGAAGTGAAAATGTGGAATGTGATAAAAGGTATTGAATAGCACTTTAAGTTAGGTAACGTAACTTTAAAATAAGGTAATGCAATAAATCATAGTTAGTTAAGTTGTTGGCAACGTTCAAGAGTGAGTGCCTCCCACATTGGGAAGTTTAGATAAGAATTGTTTATCAGCATACCAAAAATTTTTGTATGTTACTTTGTTTTGTCTAACTTTGTTCACTTGCAGCCCGCGGACGTGCTGTGTTTAATGTGGGGTATGTGGCGCCCCTGAGGGTTCAGTCGCCACAGAGGTACTGCACCTCCTCCTGAGGTGTGGTACCCCACCGTGCAGGTAAGGTGGGGACAACTGACCACACTCCAACACCTGCATCCCATACAACATAGTAGTGTAGCAAAGCACCCTTTGGTGGCTCCCTGCTTGGGAGGTGGGTGGAGCTTAGTCTGCGCCAAAATATTGGTTTAGAATTTAGTCAGTCTGACAGGGTCAGAAGGAGAGAGAAGATCCCCGGAGTGGGATGGACGAGGGAAGTGCTGCAGCGGACCTCAGTGACCGGGTCTGCTGGCACAGGAAAGAGACATTTATGGAAAGTCTGACTCTTTGTAAGAAAGAGAACAGAACATAAGGAGAAGAGGAGGACTGAGGATTAGGGTTAGAGCAGAACCCTTCCCAAGTTTACAGCGCAAGGCCGGGGTCCGGTCCCCGAGGTTGTATGGATACTAACGTTCCTGCAGCAGACACTGGAGGAATAGAAGTTGTCACCACTTTATTCCCACGCAAGACTTGGGGGCACAACAGCAACGTGAGTGAGCCGGGACTTAGTAGCAAGGAGTCCCCGAAGCAGGCTACAGCTGTCTGCCGTAGAAGTAGAGTTCATAGGAGCATCTGACAGGAGGAACTCCAGTGTAACTCAGTACTGAGAGTACTTCACTATAGGCGCAAACAGGGAGACGTTCAGAAAAGGCGCATCTTGGCGGAGTGTTGGAAGGGAGTACTTCATCTTGACTGGAGGTTGGCGGGGCTCCTGACCTGGAGGACATGTCATGGATGCAGGCACCTGTACCATCACAGACTGTGAGTAAAGCTTTGGAACTACATGCCCTGGTGTCCTCCGCTTATTCCTGTGGCCACACCCTCCGCACTGCTACATCTTTGTGCCTGGCACTGCACCATCTACGTCTCCTTTCTATCTCCTCACCTACACTGTCCTGGGACTACTGCCCTACCTGTGGAGGGCCACAACATCATTGCTGCACTACACCATCTGTCCCAGAGGATCTGTTTGCAGCGTCGACTTAACACCTCTCTTGCCAAACACCACAGGTGGCGTCAAGAGTCATTCCTATACCAAATTTCAACCATTGCCCACACGTGCAATGAACATTTCCGCTGTCTACAATGGGTGCCCAGGGCCACGGACCGGGTCACAGCTGCCGTGACAAAATCCCCCTCTTGGAGATCCGCGGGCCCGGCTCCGAGTACCCCACAAGCTCTGGGAGGGCGACCCATAGATTCTGTGGTAGAGAGAATGCAGCAGATTTGGGACCAAGTGGTGGATAAGTTGTCTCACTCTCAGGAAAAAGCCCAACGGTTTTCCAACCGGCATAGGAACATTGGTCCCCGGTTTAAAGTGGGTGATATGGTTTGGTTGTCTTCAAAGAATATTCCTATGAAGGTTGCATCTCCAAAATTCAAGCCAAGATTCAATCGACCTTATAAGATTGTGGAAATCCTTAATCCCGTTTCTTTCCATTTGGCTCTTCCAGTTATGTTTAAGATTCATAACGTGTTCCATAGATCCTTGTTGAAGAGGTTTGTAGAGCCAGTAGTTCCCATGGCGGTGCCTCCTGACCCTGTATTGGTTAAAGGTTATTTGGAGTATGAGTTAGAGAAAATATTGGATTCTCGTTTGGCTGGATGGAGACTCCAGTACCTGGTCAAATGGAAGGGTTATGGCCATGTGGATAATTCTTGGGTCTCTGCCTCTGATATTCATGCCAATAGATTGGTTCGTGCTTTTCACCGGGCCCATCCTGATCGGCCTGGTGGCGTGGATGAGGGTTCAGTGACCCCTCCTCAAGGGGAGGGTACTGTTGTGGATTCTCTCTCTGGCTTCCCTCTGGTGATTACTGAAGATAGTGGAGCTGGTCAGATTGAGAGTTCTGTTTCTGGGCTCCCTCTGGTGGTTACTGGAGGTCATGGAGCTGATCTGATTGATAGAAGCTTGCCACCTGATAATGAGGAAGACGATTGGAGATCTGGGGTTTCTGATTGGGATTTAAGACAGCTGACTCCCTCTATCCCTGCTGGTGATTTTCTTCCTGTGCCTCCTGTGATCTGATGTCCCCTGCTCTTTCCTTGCATGTTCAGCTAAGTGGTTCATTTGGTATTCTGTTTGTATTTGATCTGGATTGGTTAATCTCTGCTTTGTGCGGGTCAGCTAGTTCCGGCTGGGGCTGTGCTGAATCAACGCCCATATGTTACTGCATGTGCCAGTTTGTTTTGTCCCCTTTTATATTGGTCTCTTTTTGCTTTGCTTTCAGAATATACCAGAGTGCTGATATAGTGGGGGCAAAGTCATGCGACTTCAGTGTTTTTGTGCATCAGACGTGTTGGACTTTTTGCAGGGTTTTTTGTGTGATTGCAGACAGTGTCTTTCCTTTCCTGTCCTGTCTAGTCAGTGTGGGCCCCATCGTTTGCTCAGTCTATTTTTCTGCCTGCGTTTGTGTTTTCATCTTGTCTCACCGACAATATATGTTTGGGGGCTATCTATTCCTTTGGGGTCTGCTCCGGGGCAGTTTAGATTTCCTCTTTCTTGCTTTAGGCTTAGTTAGCTCTCCGGCTGTGCCGAGGCATCTAGGATCATCGTAGGTACGCTCCACGGCTACTGCTAGTTGTGTGGACAGGATCAGGGGTCTGCATCCGCTTAGTTACCAACCTCTCTGGTTTTCTGTGGCTTAGCCAGGGCCTGCTATCCTCCTTGGTGACCCATTCATAACAGATATGGTACTGTATGAGGAGCGTACAGCTGTGTTAGGTGTATGGAAAACTTTAAATCTCCATATATATTTCGTTACTCACAGACGCTCTCACAGTATGTATTTGACCATAATCCAACCAGCAGATATACGGTACTGTATCAGAAGTGTACAGCTGTATAAGTTTTTGGTGAAACTGTCAATCTCCGTATATTTGTTTCAGGAGTCACACACAGATGCTTTCAGGAGTCACACACAGATGCTCTGGCAGTATGTATTTGACCATTATGCAACCAGCAGATACACAGTACTGTGTGAGAAGTGGACAGCTCTATACGGTGTATTGAAAAATGGAAATGTCCATATGTGTATTTCTGGAGTCTCACACACACACGCTGTGTGTGTATAGATGTGACCGTAATGTGAACAGCAGATATACGATACTGTTTGAGAAGCGGACAGCTCAATGCGGTGTATGGAGAAATGAAAATGTCTGTATATGTATTTACGGAGTCTCACACACACGATGACTCTGTATAGATGTGACCGTAAAGCGAACAGCAGATATACGATAGTGATTGAGAAGCGGACAGCTCAATATGGTGTATGGAGAAATAGAACTGTCCGTATATGTATTTACAAAACCTCAAAAGAAATGACTAAGGGGTTCCGACATCAAGCATTAAACCAGAAAGCACAAAGAGGAAAAACCCCTAAAATATAACTTTTAATTAAATAATTAAAAAGAAACACACACATGTAAAATCACAAAAATACCAGGGGGTCAGAAAGAGATATATTTATATTCCAAATATAGTGTAAATATATATCACAGAAGGGGCAAAAAACTATAATGCCCTAAAAAGCCCCTATAAGGCCCTTCCTAACCGCGGAGGTTGGCACCCTAGTTGTTGACGACATGGTGCCCCCGCTCAACGTCGGCGCCCTAGACCACCCTACGTACACAAAAAAGGGCACAAAAAACAAACACACCCAAATACCGAAAAGACTAATATAAAGTTTTAAAGTGCTGTAAACTTATCTCGTAGTGTAATCACTATCAGAAAATTGACATCTTATCTCGGAGTAATACCAAAATTTGAGAGCAAAAACAGCTTATTGACACTTATCTCGTAGTCAAAAAAATGTTTAGTGCTGCTAAACGGCAGACATGTGGTTAAATGTCCCACAAAAAAACGTCTACAGCAAAAAATGTGGCAATAACGCACTTAATGGGACAACCTCAGGACAAGCCTATGTAGCAATAGAATACACTGTATAAAAGACAGAGATATCAAAAATATATAAATAACCCACATATAAAATAGGGTAAAAGAACAGATTAATCCAGCTCACCGCACTGCCTTGCTGGTAGGATCCAAATCCTGCGCACGGATTTGACTAGGCAGTCAATCAATAGTAGAAAAAAGGGAAGAAAGTTCCAGCGCTAGGAATGGAAAATTAAAAATCCATTTTATTGTGCCAATGCATATTAAAATTCCAGCAGGTACAGCATATCAGTCGGATGACTGCAGAACAACGCGTTCTTAAACATGATTAAGACCTGAGGCGTCGAAACGCGTTGTTCTGCAGTCATCCGACTGATATGCTGTACCTGCTGGAATTTTAATATGCATTGGCACAATAAAATGGATTTTTAATTTTCCATTCCTAGCGCTGGAACTTTCTTCCCTTTTTTCTACATATAAAATAGGGGTATGTCCCAGCCATAGATTTAGGGACGGGGGTAACAGTGATCCTGTGTAGCAAGAGGTTAAATCCACTTCAGCATATAATCATTCATAGTGGACTTTTGTGCACAGTTTACACATAGAGTACAATCCTCCTTCCAGACATAACAAATGCTTAAAAAGACCGTCGCATACGGTTAATGCATTAACCTCCATAGTGCTATGATGTGTGGTATCACAGTCTGCCAAATACAGTGTGCAAAAAATAGAAATACTTATCAGCCATTGATGACAACGCAACCCAACGCGTTTCCCCCTCTGGATAGCTGAGGGTTCATCAGGGGTCAGAACAAAAGGGGTCTCATTACCCCTGGCCGAGAGACAAATGCAGTGTGCGGCACTTTTTAAGCATTGGCCATACAAAGCCAGCCAATCACTGCAATGCCCTTTTCTAAGATGGTGGTGGCCGCTCCCCATGTCATCACGTTGCCCACAGTGTGCGTCCTTGATCATTGGCTGAGAAAAGGTGCTGGAAGCTTTATGGGAAACGTGACTTTGTCGCTCGAGTCGGCGACCTCATGGCCGACCTCACGCTATGGTCGGGTTTCGATCGGTGAAACTTGACTTTAGCGAAAGTCGGCGACTTTTGAATTTGACCGACCCATTTTGCTCAACTCTACTCGAGACCTTTGTTAGATATTTTAGGAAAGTCATCAATTCTTTTGAACAAGTCTCTCTCTATTACCTCTGCTGAGCCGTAACACTCATCTAGCCTCTTCCAGATCTCTTTAAGGCCAATTTGAGGGTGGTTTATATTAATGTCTCTGATCCTTACTGCGTGTTTGACTGACTTTTCTCCCAGGTATTTGACTAAGAGGTCTATCTCTTCCCTGTGTTGTAGCCCCAAGTCTCTAGTGACATTTTGGAAGGAAGCTTTCCAAGCTCTGTAACCTTCAGCGTGGTCAGTAAATTTCATGAGTCCCTTGGCAACCAGATCACGTCATGTGAAGAACTTAGCAAATTCTGTTGTGAACTGGTTGTCAGCAGAGTATACTGGTGATGGGTCACCCTGCTGGTGATGTGAGGTGCAGTCATACCTGTTAGTATCCTTAGGGAGGCGTCAGTTGGTGTCATATTGCTTCGGTCTGACGTGCGGTTTGTCAGCAATGTGATTCACATTGGTTACCTGGCGAGGGGCAAGGTAGACATTAGCAGAGTTGTTTTGCTCCACGTTTTCCTAGAGCTGAGCCTCATGATGACCCTCACTCGCTTCACTGGATGTGTCGGGTTCTTGGTTATAGTTTGGATCAGGAAGCTCATTAACATACTGAGATGTGTGTTGTGGTGGATCTTGCAGTGGCAACTTCAGACTTGATGTACTGCTTCGGCTATGCAGCTCAGGGTTGTGTGCGGCTTCAAGCGATTCTGCTTTAGCTAGGGCTGCAGCAGCTTTTCTTTTTACTGCTAGGCTCTTTAAGGCGGCATCCACTCGTGCCTTTTCTAACTGCAACCTTCTATCTTGATTGGCTCTCTCATCATCTATGCGTGCCTTTTCTAACTGCAACCTTCTCTCTTGATTGGCTCTCTCGTCATCTATGCGTGCCTTCTCTAACTGCACGTTTCTCTCTTGATCGTCTCTATTATTATCTATGCGTGCTTTCTCTAACTTAAGTTGCATCTCTTCTTCAGCATACCTTGCTCACATTTTGTCAGCTTCAGCATTTGCGCGTGCAATGGTGACCGCGCTGCTGATGGATACAGTCTTTGAGGAGACGGAAGTAACAGATATTGTCCTGTGTGATTTGTGGAACATGGTGTCTTGGGGGAATGCTTGGCTGTGCAGAGATTGCTGTAGCTGTATTAGTCTCTGTGTAGTCAGTGACTTGAATCTCACTAGTTCCTGCAGACTCTTCTTTCTCTGAGTTCCCACTAGCTGGATAGCTGCTGTTTCACAGCGGTCCTGCAAGATGGAAGGCTGTCTCTTCCCTGAATTCCCACTTGCTGGACAGCCACTGTTTCACTGTTTTCTGCAGGATGGAAGGCTCTTCTTTCTGAATTCCCACTAGCTGGATGGCCGCTGTTTCACTGGCCCCTGCAGAATGGAAGACTGTCTTCTCTCTGAATTCCCACCTGCTGGATGGCCGCTATTTAAATGTTCTGTCCTCACTAAATGAAGCAGAATTAATGTAGCTATACAGGCAGCTAAACCGCTGTAACGGGGTCCAATAAGGATACTGTAGATGAATCTGTGCTTTATTGAACGTGATGGTATATTGGTGTGGTGAAACTACAAACAAAACATATATGCATACAATCAATACTGGGTTCATCAGGGATTCATATATACATAATACATCATCTGCACTAATAGCTAACCAGGAGAGAACTAACTAAGCAGGCTAGTATGAGACAGGAATTGGATACAGAAAACATAAATACATACCAGCGATGCTATCACAAGGGGAGAAGAGGAATGAGATGCTTCTTGAATGCAGGCTCAAGGAAAATGGTGGACTGGAGGGAAATTCCATAATCTTTTGCAAAAGGCTACCAAGATGCATGGCAACCTTACCAGATTGCACTGCCAAAGCTTACCAGAATGCACCGCAACAGAGGGAAAATACAAGCAAAGTGAAAGTAAAATATCACTGCCGTTATGACTCTGGTCACTAGATGGAGCCAAAAAAACACTGTAAACATTAACAAGCAGATAATCAGGATTATGAATCAGATGTCGGAGACAGAACACCCCTTTTACTATGATAACAGCTTTACACACTCTTGGCATTCTCTCAAGCAGTTACTCATCTGCAATGGCTTCCAATGAACAGGTATGCATCATCAAGAGATCATTCATGGAATCATCATCCTTTACAAAGTGTTTGCAACCATCAGGTGTTTTGCCGTGTTGGTACATTGTTTTATACAGTGCTGAACCTTATTGCACAACTGTTCCATAACCACTCAAAGAAGTAAAGAGAAATAACAGATCATCATCACTTTTCCACATGAAGGTCAGTCTGGAGAACTACTAGAACCTTGAAGGTATCCTCACTATCAGTCATGAAAACAAGCTAAGATGAAACTGGCTCTCCTAAGTAGAGATGAGCATTCCTTTCAAGGTTCGGTTTGGATTTGCGAATATCACGATATTTGCTGAACAATTCGTCCAACATATTCAAACCCCATTGAATTCAATGGGAAGCAAAACCAAATTCATAGGTAACACCTTCACGAAGGTCAAAAAGCTACAAAAATAGCTCAAATTAGGGGCCGACACCAGGCATCAATTGTCCCAGAGTATAAATAGCATAATTGTACAGCATGGATTTATGGGATGGCCTGGGCAGGGCTTGGCCAAGCATTTCTAGCTTAAACATTGATCAGTAACAGGTGGATGAGTGACAGGTGTTGGCCTGGTGCTCTGAGAGCCCTGCCAAATTTGGGCAACACATATGAAGGAGACCCAACTAGGAGTCCAAAATTAGGGGCAGACATTAGGAAAAATGGCATCAATTGACCCACAGTAGAAACTGCATGAGGTATCAGGTTTAAATTAAGATGAGGTGAGTGAGAGAACGGTATAGGTCTGTGCTGGGAGCCCCAAAACCTCATGCAGCAGCTGAAACTGCTTTTCTGCTCAGCCACATTCAGGTGCTACAAACATCATTTTTGTAGACTACTATTGGTAGAAAAAATTAAGAATAGTAATACAAGTAGTTGACTGATCAGTTGACCCACAGTGGAAATTTGAAAATGGCACAGCAGCAGTCAGCCATTGGCAATGCACGAGACAGGGTCTAGGCCAGCATTTACAGCATTGAAATGAAGTTGAAATTAAGAAGTGGGTGAGGGACCGGTGTAGGCCTCCTGTGCTGTGAGTCTTGATACCTCATGCAACAGCTCAAATTGCTTTTCTGCTCAGCCACACTCAGGTGGCACAAATATCTTTGTAGACTATTATTGTTAGAAACATTTACGCAAGGATAGTAACTCAGGTAGTTGACTGAAAGTAAGCGCAGGCCTGCCAGTTTGGGAGCCCTAATGCTATAGGCAACACACATGAAGGAGACCCAACTTGGAATCCAAACATTTCAAAACCATTATTGCCACACACCACTGAAGTGGCATCAGTTTCCCCAGAGTTGAAATAGTATAATGGGGCTCTGACACCCCTTCCACTACAGGTAACCCACCAGATGGAAACTCAAGACGGAGTCTCCACATTTTCAAAAATTATTGTCAAACACAACTAAAGTGGCATTAATTTCCCCAGAGTAGAAATAGAATAATGGATCTCTGACACCCCTTCCACTACAGGCAACCCACCACATGGAGACCCAACTTGGAGTCTCCATATTGAAAAACAATTGTTTGTAACACCAGCAGAAGTAGCAACAGCAGGCATAGAAGCTACGACAAAGGTAGACTGCAATAACGTGAGAACAATGCAGCACACTAAAAATTACACCATTGCCTAGTCTGCCAAGTATGTTACTGGATTTCCATGACTTGTTCATTTTGATGAAACTCAGGCGCTCTATACTTTCAGGGGACAGCCTGATGCGCTTATCCATCAGCGCTGAAGACACATTATGAGAGAACGCTGGCTGCCTGGCATGACAAGGGAGCTCAGGCACACTTCCATTTTTGATGACCAAAATTTAAAAGGGTCCAAAATCTCCCTGATGGCATTGATAGTGAGCTCGAGGTACTCCTACACAATCCTATCCAGTCATTCACAATGAATCAGACTTGTACTCTGTTCTGCTGGTGCATGGGCTGGTCTAAAATACACACGTGGTCAAAATTGTTGGTACCCCTCATTTAATGACAGAAAAACCCACAGAAATAACTTGAATCTGGCAAAAGTAATAATAAATAAAAAATCTATGAAAATGTACAAATGAAAGTCAGACATTGCTTTTCAACCATCCTTCCACAGAATTTTTAAAAAAATAAAACTCATGAAATAGCCTGGACAGAAATGATGGTACCCTTAACTTAATATTATGTTGCACAACCTTTTTAGGTAATCACTGCAATAAAATGATTCCTGTAACTGTCAATGAAATTTCTGCACCTCTCTACAGGTTTTTATGCCCACTCATCAAGAGCAAACTGCTCCAGTTGTCTTGTGTTTGAAGGTTGCCTTTTCTAGACGGCATGTTTCAACTCTTTCCAAAGATGCTCAATAGGATTTAGGTCAGGGCTCATAGAAGGCCACTTCAGAATAGTCCAGTGTATTCCTCTTAGCCATTCTTGGGTGCTTTTAGCTGTGTGTTTTGAGACACTATCCTGTTGCAAGACCAGAGACCTGCAACTGAGACTAAACTTTCTGACGCTGGGCAGCATCTTTCTCTCTAGAATCCCTTGATAGTCTTGAGATTTCGTTGTACCCTGCACAGATTCTAGACACTCTGTTCCAGATGCAGCAAACCAGCCCCAAAACATAACAGAGCCTCCTCCATGTTTCACAGTAGGGACAGTGCTCTTTTCTTGATATGCTTCATTTTTCCATCTGTGAACATAGAGCTGATTTGCCTTGCCAAAAAGTTCTAGTTTTGTCTCATCTGTCCATAGGACATTCTCCCAAAAGCTTTGTGGCTTGTCAACATGTAGTTTGGCAAATTCCAGTATTGCCTTTTTATGATTTTTTTTCAGCAATGGTGTCCTCCTAGGTTGTCTCCCATGAAGTCCACTTTGGCTCATACAATGGATGGATCTGGCCCTGATGTTCCTTGTGCTTGAAGTTCACCTTTAATCTGTTTAGAAGTTTTTCTGGGATCTTTTTTACCATTCGTATTATTCATCTCTTGGATTTGTCATCAATTTTCCTCCTGAGACCACGTCCAGGGAGGTTGGCTACAGTCCCATGGAGCTTAAATTTCTGAATAATATGTGCTACTATACTCACAGGAACATGAAGCTGCTTGGAGATGGTCTTATAACTTTTACCTTTAGTATGTTTGTCTATCATTTTCTTTCTAATCTCCTGAGACAAGTCTTTCCTTCGCTTCCTCTGGTCCATGTTGACTGTGATACACACCATGTCATCAAACAGCACAGTGAGTATCTGTAGCCCTATGTACAGGCCACTCACTGATTCCAAGATTGTAGAGACCTGTGATGCTAATTAGTGGAGACTAGAGTTGAGCGAAACGGGTCGAAAAAATTCAAAAGTCGCCGACTTTTGGCAAAGTCGGGTTTCATCAAAAGGAAACCCGACCCTAGGATGAGGTCGGCCACGAGGTCGGCGACTTACGCGCCAAAGTCGCGTTTCAAAAGTTTGTTTTGCGCTCTTTTTCAGCCAATCAGGATCCACGGACACTGTGGGCAACGTGATGACATAGGCATGGGTCACCACCATCTTTCAGAAGGGCATGCAAGTGATTGGCTTGCTTTGGTGGGCGTCACAGGGGGTATAAAAGGGCGTGCACGCCGACCGCCATCTTACTTCTGCCGATCTTAGTATAGGAAGAGGTTGCTGCTGATTCTGTAGGGAGAGCGTTAGGCAGGGAAGAAGACAAAAAAACTGCTTCTGCTGCTAGCGATTTGGCCTGCACAACACACAAGTCACTGTGTGTGCAGAGCAAGGGGAGGCTATATTGTGGTGTATCAGTGGTGTTGGTTGTTGGGCTGCCTTTTAAGGCTTCCTGACACGCTGGCATTGCTGTTTACCCACTGCTCCGCAAACTGCTTTTTTAAAAGCAATCCAATCTCCCTTATCCTCTCGTCACTTTGGTCACAGGCAGCTGTGCCATCGAGCGTGTCACATAGCGCTCAGATATCAGTGGGCCGCACACAATCCACAAGTGTCCAGTGTCCAAAAGTGTACGCAGAGATTCAAAATCTCCATTATCCTCTCGTCACTTTGGTCACAGGCAGCTGTGCCATCGAGCGTGTCACATAGCGCTCAGATATCAGTGGGCCGCACACAATCCACAAGTGTCCACTGTCCACAAGTGTACGCAGAGATTCAAAATCTCCATTATCCTCTCGTCACTTTGGTCACAGGCAGCTGTGCCATCGAGCGTGTCACATAGCGCTCAGATATCAGTGGGCCGCACACAATCCACAAGTGTCCAGTGTCCAAAAGTGTACGCAGAGATTCAAAATCTCCATTATCCTCTCGTCACTTTGGTCACAGGCAGCTGTGCCATCGAGCGTGTCACATAGCGCTCAGATATCAGTGGGCCGCACACAATCCACAAGTGTCCACTGTCCACAAGTGTACGCAGAGATTCAAAATCTCCATTATCCTCTCGTCACTTTGGTCACAGGCAGCTGTGCCATCGAGCGTGTCACATAGCGCTCAGATATCAGTGGGCCGCACACAATCCACAAGTGTCCACTGTCCACAAGTGTACGCAGAGATTCAAAATCTCCATTATCCTCTCGTCACTTTGGTCACAGGCAGCTGTGCCATCGAGCGTGTCACATAGCGCTCAGATATCAGTGGGCCGCACACAATCCACAAGTGTCCAGTGTCCAAAAGTGTACGCAGAGATTCAAAATCTCCATTATCCTCTCGTCACTTTGGTCACAGGCAGCTGTGCCATCGAGCGTGTCACATAGCGCTCAGATATCAGTGGGCCGCACACAATCCACAAGTGTCCAGTGTCCAAAAGTGTACGCAGAGATTCAAAATCTCCATTATCCTCTCGTCACTTTGGTCACAGGCAGCTGTGCCATCGAGCGTGTCACATAGCGCTCAGATATCAGTGGGCCGCACACAATCCACAAGTGTGCACTGTCCACAAGTGTACGCAGAGATTCAAAATCTCCATTATCCTCTCGTCACTTTGGTCACAGGCAGCTGTGCCATCGAGCGTGTCACATAGCGCTCAGATATCAGTGGGCCGCACACAATCCACAAGTGTCCAGTGTCCAAAAGTGTACGCAGAGATTCAAAATCTCCATTATCCTCTCGTCACTTTGGTCACAGGCAGCTGTGCCATCGAGCGTGTCACATAGCGCTCAGATATCAGTGGGCTGCACACAATCCACAAGTGTCCACTGTCCACAAATGTACGCAGAGATTCAAAATCTCCATTATCCTCTCGTCACTTTGGTCACAGGCAGTTGTGCCATCGAGCGTGTCACATAGCGCTCAGATATCAGTGGGCCGCACACAATCCACAAGTGTCCAGTGTCCAAAAGTGTACGCAGAGATTCAAAATCTCCATTATCCTCTCGACACTTTGGTCACAGGCAGCTGTGCTATCGAGCGTGTCACATAGCACTCAGATATCAGTGGGCCGCAGACAATCCACAAGTGTCCAGTGTCCAAAAGTGTACGCAGAGATTCAAAATCTCCATTATCCTCTCGTCACTTTGGTCACAGGCAGCTGTGCCATCGAGCGTGTCACATAGCGCTCAGATATCAGTGGGCCGCACACAATCCACAAGTGTCCACTGTCCACAAGTGTACGCAGAGATTCAAAATCTCCATTATCCTCTCGTCACTTTGGTCACAGGCAGCTGTGCCATCGAGCGTGTCACATAGCGCTCAGATATCAGTGGGCCGCACACAATCCACAAGTGTCCAGTGTCCAAAAGTGTACGCAGAGATTCAAAATCTCCATTATCCTCTCGTCACTTTGGTCACAGGCAGCTGTGCCATCGAGCGTGTCACATAGCGCTCAGATATCAGTGGGCCGCACACAATCCACAAGTGTCCAGTGTCCAAAAGTGTACGCAGAGATTCAAAATCTCCATTATCCTCTCGTCACTTTGGTCACAGGCAGCTGTGCCATCGAGCGTGTCACATAGCGCTCAGATATCAGTGGGCCGCACACAATCAACAAGTGTCCAGTGTCCAAAAGTGTACGCAGAGATTCAAAATCTCCATTATCCTCTCGTCACTTTGGTCACAGGCAGCTGTGCCATCGAGCGTGTCACATAGCGCTCAGATATCAGTGGGCCGCACACAATCCACAAGTGTCCACTGTCCACAAGTGTACGCAGAGATACAAAATCTCCATTATCCTCTCGTCACTTTGGTCACAGGCAGCTGTGCCATCGAGCGTGTCACATAGCGCTCAGATATCAGTGGGCCGCACACAA
Organism: Dendrobates tinctorius; assembly: GCF_039654945.1. Classification (NCBI taxonomy): domain Eukaryota; kingdom Metazoa; phylum Chordata; class Amphibia; order Anura; family Dendrobatidae; genus Dendrobates; species Dendrobates tinctorius. The sequence goes on from NW_027361717.1 coordinate 19,603,043, forward strand.
TCCACAAGTGTCCAGTGTCCAAAAGTGTACGCAGAGATTCAAAATCTCCATTATCCTCTCGTCACTTTGGTCACAGGCAGCTGTGCCATCGAGCGTGTCACATAGCGCTCAGATATCAGTGGGCCGCACACAATCCACAAGTGTCCACTGTCCACAAGTGTACACAGAGATTCAAAATCTCCATTATCCTCTCGTCACTTTGGTCACAGGCAGCTGTGCCATCGAGCGTGTCACATAGCGCTCAGATATCAGTGGGCTGCACACAATCCACAAGTGTCCACTGTCCACAAGTGTACGCAGAGATTCAAAATCTCCATTATCCTCTCGTCACTTTGGTCACAGGCAGCTGTGCCATCGAGCGTGTCACATAGCGCTCAGATATCAGTGGGCCGCACACAATCCACAAGTGTCCAGTGTCCAAAAGTGTACGCAGAGATTCAAAATCTCCATTATCCTCTCGTCACTTTGGTCACAGGCAGCTGTGCCATCGAGCGTGTCACATAGCGCTCAGATATCAGTGGGCCGCACACAATCCACAAGTGTCCACTGTCCACAAGTGTGTGCAGAAATTCTAAAACTCCCCTGTCCTATAGACACCTTGTACCTTGTTTTACATTACTATATAGTTTGTTGGATTTTGTCTACATTTCTACCAAAAATGAGGAAGGCTGGTGGAAGAGGCCGTGGAATTGGGCGGAGGTTGGCAGCTGGTAATGATGGTGTTGGATCTGATGGTAGTGGCAAGAGCAAAATAGGACCGAATGCAGGAGGTGCTGACCCTGCGTCATCGTCTGGCTACATAAGGACTTGAACGCTTAGTTTTCTAGGAGTTGGCAAACCGCTTTTAAAGGCAGAGCATCAGGAAAAAGTTTTGTCTTACATTGCTGACTCAGCCTCCAGCTCTATCGCCTCCTCTTCTTCAGTTGTAAAAAGTAAATGCACTGAGTCGTCATTGGAGGCTCATGTTCATGAACCACACCTTTCCTTGTGTCCTTCACCCCAACCAAGATTGAAGGATGACGCAGGCCATACTACTGATTACTCCATGGAGCTGTTTTCACATACCATGCCTGGATTATCAAGTCAAATGGTGAATTACCCAGGCCAAGATGAATCTGACATGGAGTGCACTGATGCACAGCCGCTGATGGATGATTCTGCTGGTACATTCACTCAGAGCACTACATTGTCCTCGCAGTGTACAGAGCCAGATTTTGACCCTGATGAGACTCAGGTGCCCCTTCCCGCACACTATACCACCATACACGGTGACACAGAGAAAGGTGCACATGACATAGAAAAGGAGGTGATGGATGACCCAGTTGTTGACCCAGATTGGCATCCATTGGGGGAAGAGGGTGCTGCTTCCAATAGCTCAGATGAGGAGCATCCACAGCAGACATCGACATCGCAACAGCTGTTATCTGGCAGGCCCGGAGCACTCCAAAGACAGGTTCCAAACATCAAAAGAGTTGCTGAACAGCTTGTCCAGAGGGTCAAAAGATCACAGCGTGCTAGGCCGCAAAATGTCTGCCAAAGTAGGAAGAGTGCAGTGTGGCAGTTTTTTGAACAAAATCCTCATGATCAGGCCAAGGTTATCTGTAAGAAGTGCGCAAAGACCTTTAGCCGAGGGAAAAATCTGAAAAATTTGAATACCAGTTGCATGCTTAGACATTTAACCAGCATGCACTTGCAAGCGTGGACACAACACCAAACCTCAAGTGCCACATGTGCAACTGATCACAACGAAGGTAGTCAGCAACGCTACATTGTTTCCCCCACTGTAAGCCCACCGGTTAGCACAGCAGCAAATGTTGAGGTGTCGTTGCAAGGCCACAGCAGTCAGGGAATCCCACTGTTATATCAACGAAAGACTGATTCTAGGCCATCAGAAAGAACAACAACTCCATCACCATCATCAACCCTCTCTCAGTCCGCCCTGTCCACCGCTACTTCCACCATATGCAGCTCTCAAGTCCAGCTCACCCTCCCAGACACTATGAGTAGGTCAAGAAAGTACTCAGTCTCTCATCCGCGTACACTGGGTTTGAACGCCCACATTGCCAAACTAATCTCGTTTGAGATGATGCCCTTTCGGTTGGTGGAAAGCACAGCTTTCCGCGAACTCATGGCCTATGCAGTACCACGCTATGACCTACCCAGTCGCCACTTCTTCTCTCGCAAAGCCATCCCAGCCCTCCACCATCATGTGAAAGACCGCATTGTCCATGCACTCAAGCAGTCAGTGAGCGGAAAGGTGCACCTCACAACTGATGCATGGTCCAGTCGGCATGGCCAGGGCCGTTACGTGTCCATCACTACGCACTGGGTTAATGTGGTGGATGCAGGGTCCACAGGGGACAGCGGTGGTGGGACAGTGCTGCCTAGCCCACGGTATAGGAAACAGTTGGCTGTAGGCGTTCGACCCTCCTCCTCCTCCTCCAGAAGCGACAGCTCGTCCACAGAGCGCAGTCGTACGAGCACTCCATCTGCAGCTGCCACTGTTGCACACGATGTGTCCCCCTATCGAGCAGCTAGTGGAAAGCGTCAGCAGGCTGTGTTGCAGATGATGTGTTTGGGCGACAGACACACCGCCGAGGTGCTGGCCGAGTACTTGAAGCGACAAACTGAGTCATGGCTGGGCAGTGTACATCTTGAGGCAGGCAAGGTAGTTAGTGATAACGGCCGTAATTTTGTGGCAGCCATAGCCCTTTCAAAACTCAGCCACATACCTTGCTTGGCTCACACCTTGAACCTGGTGGTGCAGTGCTTCCTCAAAAATTATCCGGAGTTAACAGCCCTGCTCCAGAAGGTGCGAAGACTGTGCGCGCACATCCGCCGGTCGCCTGTACACTCCGTTCGTATGCAGAAGCTGCAGCGATTGCTCCACCTTCCCAACCACCGCCTCATTATCTACATTGCAACAAGGTGGAACTCCACCCTGCACATGGTGGAGCGGCTGTGCGAGCAGAGGCAGGCCATAATGCATTTGTGGGAGGATACACGGCCAGGCACTTTGAGAGCAGACATGGAGTTGACAGGTGTGCAGTGGTCGAAGCTGAAAGACCTTTGTAAAGTCCTTCAGTGTTTTGAGGAATGCACACGGCTGGTAAGCGCAGACGACGCCATCCTAAGCATGAGCATCCCACTTATGCGTCTGCTCATGCAAACTTTGACGCACCTTAAGGAGCAGGCGTCTGCAGCCAATGTTGATGAGGAGGAAGAGGAGGAGGGAATCCTTGATGACATTCAGCCATTGTCTGCTCAGGGACCTCTCCTGGACGAGGTGGAGGAAGAAGAGGAGGAGGAGGAGGAGGATGATGGGGATGATTACTTAGGGGAGGAGGATGCATCTCGTGGGGCAAGTGAAAATGTTGGCGTGGCAAGGTCTGGTACAGGGTTTGTGCGTGACTGGAGGGATGTGGATTTGCCAGAAAGTGCTCCTCCACCCAGCACTCGCAGTGCATCATTGACACCGGGAACATTGGCCCACATGTCAGATTATGCCTTGCGGATCCTAAAAAGGGACCCCCGCATTGCCAAAATGATGAACGATGACGACTACTGGTTGGCCAGCATCCTGGATCCACACTATAAAGGCAAATTACGAAACATCATGCCACAGGAGAACCTTGACCTAATATTGGCTAATAAACAAGCAACTCTGGTAAATCGGTTGCTTGAGGCATTCCCAGCACACAGCAGCGGTGATGGTTCTCACACGAGCCGTACGGGCCGGGGGCAGCTTGGCAGAGGTGTTCGTGGTGCACACAGCAGAAGTGGCGTTGGAGACAGGGGTTTCATGACAATGTTGTGGACTGATTTTTCAAATACCGCTCACACAACTGGTAATACTGCATCGATGGAAAGTGACAGGAGACAGCAGTTGTCAACTATGGTTACAAACTACTTTTCCTCCCATATCGATGTTCTCCCACACAGGTCATTCCCCTTTGACTATTGGGCCGCTAAACTGGACACCTGGCCTGAATTGGCACAATATGCCTTACAGGAGCTCGCTTGCCCAGCTGCAAGTGTGCTATCGGAAAGAGTCTTCAGTGCAGCTGGATCAATCCTGACAGAAAAAAGGACCCGTCTGTCAACCCAAAATGTGGATGATCTAACCTTCATTAAAATGAACCACGCATGGGTTTCCAAGGATTTTGTCCCACCTTCCCCTGATGACACATAGGGTGACAGAAAAATGGCTTGCTTTGGTCCACCTCTTCCTGGTACTTCACCTATTTCACCTTTTGCATCAGTTGAATGTCCAACATCAACATATGCCACTTTCTAAAACTCCCTAACTGTGCTGCCTCCCCCCCATGGCCGGGGTCACCACCTAGCGCACGACACCGTGCGAGTGCCGTTGCCCTGGACAGGTGGGTAGGCCGACTCTTGGGCGCTGGCACTGGCACAGGGTCCCTCATAGTGCAATCAAGTGTCTCTGACGGTGGT